>NC_056730.1:919609337-919789337 GCF_019279795.1 Protopterus annectens
TTTTAAGTACAATATAGGGTAAAATATATCCCCCCTCTTTGAGTTCTTACTCATGTATCTGGGTGCCCTGCCTTGTTTATAAATGAACCTTCGGCACCAACATTTTTATTTCCTTTACTGCAGCTTTTTCTGGTTACCTGTAAGCCTCCTTTTGTGTAGCTATACCTATTGGCTTACAGCCTGTGCCAACCACTTGGAATGTTAAACTAATTGTCCTATGTGTAGCTTTCTGATTACTTAGTCCATTTTAGGCGTACCACCATGGGAGAAGCAGCCTATCTCCAAGTAGCTGTTACCTTGCACATGTACTGAACTGTTTTTTTTTACCTAGCATATGTTGTGTTATATGTTACTGTATTATATTTTTGTACTATATTTTTTCCAGAAGTCTGTTTTTACTGCACAGCTATTGTTTTGCTGCCTGTTAGGCTCCTTTTGTGTAGCTTTACCTATTGGCTTACAGCCTGTGCCAACCACTTGGTATGTTAAACTAATTGTCCTATGTGTAGCTTTCTGATTACTTAGTCCACTTTAGGCCTACCACCATGGGAGAAGCAGCCTATCTCCAAGTAGCTGTTACCTTGCACATGTACTGAACTGTTTTTTTTACCTAGCCTATGTTATGTTATATGTTACTGTATTATATTTTTGTACTATATTTTTTCCAGAAGTCTGTTTTTACTGCACAGCTATTGTTTTGCTGCCTTAACCATTACCTTATTCTTATGATGTTATCTTTCTTATTCCTCCTAGCGCTCTACCTCCTATTCTGAACTAAAGGACGTGACTGGTCTTTAAGGACCCTTTCCATCCTTTACAGTCATTCCAAAGCCTGGCTAAAGGTTCTCCTGCCCTGTGATCTGTTACTTAAGATCTGTTCGTATTGGACTAGAAAGTATGTCACACCCTAATCATGTATCTCTACGTGTATATGCCTAATTTTACAGTGCATAGGTGGTAGACTGTTTCTGTGCATTTCTATCCTGTATCTCGCAGAGATAGTACTTAAGCCACTGAGTTCACAGTACCAGCAGCCATACCCCTCTCTGTCTGTGATGTTCTTCATCCCACATTGCTGCAGTCCTAACACTTGGGTAGTCCGCTGTCCCAGTCGGCCCGAATACCAAAGTATATGGCTGACGTCGGTCAAGGCGCATTAGTCTGACGTCAGGACGTCAGGGTACAAATGCGCATGACCGACATCATATCCTCAGTCTTTTTTGCCGCATGGTCCGATGCAGAAGCAGTTTTGCGAGTGCAGGTTGGCGTTCTGAAATTTTCTGAAGTCGGAGTTTCAGACCGAATCAAAGTTGGCTAAGTACCCGCTAGAATATTTTGTTTTTCTTGCCTCAGTATTTAACCGGATGTCCGAAAAAGTGAATAACTGTATTTCTTGTGGGAAACAGATACCTCATAGGGATTACCATACCTTGTGTATACCTTGCTTAGGGCCTGAGCACGACGTTGTTGGATGTCGCTCTTGTGCTAGATTTAACAAACGCACTATAAAGAGAAGATTAGACTGTGCCAGGTTAGTTTTGGGAAGCGTTGTAATTATAAAATGCCGCCGGATGCCCCGCCGCCCAAAAGCGCAAGGACAAAGCAGTAAAGTTTAGGTTGGAAGAACCGCCAGTCCCGGACGTCGGTTCTTTAGAAGGCTCGGTGGAGCCGGAGGTTCTGCAAGAAGTTTCTTTGGAGTCTCAGGGGGAGACTTTACTGTTACAAGATGTGTCCTCTCAGGAGGTAGGCCAGGCTGAAGGGGCTTCTCAGGTGGCTGTTCTCCCCTCCCTTCCTAAGGTGGTTAGGCCCTCCCCTTCTGTTTCCAAGGCTTCTTTGAGGGGCAGGCCAGGTTTAACTTCAGTGGGTGTCTCTCCTAGTTCTTCAGGATCTTTGCCTAAGAAACATATGCTTAAAATGGCAGAAGATTTGATTACTATGATTAGGGGTTCTATGCCCCCTCCTGATAAGAGGCCTAGGGTGGAACCTGAGCTTGAGAGTTTTGAGCAGTGTTCGAGGCTTCTGAGTCTTCGGCTGAAGACTTACAGGAGTATCCTCCTTATTCTGATTCTGATGTGGATGATTCTACTCCTTCGGCTTCTCCTCCTGAGGTTTTTTCTTTTTCAGAGACTCTTCATTCCATGAGGGAACATTTTAAATGGGAAGGACAAGATTTCTCTGATTCCAGGAAGAGGCTTAGGGAATTTTTGTTTTTACCCCAGCATAGGCCTTTAGCTATACCTCCTGTTCTGGATGTGGTGGAAGATGTTTTTGCAGAGGCTTCCCTGAACCCTGATTCTTTGCCTCCTGCCCCAATTAAACCGGACAGGTATTATAGGGTGCCTGAAGCTCATAAGTATCTTTTTAAGAGTCCTAGGGCAGACCCAGAAACTGTTTCTCAGGGGCCTAAAGGTGTTAAGGCTTCTGTTGTTAAAAATCCTGTTCCTCCTGATAAAGAGGCAAGGGCTTTGGATAGATGGGGAAAGAAAGTGTATACTTCTTCCACTTTAGCCATGAGGGCTTTGAATTGCCAGTTCCACATGTTAAAATATCAAAATTATCGCCTTTCGCAATTGCAGCCTAAGGTGGATGCTCTGGCAGAAGGTATTGAGTGTAAAGAGTTGCAGGATTTAGTTCATGTGTCTGAACAGGTGGGTAAGCATTCCTTGCAATGTGGTTTTGATGCTGTGCAGGCCTCTTCGAGGGTGGCTGCCACTGGTTCTGTTCTTCGCAGGCACGCCTGGCTGAGGGATCAGAATTTAGCTGAGCATGTTAAGACAAGGATTTTGGATGCTCCGTTACAGTCTGATGTGTTGTTTGGTTCGCCTGTGGAAGCAGTTTTAAAGAAAATGGAGGACAAGGCTAAGTCTATGCAGACTGTTAAAGATTTTTTGCAGGTTCAGCCCCCGAAGTTTAGTAGAAATTGGCCTACTAAGGGATGGACATATCCTTCTTATGATTCCCAGTCTAGGGGTAGGTCTAGACGTGGTAGGGTCAGAGCTCAAGGTTCGTTTAGGCCTAGAACAGGGAGTTCACCTGCTCAATCTTCTGGTGAGGGCAGCGGTCAGCCCTTTCGTAAACAGACCCAATGACCTGCCTTTTCAGCTGCCAGTGCTTTCTCGTCTGGCAGCACCTTTGGGAGGAAGGCTGGCACTTTTCAAAGAAAATTGGAGTTTAATTACCCAGGACAGATGGGTATTGGATATCATTCACCACGGTTACAGGTTTTATTTCCATACCTTGCCTCCTTTCAAAGGCATGCCAGACATTCCTCCTCTACAAAGAAAAGAGGCTCACAAGCAAATTTCTCTGTTACTCCAAATAGGGGCCATTCAGCCAGTTCCTGTGCCAGAAAGGGGCCTAGGATTTTATTCTCGCCTGTTCCTAGTACCAAAGAAGGGGAACACGTGGAGACCAATTTTGGATTTATCTATCCTCAACACTTATCTGGACATTCCCAAGTTCAAAATGTTGACGTTACAACAGCTTTTACCTCTACTGGGCAAAGATCACTGGATGGTAACTTTAGATCTCAAGGAGGCTTACCTTCATGTGCCTATCAGACTAAGTTGCAGGAAGTATCTGCGTTTCGAGCTGGGAATTCCCATTATCAGTTCTCTGCATTGCCCTTTGGCTTATCTACTGCCCAGAGTATTCACAAAAGTTCTGGCTCCAGTGATAGCTTACTTCAGGCTAAAAGGAATACAAATCTATCCTTACTTGGACGACTGCCTGATTCTGGCTCAAGAAAAGGAAGACCTTTACAGCATTTGGAATATGTGATAGCAGTGCTAAGATGCCTGGGGTATTCTGTGAACGAAATAAAGTCCAGTCTAGTACCCTCTCAAGACATGTGCTTTCTGGGTGTAAGACTGAATACAGCAACCCAGATGGCCTTTTAACCCCGGACAAACAAAAGAATCTTTCCTGTACTTCCATCAACTATCTCTTCAGTCTGGGCTGACTGCAAGGACAGTCCTTCAAGCCTTAGGGTTCATGGCATCTTGTATTCTGGTGCTTCCCAATGCCAAACTGCATATGAGGAAGCTGCAATGGTACCTCAAAAATGTATGGACACAGCACTGCCAGGATTTGGACACTGTCATTCAAATAATACCTTGCATTCAAAAGGAATTTTTGTGGTGGGCTCAGGAATGTCACCTAAACAAGGGACTCTCTGTGACCCGCCAGAGGCGAGTCAGATTCTAACGACAGATGCCTCAGACATAGCTTGGGGAGCTCATCTGAATGGAAAGTGGATACAAGACAAGTGGCCTGCCAGACTACAGCATCTACATATCAACATGAAGGAGATGTTAGCAGTCCAGTTTGCATTAATGGCTTTCAAGGAGTTACTTCTTCCAGGGCAGGTGTTGATTCTAACAGACAACACAACTGTCATGTGGTACAGCAACAAACAAGGGGAACACATTCTTATCCTCTATGCAGGCAAGCAATGATTTTATGGGAGACTGCGCTCAGCTTGCAACTAACTCTTCAGGCAAGCTTTCTCGGGGGAGCACAGAACTGCTTAGCAGATGTGTTAACCAGGCAAATCATCGACCCCCACGAGTGGAAACTGGATCTTCATGTATTTCGAAATTGACAGTGTCATGGGAACTCCAGACATAGATCTGTTCGCTTCTCCACTAAACCACCAGCTGCCAAAGTTTTGCACAAAAGGTTTCATTACACAGCTTGGAAAGTGGATGCTCTTTCTTTCAGTTGGAAAAATCTTCATGTGTATGCCTTTCCACCTCTGCCTCTTCTCCCAAAGGTACTCCTAAAGGTCAGACAAGACAAGCCAAGGATGATTTTAATAGCTCCAGATTGGCCTCGGCAACACTGGTACCCATTACTGAGGAGTCTGGTAAGGAAGCCTCCATGGCCTTTACCTTTGATTCCACACCTATTGTCTCAGAGGGACGGTCATCTACTCAATGTCAAGCTTCACTCTCTTCATCTGACAGCCTGGCATATCCTGTTTTGAAACACAGCAGGTCTCAACTTCCTCAACAAGTTTTGAATGTGATTATGGAAGCCAGAAGACCTAGTACAAGGAAAGTGTACTCAGAAAAATGGAAGAGATTTTTATTTTGGAGTGCAGCAAAGGATTTGGAGGTTTCTGAGCCTAATTTGAGTGCGGCTCTTCAATATCTTACTGAGTTATTGGACAAAGGTTTGTCTTTCTCTTCCATTAAGATTCATGCTGCAGCAATTTCAGCTCACTATGATTGTGACCCACCATTGTTTTCTCATCCTTTGTTCAAGCAATTTCTTAGAGGGGCAAAGAATATAAGACCCCCGTAGAGCTCCTACTCCTGCTTGGGATCTCAATTTTGTGTTGGAGAAACTTACTCTACAACCTTTTGAGCCTGCGCTACTGCTGAATTGAAATACTTGTCATGGAAGACTGCTTTTTGTTGGCCATTACTTCTGCAAGAAGGGTTTCTGAATTGCAGGCCCTTATGGCGGTTGAGCCTTTTTGATTTTCCATAAGGACAGGGTATCATTACGCACTAATCCTTCCTTTATGCCTAAGGTGGTTTCTAGTGTGGCTTTAAACCAGACTATTCATTTGCCTACTTTTATGCAGATCCCCAAAATAAGGGGAAAAGATTTTGCACACTTTAGATGTACACAGGCAGTTGCGTTATTATTTAAGCAGGACTAAGGATTTTAGGCAGTCTCAGCAGTTGTTTGTTTCTTTTGCTTTGAGTTCTCAGGGCAAGCCTGTGTCAAAACAAACTATTTCTAAGTGGATTGGGTTTTGCATTTCATTTTGTTATTCCCATCATGGCAAGGAGATTCCAGCTGGGATTAGGCCTCATTCCACTAGGGCTACTGCCACTTCAACAGCATTTCTAAGGGGTGGCAACTAAGGATATTTTGGAGGCAGCTACTTGGAGTTCAGTGCATACTTTCTCTAAGCACTACCACCTTCCTCTCTACTCTAAATCCAGGGCTGGTTTTGCCACGGCTATTTTGCAGGGCATGTTGACAGCTCCTGCTTCCTTATGATTTGCCAGCCTCCCTTACCTCTGCTTTGGGATTCTACCCAAGTGTTAGGACTGCAGCAATGTGGGATGAAGAACATAGTACAGTTTTGTACCTACCATAAATGTAGATGTTCGAAGATCCACATTGCTGCAGTCCAATTTACCCTCCCTCCTTCCCCTCTGTGTTTAGGGGTGGTTGTGTGGGTGGGGTTGTACCTTTGTAAATTTGTATATATTGTATATATATATTGGGTACAAGAGTGTTTGGTGTTTTTTGGTTTTGGCCTTATCTTTTTAGGGTCTTCTGACATCTGGGGCAAGAAAAGACTGAGGATATGACGTCGGTCATGCGCATTTGTACCCTGACGTCCTGACGTCAGACTAATGCGCCTTGACCGACGTCAGCCATATACTTTGGTATTCGGGCCGACTGGGACAGCGGACTACCCAAGTGTTAGGACTGCAGCAATGTGGATCTTCGAACATCTACATTTATGGTAGGTACAAAACTGTACTTTTCCTACTGCCCTTTTCCCTTCCCCCCTGTACGCATTACCTGTCGCTCCCCTTCACTGATACCTATATTTCTGTTACCTTGTCCCATTCTGTCATTTGCCCACTAGGTGGTGCTCCTAGGTAGCCTCAGGCCACTACCTCTTCACCCCACTTATTCCTAGCCTCTTCCCTGGATCATGTCCCAGACTGCTCCCCAGACTAGCTGCTCTACCTCCTGCTTTGTGTTGCTGCTCTTATTCCTTTCCATCTACACCCTATAGCTCCATAATTTCTTTTCTATCTTCCCTCTCTCCTCTATCCATCTCTACCTCCAACCTGCTCTTCCAAACTCTACTTGCCCCTGCCCATCTTCACTGCACCTAGAACCTGCTACATCTCTGATTGTCTCTGCTACCTAATACTCTACCTGCTGTAACCCGCTCCGTTCGCCCTGCAGGCTCACTCCGCTCCCCTACCCTACCCCCAATTCCCACACACCCCCATGGCTGTTAAACTTTAACATAAGCCACACCCACTTAATTAATCTTCCTATCACCTTAGACTTCTAAGTGAGAACTCCTCCCCTAACTAACTATCTCCTTAATCAACCCCACCCTTTATTACTAAGGTACAATTATCCCTCTGTACTACCAGACCACACCTTGTTTAATTACTTTATCTTACTTTTTGCATTAACTCACAAAACCTTACTTTCTATAATGACCTTCTTACATAACTCCAACCTTAAAAATTATCTTTTTATAACTTCTTCATTACTATTCCTAACTTTACTCTACACCCTAACCCTCTATGAGCACTTCTCTCTACTAAATAATAAACATCCCCACCAACAAACTATACCAAACTCACATCTCAGCTCCCTCTCCCATAGCAATATAACCTCCACATCAGTTTACTTACTCCCAAAGTTTCATAGATCTTCTCATATTACCTACTTCCCAGCAAGTTAAGCTCACCCAAGTAATTTAAAAACATAATGACAGTATCCTATTCATCTTTTATTAGATGGAGATATTCATCCTAATCCTGGCCCTAATCAACAAATTTATAATAACCAACAAAACATCAACAATCCACAAACACAAGCATCTAATGGAATTTCTAACTCCACACAATTAGGTAACTCTCTCAAAATAGCTCATCTTAACATCCGTAGCATTAACAACAAACTCAGTCAGTTACATGCTCTTCTACAAGTTCATGCATTTGATATCCTTTGTCTTACAGAAACTTGGCTAAAACCCTCTACTCAAGACCTAGAAATAACCCCACCTGGATACAACATCCTCAGATGTGACCGTACTTCCAAAAAGGGTGGTGGTGTAGCTATCTTGTATAAATCAGAACTTCTAGTTTCATCCTATAATGCACCTCTACCTCCTAATACCAATGCCGAAACCCTTACTATTAAACTACAACTTAATAAATCTAAATCTATTTTTATAATCTGTACCTATATCCCGCCTGGAAATAACACTAATACTCTTGAAAACATTCTTAGTAGCCTTTCCACCCTACTTCCTCAAGAAACAATCATACTAGGTGACTTTAATATTGACTGGACTACCTGTAGCTCCCCTGATCCTAACACCCACATTAATCTTTATGGTTTCACCCAACTAATAAACACCCCCACAAGAATTCACAAACCTAGTAATAAAGAAACCACTCTTGACTGGATCCTTGTAAATAGTCATCCTGAAACCTATGTACCAGGAACACTACCTGATGACATTAGCGACCATGCTTTAACCTATATAGTAAGACAAAAGGCTCATTATCCTACCAATAACACCTTTATAACCTTTCGTACAAAAAAACACTTCCAACCAGATAGCTTTCAAAATTAACTAAAAGCCTGTAACTGGTCACCTCTGAAGCACCTCAAACTAGATGAAGCTGTTTCTTACTTTAATACTAAATTCCTACAAATCCTGGATCTCCATGCCCCCCTTCGATCCTCCAGAGTCAGGACCAAAGCAGCTCCGTGGCTCACACAACAAACCAAGGAAAAAATGTTCCTACGAAACAAAATATGGGCCAAATGGAGAGCCACTAAGAGCTCTGCAGACCATCTACTCTTTAAACAGCTAAGAAATGCAACAAAAAAGGACATTATCTTAGACAAAAAAAAATTATTATCTCCACCTTCAACAATCTCATACAGAAAATCCACAAAAGTTCTGGTCAGGCATCAATAAACTTCTCCAACCAGGACATTCCAAAACTCCAGCCCCAACTTCAATTCCTCATGATAATCCTTTGCAAATAGCTGATGCCTTCAATAATTACTTCACTGAAATTATTAAAAATCATGCAAAGACACTCCCTGCCAGTCCTCCCAACCCTTTACAAAACATAAACAGTTCAGTGCCCTCCTTCCACATACAACCTGTATCAACATCCTTTATCTGCAAACTCCTTCAAAAACTTAAGCTTTGTACACCGTCTGCTGACCGCCTTCCAGCTGAATATCTTCAAATAGCTTCCAAAGTCATAGCTTATCCTATATCCAGCCTTATAAACTGTACCATCACAGAAGGTAGCATCCCATCCATATGGAAAGTCTCCCACATTATCCCTTTACATAAAGGAGGCAACTCCACTGATATCTCCAATTTCCGTCCAATTGCATTACTCTCCCCACTTGCCAAAATAATGGAAAAATGTATTCATCATCAACTACTTCAACACCTGTTCGACAACAATTTACTTGCCAACTGCCAGCACGGCTTTAGGCCCTTTCATAGTACATCCACTGCCCTGCTAACATTTGCCGACTGTATAAACAGAAATCGAAATAATAATTCTCTGTCTTCCGCATTATTTATTGACCTATCAAAAGCCTTTGATATGGTTAACCATGGCTTACTTATCAGTGTGCTAAAAGCACAATCTCTTGACCCTCAAGCAATACTTTGGTTTACATCCTATCTAAAAAAACAGACAGCAAGCAGTGCTTTGGGATAATAATCTATCAACACCCCCTCCCCGTAAACATTGGAGTCCCACAAGGCTCTATATTAGACCCTCTTTTATTTTCCATTTTTATTAATGACCTTTATACTGTTTTTCCTCAAGCCACCTGTATTCAGTATGCCGATGACTCTACTCTAATATGTTCTTCTAATTCATCTATCTCTCTTCAAACTCTTACCCAAACAGTATTTAACACTGTTGAAAATTGCTATGACAATCATATCAACAATACTATACTGATGGTCAATAGAAAACTTGGCTCCTTGTATAGAATTAAACCTTACCTCACACCTCTAGCTGGAACCACCATTGCCCAGACCCACCTCACTTCTACCCTATTCTATGCTTCTGCTATATATACCAATCTCTCAAAATCTAATCTAAGTAAGCTCGAAACTACCTATAACAATATAGCAAGATTTGCCACTGGCACCCCTTTTAGAACCCACCACTGTCACAAGCTTAAACAACTCAGGTGGTTTGAACTACAAAACCAGCTGGCATATAATCAACTAGTGATCACACAAAAAATCCTTCATCACCCAAATAATACTCCAATCCTCTCTAACCTAATCTCCCCATATAAAAATCTTGCAACACTTCATTCAGCTAACAAGTTACTAATCGCCAATATCAAATCTAATAACAAAGCTGGAGACTTCCTTTTTACCAACATTGTGGGAAAAATATGGAACAAGCTTCCGATGTCTCTCACATCTCTCTCATCTACATCTCTCTACAAAAAATACCTCACAGAACTTATGAAAAATCATTGGCTCTGTCCCTGCTGTAAACCTGACTGAACCTCACTTTTCCTGTTACTATCTCTTCTTGCCTTATGCCCTCCTTATGGGCTTTGTCCCCCCTCTTCCTTCAATCCTAGAAGCTAACTTTATTCCAGCACTCATTTGTATCAATTGTTCTTTACCTTCATCTCATGTTCCCCTACTTTGACTAACAAATGGCAACATGAGAACCTCAAGTGTACCTGTACCTTCTTAAATCTAAAAACGCACATATCACCTGAACTTAAATTTCCAAACATGATAAATTGCAAAGAGGAGGAGAAATGTTACTGATTCAAGGCTACATATGTATATTATCTAGACAAATGGTGAAAGACACTCTACTTAAAGAAACAAACAAAACAATCACACATTTTCTAATGTTTTTGCAGGGGGGCAAGCCCCCATGTACCCCCCATATCGCCTGCAAATTGTATATACCAACTCTGAGATCACACTACAGTGAAAACAAGGGTAGGTTTCCTGATCCTTACTGTAATGCGATCTCATAGTAAAGCTAACAGCGCTGTGAAAATAATTGTACACCTCCTGAATATTTGTACACCAACTATCAAATCTGCCGTGCCACAAAATTAATACAGCATACGAGAAGGTACATATAAACTTTATACATGTACCTGAACATCTCACACCACCAGATTACTGTTAACTGTTTCGCTGACACGACTCTCATCTTTTGGTATACTGCACTTTCAAGAAACTGGTCTCGGCGAACTACCATTCGGTGAACTTTGCATTTGATAAGAAGTAGTAGATCCATATACACACAAACACAAACACACACACACACACACACACACACACACACACACACACAATATAATCCTGCTGGCAGATGTGTACTTTACCATTAGTAATTAGAAAATCTCTTAAAAACATCAGTCACACAGGCATTCATCTGTTGTTCAAATAAATTTTATTTTTTATAACTCCGTTGCATTTATTATAAGGTAAAACAAATTAACGTAGTCAAAAGACAGTCATTTTAGAGTTCTTCTAAAATAGCTTTCATTTGTTGCTGCACTGATGTCTTAGCTACCACCATGTTCTCCGTAGCACTCTGTTGCCTTTCTTATTTCTTGCTGCATCTTTTCCAGCTTTCTTTTATACAGTGAGGGGCTGTAAGGGCATACTTTCTGTATCCCCTACTTTGGAGATCACCTTTTTGTTTTTGGGGTTCATTATGGCAGTCTCGTAGATTACTTTTCATGCTTTCTTGCATAAAGTTGAGAAGCTCTGCCATAGCCTGCTCTGAGTTCAAATACATCTTCACTTTTAAAAGAAAGATCACTTTTAGTCTCTGTGGATATAGGAGCTTAAATTTTTGTCCAGCACTCCTACACTTCTTAAAGACCAGTATGAAGTATGTTTCTCTTGGCTCTGGTAAAAGAAATTAAGATGTCAACAACTTATATCATGGCTCCATTCAGCTGCAAGTTTTTCCCTGTCACACACAACTTTGAGCAAATTCTTCTTTCAATGAATAATCATAGCATTGCAGTATTTTGGGTTGGGTAAATTTTCTTTTGGTACTGTTCAGGACAAAGATCTCATGAGAATATCTGATTCCTGAATACCAGTCCCATCGCTCAGCTGTCTGCCTATGAATTCTAGGCAGTTTCTTACTTCTTTCCTAACTGGAATGTTGGAAAACCTTAGATTGCCCCTTCCAGCGCTGTTCTGTAGCTCAGCAAGCTTTTCATAGACATCTTGAAAACATCCATTTCTGGCAGTTCCTACAGTACCTGCTGTAGCTCTGATATGGTGTCATCGTGGTAGTTAAGCACTTCCTCTATACCTTCTAACCTGTTATCATTGGTTTTGATGTAGTCTGTTGGAGTGCCACTTAGCTTAATGTCTTTTTCAAACAGTCAGTTTTTTTATTCAGCAATGACATCTCCATTTATTCTGTAGCTTTTCTGTTTCTTGGCTACCTTTCCAAGAGTTATAACATATGATGAGGGGTTCTGATTTAACTTTGATCTTTTTCTTGTTGTTAGAGCTGTCTCACTTTGCCTTTCTCCCTTTATCTGGCATTCAGCTTTGTCTAATCTTATTTAATAGTAGTCCAGAATACTGGTATTTAACAATAATTGGGTTGATCAGTGGGAGAGTCTGAAATTCCATCGTGCCTTGTCAATGCCATACAGGAAGCCCCACTTTCTCATTTTAGAAATCCTTTTAAAGACTCTACATTTTAGTATGCCATTACATAAACAGTCCATTCCTTGTCAGTTTTACTTGAATGAGAACATAATTGTCTGATCTGTACCCTTGTGCAATCTGAGAATTGCTTACAGTTTTGCTTATGCAGGGAGAGTTAAAATCTGGGACTCAAATGGACGTCACTGTGTTAATGACATTGATTTGGTCTTTCAGCTGATGGTGTGCTTGTAACTATCAGCCCATTCTGGTGCACTGCAAAAGAAATACAGATTTATAAAGATGAGGGAAGGAATAGGTTCATAAGTTAACATTTAGTGAATGCACACAAATCCTGTTGCCACCAAGGATTTTGCTGCTCTGGGTCCAGTTTTGGAGCTTGCAGCTGTCCGGTAAGGAAGTAAAAGAAATGACAGTAGATCTGGAATGCTGCTCCCTGTTTATATTGAGCCACCTATGGATGAAGAAATATTAAGCTTTATCACAAATCTGGGCCTGCTAGCAAAAACCTGAAAAGCAGTTTGCGCTTAGAAGTGTTGAGAGCAAAAAGGCCCTATGCAAGAAATATAAAACTAATTATCCATCTATTCTCATTCTTTTTCACAAGGTAATTAAAAAAACATTGTAAGCAAGAGTCAACTGGTTTAGCTTGCACTTAAACTGCAGCCGTTAAGTAAGTGATACTGGTGGTTAATGATATAGAATGCATATGACAGGGTGGAAATTCCTTGCTGTTCAGAACTGATTTTTGGCTGCATTAATGCTGTATTCACTAATGTTGTGATGTTTTGGTTATTTTTGTTAACTGATAAGAAGACAGAGTTATTTAAAAAAGAGTGCTTGTAAAGTGAAAGTAGTTCGTATAACTTAAAATATCCTGCGTGTGGTATGGGTGTGTTTGGGGGATGAGTAAGGGATTAAAAAGTACCCATGTTCCCATGCTCTGTTGTGTACTACAAGGCTGTCAGTCCTATGTAAAAACAAATGGCATTCGAGGTAGTAGTGGATCCTTGGAACTGGAAGTCAGCAGTGAGGTACTAGAAGTATAAAAATAAATATGTTCAGTGTATATGAGTCTTGGTTGACACAGTTACTCAGCTTTTAACTTTGTTTCTTCACAATGCATAATTATCCAGTTTATTTCATAGCTGGAGTGCCTTCTGTGCAGAAGTCATATGTCTTTTTTGTGTCCATATACATGTTTTCCAGGGTCTCTGGTTTCTTCTCACTTCTCACAGGCATGCAAATGGGTGGACTGTAAATACTCAAAAATGTTGTGTGTGTGTGTGTGTGTGTGTGTGTGTGTGTGTGTGTGTGTGTGTGTGTGTGTGTGTGTGTGTGTGTGTGTGTGTGTGTGTGTGTCTAGTATGTGCATGTGTCCAGCTATTTAACTCGGTAAGTGAACTGCTACCTCTCCTTCTCTGAACCCATATATTTGTACCCAAGATTCAGTCAGCATGTTTTTGAAAGATGTGAAGAAACCAGAGTCCCCAGAGAAATTCCACATAGACATGCAGGGAACATGCATACTACTTTGGAGTCAGGATTTTACCCCATGTTGCCCATAGGATGGTTTTGTGGCCCACACATATATCTTGGTAGGACAGGATATGCTGTGGTACCCTTCAGCCCTAAAATGGATTAAGCAGATATTGAAAATGGATCGATGGATCGTTGAAGCCTTAGCACAACTCTTATACAAAATAAACTTATAGAGCTAAAGTTTAGATCTGCATGACAGGATCAGAATAATTTGAAATAGCTACAGAATATTTTGATGTATAAAATATGTCATTTCTATAGGTCCTGGAAAAGCGTGTGTTAGGGTTACAGTATTTAAAAAAAGCTGTGATGAATTAGTTTTCAGAGTCGTGCATTGGCTCCAAAGTTTTTGTTCTAGACTATTTGCTAGAATTCTTAAGAACAAACTTCTCTTCCCTCCCAGTGAAATTTGCACTGATATAACACAGAGCTGGCCTTTGTTGCCTACACTGATGCCTTTTTAGAACACTTGATTTGCTCTCATTATCAGCTCATTTGTAGCAGAAGGTAAAATTAGCTGCCTTGAATTACAATTTCATCTTTGGTGATGGTGTCTTGCTACAGTGTAGAGCACCTTATACTTATTAATTAATGTCCTCAACACTTTGGAAATGTGTATCAGATTTTTCAATTAAAAGTAAAGAAAAAGTAAAACTAAAGTTGTATTGATTAAGTTTCTCCAAGTCTAAAGCTAAATCAACTGACCTGAATTAAATGGAAATATATTGCGCTTAGATGGTGTTCTGCACCTGCATATGGACCCATCATAGCTTTCAACCTTCCATTTATAAAATGTGGAATGGTGCCTCTCATAATGTGGAACACTTACTGACTATATACTTACAACTTCAACTAGGAAATTCCCAAAATGCTTAAAATAAAAATATGTTACTTTATATTTTAATGAATTAATAACAATTCAGTCTTATCTACCTGGATACCAGTTTACAGAGTTCTTGACAGTCCCTTTCATTGTGAACCAGTATGGAACATAGCCTTATAGGTCTCAACCTCGTGTAGAATACAGACCCTAGCAATGCGTGACACAAAGTCAAAATGTAGAACACCCTGTTTTTACACTGCACAAAAGTGTACCATTTCCATGTGGCATGGTTGAAGTGGGCTTTCTATACCAGAATTGAACACTTCACAAGTTTTGCATCAATATATACTCTTTTAATAGTACAAACCTCTTTACTGACTACACTGTAATTCATTGCAAAAGTTACTAGAACATATTTTTTATTAATGTATATTTGCTGTACAATAAGTATGGCACTCTAGAATGGGATTGCTGATTATTCATCTTAAAGGAACTGCATCTGACTAAAATTAAAACCACAGTCCACAACAGTCTTACATAAACTTGAATTTGCTGACCAGTAATCACCATAAAATCACTTCTGTTCTACAGTAAACAGTCAGTTCATGCACAGTCGAACTGTTCATTCCATCTGACTTTTCTGGTAATCAAATGCCAATAAATAAAATAAATGAATGAATTTTATCTGCAGAAACAATTCATACATTGCAACCTCAAACACAGGAATACTTCTTAGTAGAAAATGGCTAAATGACATTATTCATCTATTAAAAAAAACATGCACTAGCTTTTCCAACCCCTGTACATATTCTCTTTATCAGCTAAACCTGTAAAGTGATCAGGTGCACAAATGACTGGTCTGGAGACAGTCTACCCAGTTGGAGTTTGTCAGCAGTCAGATGCCAATAAATAAGTAAAATAATAAATATGTAAATACTAAATTACTTTACTGTGTCAGTTACAGATGAGCCCTACTCCTGTCTTGGCAGTTGGAGCCATAAAATGTACCTCTGCCTAATTAAGTGAAGAAAGAAGCTCTAGCTCTCAACCTTCCATTTCCAAAATGTGGAACACTTGCAGCTTACCAACAACATCAACTAGGAAACTAGCAGGATGTTTAAAATGTGTTATTTTATGGTTATTAAAAAGTCATTTTGTCATACCTCTCAACTGTCCCTGATTTTGACTCAATTTTAACTCTGTCACGCTTATTTCCTCCTAAAACTTATGACTTTTTGGGTGAAAAGCTGCTGAGCTACACTTAATAAATGACAATAATTATAGTTGAAGATTTGTTTTACTTCAGAAAATGTATATTAATTCACATTTTCTTATTCAGTCAGTGTCTCAAGTTAATAGTACTAATATTTAAAAAGTGTACCTGATTATTTCTGGATTTGTCCTGGTACTCTGGTGAGATTTGTCCCTCACTGGTTGAGAGATATGATTTTGTTGAACTGATAGGATTCAGGATCATTTATCATGAATATGTAAAAAAAAAAAAAAAAAAAAAATCTTAACACTAACTAACTTAATCTTAGCTGTATGACAGACTCTGTCAATGGGGAACAAAATCAATGTGATACAAACAACGTCAGAAAGTGAAATATTCAACTATTTCAGGCATTTTCAGCAAGTGTTAACATTAAATAGCTCACCTATCTTATTCACTAGCTGTCTGGTTATAAAGGTTCCAGTCATTAAGTCACTCATAACTACAGCTCCACAAGTCCACAACCCCCTGTGTTGTAGAGAAGGCAGGCAGGATCATGAATAAAAAATCCAAATGCATCAACAACCATGATTATACAGCAAACGATTGCTCCCTCTAGCAGCAGCAGCAGCCCAGAAACATTACCACAGCTGTCCCAAAAATTCTCTGCAGAAAGCAAATCACAGCCCTTTTGAAATATGGGGCCATGTCCACAGTTCAGGTCAGGTCTGTGTAGTACCCTGGATGCATGTTGGCTGTGCAGCAACACCTGAGAGGTCCAGCTAGTCACTTTTGCTCATCCATCTGTACCCAAGATGGTCAAATAACTTTTCCTAATTACTTAGTAAAGTTGAGCACCCTGCAATACCCCTTTTGAAGGTATTGCAGTGGTGCAAAAACTATAGCAACACACCACTGGACAATTTCTGTGTGTATCCTCTTTGGCTCACTTTACGTTCAACTTTATCAGATTTACTTATATACTATGATGAGGATCACCTGTAATTGCGGTATATGAGCCAATCAGAGAACCCAAAGCGGAGCCACCACTGTTGAGTGCAGAATAACAGCTATGTAAATGATGATCATTCCACACAATCTTGAGGGCTTGGTTGGTAAGCATAGGAGTTTTAAGAATTAAAATGAGGACTATTCCTCATAGTGACGTATACTTAGGTTCATAGGTGGGTGCTAGGCTATCTGCCCGAAGGCATTTATAAGCCTAGCCAGAATGTGTTGGCTTTCGCCACCCCCTTAGATTAGTTCCCTGTGCCTCTGTCCAGCAGAGCCACTGAAGTGATCCCCGAACTAAACTTTCTGTTTCCCATCCACTCATCAAGGTCTCTCTTGAAGAGTGTTAGCGAGGAGCTCTGCCTAATGTAGATTGGGATCTTGTTCCAAAGCATGGGAAGTCTCTGGGACAGGAATCTATCCTTCCAGCATGTCATATTTATTGTTGTGGTGAGGTTTAGATCCCTAGAGCGTGTGGCTCGAGGGGCTAAGGTTTTCTTTAGGTGGAGCATGTCCATCAATTCTGGGTTGGACATGGCCTTGTATGTCAGGCAGAGATTACCTCTGAGTAGGCGGTATGCAACCGAGTACAACTGTAGTTTCTTCAGTCGAGCTGCATAGGGCATCTGTTTGAGGCCAGTGATCCTCTTGGTGAGGTACTTCTGTGGTCTTTCCAGCTGTTGCAGGTGTCTTGTAAGGTACATCCTAAATGGGGCGTTGTACTCTAAGATGGGTCTGATGAGTGATGAGTAGAGAGGCACAATTACCGCTTTTGATCTGGATGCAAACCCTTTTGTGATTAGGTGGGCCACATAGAAGGATTTTATAACCATTTTGGCAATGTGATTATCAAAGGTGAGATTACTATCTACTTGGGTCCCCAGATCCCTTATTACGTCTTCCGTATTTAGGGGACTACCACCTATGTGGTAGTTTGTGGGTACTTTGTGTTTTTCCAAAGGGGATGATTATGCACTTTTTTGCATTTAGCTTGAGGCCATGATTTTGACACCAGGTATCCGTCTCAGTGAGACCCTTTTGGAGGATGTCTGTGTCAGCTAGAGAGTCAATTATAGCCCCTAGTTTGCAGTCGTCTGCGAACTTGGTCAGCCATAGTCCTCCTGTGCTTGCCTGTTCCTCTGAGAAGTATACGCCAAACAGGAGGGGTCCTAGGATTGAGCCCTGGGGAACGCCACTTGTAACTGGTTTAGAGTCGGACCTAACTCCCACAACTCTCACCATGTGGGTTCTGTCTGTGAGCCAGTTGGCAACCCATCTTGTGACGTAGGGGATTATGTTCAGGCTGGTGAACTTGTCTATAATACGAGAATGGGGAATGGTGTTGAAGGCCTTAGTGAGGTCTAGGTAGGCTGTGTGTACCACCTTTCCCTCATCTATAGCCTTGGTAACTGTCTCAAAGAAGTCCAGGTTTAGGAGGCATGATCTGCCCTTAACAAAGACAAACTGGGTAGGGTCCTGTGTTTGGAGTTTCCCATTGTCTCTGTTAATGAGTTCCATGATGATGCACTCCATAGCCTTGCAGACCAAGCTAGTCAGGCTTATAGGGTGATAGTTCCCGGGGTCTTTTGTGGCTCCACCTTCGTGGAGTGGAATAACCGTTGCTGTGCGCCACTCTATGGGTATGTAGCTTGTGGAGAGGCTGAGTTTGAACAGTATGTTTAGGTGAGGGGTTAGTTCGTCTTTGAGCTCGTGTAGGACGCAGCCTGGTACACCGTCCGGTCCCATTGATGCTGTGTTTTTGGCTTTGAAGAGGGCTGTTTTAACCTGAGTGTCTGTGATTTCAGGGACTCTACATTCTTCTGGTATGGTTATGGGCCCTTTTGGGGGTGAGAGGGAGGTGAAGTTTGCGCTGAACCTGCCTGCCAGGATGCTGGCAATATTGGTCGGTTCAGTGTATTTTGTGCCATTCTGCACTAACTCCGAGCAGATATGAGCATTGCCACTTAGATTCTTGTCATAGCTAAAGAATGCCTTCTTGTTATCTTTGGAGTCCTTGGCAATTTTTCTTTCAAAGCTCGCCTTGGATGATTTTATGAGTGATCATAGTATCTTGCTGATACTGATCAGGGATGTCTTCCCTTCTTGGGATTTTACTCTTTTCTGTACTAGTTTCCTCCTTCTCTTGTATAGCTTGTTTATGGCAGGAGTCTGGCAGACTGGTTTCCTTTTCTTGGAGGAGTAAGTCTTCATTTTGCTTGGGATGGCACGATCCATGCATTCTTGTAGCTGCCCGTAGAATGCACTACTAAAGGATTTTGCAGCTTGGGCAGTGTTATCCTTCAGCATGGGGGCTTTGAAACTTTCCACCTCGGTCTTAAGTAACGTGAAGTTTGCTTTTGAAAAGTTTTTTCACGGTGGCTTTCTTGTCCAGGGGTGGGAGCGGAATATGGATATCCAAAGTGATTTGTTTATGGTCAGATCTAACCAGCGAGGGGTTGACCTCTGGTGTGAAACACAGGTTGCCCATGTTGGTGATCACCAGGTCCAATATGTTGTCACCTCTGGTGGGATTGTTGACCAGTTGAACCAGGGCGTTTGAGTTTATAAATTCTAGGAAAAGTTGGGCAAGGGAGTTAGTACTTGAGTAGTTCTCCCAGTTCATGTTTGGGTAATTGAAATCACCCAATATTAGGGTGTTTGGTAGGACCTTTATGTTTCCCAGAGTTTCCAGAAACGTGGAATGGGGGTCCTGGGACATGGTGGGTGATCTGTGACAAGCTACAATTTGAATAGCAGATTTGCCCATTGTTAGTTGCACGTAGATGATCTTTGAATCATCGTGCTGTGCCACTAACCTGGAGGTGTGAGTATCCTTGATGAATATGGATACACCTCCGCCTTTTGTATTATGGTTTGGGTTCTGTGGCCGAAATGTATGGTATGAGTTGTAGCCTTAAACCAGGTTTCTGTTACTGCACATATATCGATTTTCTCCATACTGATGAGTGCCTCAAGTGCGTGTATTTTGAGGTTTAGACTTCTGGCATTGAGTAGCATTACCCTCAGTTTTTTGTTACTTGTGCTAGTTACTGCAGTGGGTTTGTCTTTTGAGCCTTGCCTAAAAAAGGCACTATGGGGGGGTGGCAGGAGCCTTGGCCAGTATTCGAAAGCCTAAGGGTGACAGGGGCAAGCCATCTCTAGTGAAGCAGAGTGGTTTGTCGAGCATGTCATCCCAAGTGGACAGACACTGGATCCCTTTTGAATGACACCAGAAACTTAGCCAATTGTTGAAATCGAGAATTTTTTCTTTATACCGTGGTATCATTCTTGGTGAGGGCAGGATGCTACTCAGGATCAGGGTCATACAGGCCTGGGCTCCATGATCAGAGAGTTCTTCCATGTCTCTTTTCATGTAGTCCAGGGAGGTATGGCTCAAGTCATTCACACCAACATGGACAACGACAGAGTCATATTTGTACTTGTTCTGGAGTGAACTGAGTGCTTGCGTTATGTGGCATATCCTGACACCTGACAGGCAGCTAACAATAACCTTCTCCTTATTCAACCTAGTGAGTGGGACGTCAGTGTACCTGACTATAGAGTCACCTATTACTAGTATGTTGGGTATGTTATTTTGCCTTAAGGGCTGTGATTGCATGGCACACTGGTTTTGTGAAGTATGTGTTTCATGGTTTGTGTTGGGGGTGGAGGTTGCTTGGATGTTTGCTTTGGATGTCTCTGTTGGTTTTGTAGATTTTTATTTAGAGCCTCCGAGTATGTTTTCATGTATTTATGTGTGTTTTTTGCTGGTGCTGGTTTAATGGGTCTATGTAAGACTGGTGGTGTGATGCAAGTATTTCCCTTCTCCTCTTGACTGTCTGATCCAGTCTTGGGTTGAGAGAGCTTAGCCTCTAGTTTGGCTGTATAACTGCATCTCTCGCATGTATTAGTGTTTGGTAGTAGGAGGAGGGGGTTGTCTGTGTACATGAGGCAGTTGTAACATTGCCTCAAAATGCCCAGATTCACCAGTTGGACTGGAGAGTACACCTGAAACTGCCCTTTGGAAATGCCTGGATAGGTACAGTGAACTGTTTTACTGGATGGCAGGTAAAGTCTAATAGAGAGCCTTGTCCTTCTGTACAGTACAGGAAGGTATAGTGCTAAGGTTTATAAGTGCTTGCTATAAGTTTTGAGCAAGTGCCGGGCTGAGAAATGAATGGCTTGAGTGCTTAAGTTGAATGTTTGTCTTGTTCCAAGGGAAAAATTTAAGAGAAGATGTTGTGTAGCCAGGAATAGTTTTACCTTAGCTGCCTGCAGCGCAAAACTGGTCAAATACAGTATTTATAGCAGGGAAATGAAAGAGATAGAAATTAGCCCAAAATGGCAAATAAACTACTAATTTCTGGGCTGAAACCACTCCTCCAGGGACAGCTAGGCTGCTCAAAGCTCCCCTCTCTCACAGGTGAACTGAGAAACTTCCTTCTAGCCATGTAAGGTATGGACAAACACAGAGATTTGTAACACAGCGCTGAATTCAGCACTAACCTGAAAACTGGACTATACTAGCTTAGAAAGGCGGGAAACAAGTATATATATTTTTTCAGAAAATAAAGCAGATACACTCAAAAAAACTGTTTAAAAGCACAGAAAAGGATACTTATTGTTATATATCGCAGGTCAGAGTTGTAATCAATGCCCCCAGTAATAAAGTACGAAGAAACACAAATACAGTAAAAGCAGATGAATAAAGTGCAATTTTGTTATATATCTATATCTATATCTATATATATATATATATATATATATATATATATATATATATATATATATATATATATATATATATATATATATATATAAAACAATAGAAAATGAACAAACTGATTTAAACAAGTTACCAAATTAACCAGAAAAAAGCTCAAAACTGAGCCCTGTTCCAGCAGTTTTCAATCAGTCAAGTTCTAACTGCACAACCCTGCTTACTAGGGTGCAGGGGAACCTTCTCCAAAACAAGATGGCCTGGATCAGTGCTCAAGTTATGCAAACAAAGCTAGATTCAGCAGGCCTGAATCTGGTCTATGCTACAGCAACAAGGCGCACCAATTTCAGAAAGAAACAGTTCAAATAAGCAGTCACAATAAGCCTGTGACAAGAAATTCCCAGCTTAGAAGGGCAGAATCAAGAATCCAGCCTCTCCTTCCCCAAGAGTGCAGACCACAAACCTTCTTAGTGTAGAATAACTGGCCCAAGTGCTTAAGCCAGAACTAATACACTTTTAGAATAGTGGACACTGGGCCTTCAATCAGCAATTCCCAGCTTAGAAGGATGTAAGCTACCTGTCCTGCCACAACAGTGCAGACCACAAACCTTCTTAATGTAAAACAGCCTGTATGAAGCCCAAGTGCTTAAACCAAAAGACTTAAAATAACAGTTACAATTTAATCAGGCTACGACCAAGCAGTAATAAATGCAGCAGAATAAATAAAACTGAGTACTTTTAAGAAAAGCAAAATAATGTAGGAGGAATCACAAATACAGTAAAAGCAAATGAATAAAGTGCAATTTTTTTTAAGTGCATGAAGAGAGGAAGGAAGAACCTAAGTGGCTGGCCTTCTCAGATCTTCTCTCTGTATTAAGTAGAGTGAACACTAGACTCAGAATATGATCTAACTGTACTCAGTTAAGTGAGCAAATGAGATGGACCCAGGAGTGTTCTAATACGGACTTACAGGAGGGGCGGGCAATTCCAGAGCCACCAACACTAATACCAACACAGGAACAGGGATGGAGGGTGGAGAACTAACTGCAGAGAGACACACAGCACACTGTTCAGAAACACACAATTAGGAAACAAAAAAATGAAAATACAGTACTTTTAAAACTGCAAGTTTGTACTTAACAGAAGACTAAAATTAATTACTGCAAGTTTCACTTAGCTTCAGCTTGTAATGCAGATGTTTGTAGCCAAGCAAGTCTCTCAGGAGTTGAGCATAAAATAATTTTTCAAACATTGTGGCTAGCACTTAAAGTACAGAGGAATCCCAAAATATCAGATAACAAAGAAGTGATACCAAAACCCCCTCTTATAGCAAAATAACTGCAGAGAGACATACAGCACACTGTTCAGAAACACACAATTAGGAAACAGAAAAAAATGAAAATACAGAACTTTTAAAACTGCAAGCTTGTACTTAACAGAAGAATAAAATTCACTACTGCAAGTTTCACTTAGCTTCAGCTTTTAATACAGATGTTTGTAGCCAAGCAAGTTTCTCAGTAATTGAGCATAAAATATATGACTTGATTTATATATTGAGATATAGGACCCATTAAAAGACTTCAATTTACCTAGTCATAATGATACCTACAAGCAGCTGTAAATTGCAGAAATTATTAAAGGATATCATTGAAAGCAAGGCAGAGTCTGCATGTCCTCCCCGTGATTGAGTGGGCATTCAAAAGACATGCGTAAATGGGCATGCCTTCGTTGAAGGTTGAACGTCGAGCTGGCACCTTGGCATTCCTGAAAATCTACTGCCAATCATTAGCAGACCTGAGTTCCGCTGTGGCGACCCCTAACCGGGAAAAGCCAAAAGACAAACAACAGCATTGAATGCAAGGCCTGTGTTCTTAAAATAAGTCTGCTAATAAGGATTGTATATATATTTTTTCCAAGATAAAGCTAAATGTATTGAAGATGGTAATGATCCACAGTATAAATTTCATTCTACTCATCCCGCACACTGTTCTAGCACTTAAAGCTAAATCTGTACCCTCTCACCCTCTTATCCAAAATTTCAACTATAACTCATGATGTACCTATTTAAAGAAGCACATTACAAATGCTGTCTTAATAAGAGTGTCACATAATATAAAATTACTTCCAAATGTTTTAAAATTTCTTCCACTCATTTTGCAAACTTAAACGAGAATCAGTTTCTAGGCAGTCATTCTGGGCATTTTTCTAAGCTATGCTTTTCTCCCTTTACTGCTTCCTTGTATATGATTTAAAGATAACTGTGTTTTGTGATATTTATTTGCCAGTTTTGTTTATCAGCATTACAAAGCACTCATTTTCTTAAGGTGTACTCTGCATATCTACTGTTCATTTTTTTCCCTTTTCCTTTAAATGTGCAGTCTACTAAGGTAGGTGTATGCACCACTTAATGTTATGCTTTACAGTTGTTTAATTACAAGTCTGTAACCAGTCGGGGAGTCTTAAAATGGTCCATTTTGATTAGTTTTCTACCCCGGTTCATAGGTAAGTACTTGGCTAGCTGAAGTCGCAGGCTGTTTTAATCCTAGCCAGTTTCCATTTTTATGCTCGAAATAACCTATCTCATTTGTTTATAGATTGACATTACCTATCCCATGATCAATATATATGTATTACCCCTAATGAGAAGAACTAGGATCATACCATAGATACTTTGAGGGGGACACATACATGGAATAAAACATTTAGGAACTGCCTCTGTCCATTAGTAGCACAGGCGATAGTCCTGGGGTAGATTTTCTGTTTCCCTTCCTTACATCTAAATTGCACTTGAAAATGGACAGGAATGAGCTGTGTTTTATGTGGATGGGGAGTTTGCTCCAGAGCAGCAGCAGTATCCTCTGTGAGATATACCTGTCCCTCTAAGCCATTCTATTGATGTAGCAGAAGAGGTTTATATCCTAGACCAAGTATTTCTGATGCCATTTGCTAATGTGCAGTAAATCTGTCAGCATTGGGTCGGAAGATGCCTTCTGTGCCAGACACAGGTCACCTCTTAGCAGTTTGTAAGATAATGATTATAGTGACAGGGCTTTGAGTCAGTCCATGTAGGGCATGTTGTGCAAACCTTGTATCCTTTTAGTACGGTATCTCTGTTGTTGCATATGTTTGGATAGATGCATGCCAAAGTGGGCATTATATTCAACATTTGGCCTAATGAAGACCGAGTAAAAGCAAACACTGACATCACTGGATATAAGCTCAACAGTATAGAAAGACTTTCTTGCAGTAGACACATATTGGTCCTGCAGGATGATTGTCATTTAAGGATTCAGTGACTGCTTGTAGCTTGCAGTCATCTGCAAACTTAGTTAGCTAAAGCCCCTTGGTATTTGCTTTTACTTCAGAAAAGTAGATGCCAAACAGGCGAGGTTCCAGTACAGAACCCCTAGTTAACAAATAAATAACGTAAAAGAAATCTCGGATGGTATTGCCTTTCTCTCTTGTATACTGTGTTCTATGATCTTTCCAATGTAGTTAAAGAATAGTTACCATTTCTCTAAGTTGCCTCTGAAACAGACTTCACCTTGGCATAGAATAGCCTAGCCATTGCAAAATAGACTTCATGATAAATATTTGCCAGCTTGCTATTTCCTTGTGCAAGAAAAAAAAAAATTTTTCCAGTAGTGAAAGTCACAGAACTCACATTTTGGCTTCCATCTCACTCTGTTGTACCATTCACAGTCCCTTTGAAACTGAATAACAAAAGTGTTCATTTTTTTTTTTTAATGTGACCAACCCCCCCATGCTTGCTAACCTACTAGTGATATAACCAGTTTGCTCCTAATTGCTGTTTGAGAAATAATCTTAGACTCTGCCATTATATAGGTAGCTATTGGGAGAGTTTCCATTTTCTGTCAGTCAGCCACCAAGTGGTGACCAGCATGCATGTTTAAGGGCATGTTGTGCCTTACTAAGAGTATGCGCACACAGCCATATGCATGTGACAAAAGCTAACATATGAATATGACTTAGCAGATCCAAGTGCTTTTCTGTGGTCCAGGTACCGCATGCACTGCACCTCTTCTCCTTTTGGTGCCAGCATTTTAGTGGACCAGACTACCTTCCAGCCCAGAATGGGCCGGCTAAAATTGGACTCACAGTCCCACCCTCCTTTATTGGCTGCTGAAACCTCTGGCTTATTAGACCATTGCAGTCCATGTGGGTTGTTGCGGTTTTGGGCTTAATCCCTTTGATCTGATGCTATCCATGTCATTATTCATCACAAATGTATCTTGGATCTGACCTCAGGTCCGAGCCGGCAGCTGTCAGATCCAGAGCTCAAGCTCCTCCCCTTCCCATAATCCCCTGCTGCCTTCTAACCCACAGATCTCGTTTGCCACGGAAGTGCTTCAGATGTGATCCCAGAGCACAGGCTAGTCATTCAGATAAGTGCTTTATATTTTCTTTTTTTCTTGTCTTAAAATTTAGTTTAGCTTAGTTTTAATTAATCTTTTGTAGTTAGTGTATTTACCTCCCCTCCTGTGCCATATTATTTTGGACAGGGTTCCCTCCCCTTGCATTTGGGGTTCTCTTTTCCTGGCCTTTTTTCTAAAAAAAAACAGTTCTGCCACATTCAACCCTAGGGCCCTGGTGGAGCACCGCAATAAGCTTCTTTTAGCTCTTGGGGGGTTCTCTGCCCTCAGACACCCAAGCACCCTCAGGGACCTAAAAAGAGGCCTCCTTCTTTCCTCAGAGGTTCCTCTTCCTCATCCTCTCACTCTAAGAAGCCAAGGTTCTTGGATCGCAGATCCCCAGATATGAATCCAGCCTCTTTTGCTTTGGATCCGAGATCTGCCATTCCGAGAATCTCAGATCAGACACTCTGATCCAAAACCTCCATGAAGCAGAGGCCTTTGGATCCAAGCAGGCACAAGCTGTCCCTGGGTCTGGTCAGTTTGTCAGATCTGACTGGCACGCCATCCAAGCCCTTGGACCTAACTAGGCTGTCAGATACCCCTCTTAGGCCTCCAGAAAGTCAGATCAGACTCAGAGTAGATCCCCTTCCCAGGACCATAGGGCTATAGGATCCAGGGTCAGATCCCCCTGGAAGGTCAAGTCACTCTTCAATCTTGTCCAGATCTTCCAGAAGTCTTCTGCCCTCGGACATGGATAGGATGATGAGCTTCCTCAAGGCTCAATTTGAGTTGGGCTTGCTGCCGTCCCCTGCCCAGATGACTAAAGGACCCTCCCGAGCTACAGGACTCCACTGTCCTCTTCCAATCCCATAGGCATCAGGATCAAGGGATTTTCAGTGAGAGGCAATGATGTCGGGTATAGCCCCCTTCTCGACACTATCAGGGTCACTGGCTGGCTCTGTTCCATTGCCCTTGGATCAGGGTGAGTCTCGCTTCCAAGGGGTAGGCACAAGTTCACTGGGGGTGGGTGTGGGCCCAGATTTTCAGACCATTCCCTTCCCCTGGGAGCTTCAGCACTGGACAGCTCGGGGCCAATATTGTCAGGGGATTTTGGTGCTGCATCAGGATCCCTTCTCACTTCCTAGATGGCCCCGGCTGCTGGGGAGGGGGTGGGAGCTTCATCCAGTCTGTCAGCCTTCCAGGCAGTTGAGAAGATCTTCTCCAGCTTGGCAGGTACCTATCTGTCTTCTCTAGTTCCTCCCCAGCCTTTCTTAGGTTTGGGTGCTGAGGCTTCTTCATCCTTCCAGGGTTATCCCTCCCACCAGAGCCTTCAGGTGGGCACTGCCCCACTTGGGGTACCTGTCTCTTCCAAGTCCTCCCATGAGCCCACATTAGAGGAACCCCTTCGGAAGAGAACTTGTAAGAGGAGACACTTGGACTCCCCCAGAGAGTCCCCAACCGAGGACATGTTTTTTGAGAAGGGAAATGGGTCCTTCAGACTTGCGCATGAGGAAGAAGTGTCCTTTGTGGACATCCTCGAGGTTCTCAACTAAAGAGGTGGTTTGTCTTCCTCAACCCTGTTTTCGGAGGAGTTCATGTTCCTGAAGACCTTTGGGACAGGCCCATCTTCTACCTGGGTGTCCCTGTTGCTGACGAGCTTGTGGACCTTATTGCCAGCAGGGCTTGCAAGGAGCTGGACATGGTGAAAACTGTCCCCAAAAAAGCTGACAAATTCCTCAGTCATCCCTAGGACAGTACATTTTGGAGCAAAGGTGTCTTTGTTGATGCCATCATGGTGCCCGCTGCTACTAAGAAGGAGCTAGCTGAGCAAAGCTCCTCAGTCCATTCCCTGAACATGGAGTCCTGGACAATCGACCGTTTCAGAAAATGTGTGTTTGCCTCAGATACTTTCAGACTGACAGCAACTAATTACTTAGTCCATTTTACCCGGCTTGGGAGAGGTTGGTTTTGGAGCTTTACCACTTCTCTTCTAGAGTTGTTGCCTCCAGAGAGTCTTAAGCTTGTCTCTCCATAGTTCTCTACTCTGACTTCCATGGCTAATGCCTTCATGAAGTTGATCTCCAATTCGGTGGAGGCCATCTCTTTAGTGGCAGGCACAAGTATTGCCATTCGATGACATGCATGGCTTTGCCTTTGTGGGTTTGCTGAAACCTTCAAGGCATCTTTCACTAATGCCCCCTTTGATGGCTCCACCATCTTTGGTCCATCTGTCAAGGAAACTTTAATGTGCAGCGAGTACAAAGGCAAGACTCTTTCCATGGCAGGGATCAAGTTTTCTACTCCCCAGCCATCCTTCTCTAAGACCCAGAAGGGAAGTAAGAAACTTTAGTTCCAGAGGACTCCGTCTTCCTTCCAGAAAGCTCTGCAGAAATCCTCTTCCACATGCCAGGGCAGGGGATTCAATTGCAGATGCCACCCCAGGGTCAGGGGTCTGCGTCTGCAGAACGAGGGCTCCTGGGAACCCTTCTCAGAGATGCCCTTTCAGCGTTCCTGAGATGCTGCCCGACTGTCCTGCCCTGGAGGCAGTCAGAAGTCTCGCTTCACCTGCTAGTCTAGATAAGTTTCACTTCCAATCAGTAGGTGCTAAACATTATTTCCAGTGGTTACTTCATTCCCTTTTCCCACCTCCTCCCAGTTCAGAAGTTTTTTCTGGATGTTCCACCCCGCCAAAGGGAGTTGGCCTATCTCGAGGTAAGACCTTCTTCAAAAAAGAGCCATCCAAGATGTCCCAACAGGGCAACAAGGGTCCAGAACTTACTCTCGCTTCTTTTTGGTGCTGAAGAAGACCAAGGACCTGCATCTGATTTTGGATCTCAGTGAGCTAGATCTGTCTGTCATAAAGTCCAAGTTCTGGAGGATCACTGTTAAGTCCATTCTGCCTCTCTTGTCCAAGGACGATTGGAAGTACTCAGTGGATCTCAAGGACACATACTGTCATATAAAGATCGACAGACATTCCAGGAGACACTTACGCTTTCGGTTAGAGGCCAGTCATTACCAGTTCAGAGCCTTGACCTTTGGGCTCACCACAGCTCTTTGGGTGTTTACCAAATGCATGGCATTGGTGGCAGCTCATCTCCAGCTGCAAGGTTTCCAAGTCTTTCCATACCTGGACGATTGGCTGTACATGGCTCCCATGAGTCATCGACTATCAATGGCCACCAGGTATGTCCTCAGGTATTACTGTGAATCTGCCCAAGTCCAATCTTGTTCCGTGCCAAAACCTGGATGCCCTCAGGTATTACTGTGAATCTGCCCAAGTCCAATCTTGTTCCGTGCCAAAACCTGGAGTTCATCAGAGTCCAGGTGGACATGGTATCAGAAACTGCAGCACTGCTCCCACCAGGATGCAACTCATTTGAAGTCAGGTTTTTCTTTTGCTGGAGCTGCAGCTTCTGTCGGTTCAGTGTTAGGCTTGATGTCGGCTGCCATTCAAATAGCTCCCCTCTTCAGATATCACATACGAGTACTTCAAAGGACCCTGGCAGTCCAATGGTCCATTCTGGTTCAACCAATGTCCATGACGATAAAGTTGACTCAGGTATGCAGGAATCATGTCGCTTGGTGGCTTCAGTCTCAGGATTTATACCTAGGCAGGTCATTTTGCCTTCCCCACCCAAGGCCACAGTAACCATGGATGTCTCCCTGTTGGGCTGGGGGGGGCATTTTCAGGGCAGGACAGTTCAAGGCACATGGTCCCCCTCAGAGACCAGATTGCACATAAACATCTTGGAGATGAGAGCAGTCCTTCTAAAATTGCAAGCCTTTTAGGAGTGCCTCCGTCTGGAGACTGTAATAGTCCAAACGGACAACATAGCGGTGATCTGGTATATCAACTAGCAAGGGGGAACACAGTCTTATCCTCTGTGCAGAGAGGCCATGAGAGTGTGGGAATGGGCTATGTCTTCCAGGTGCTATCTTCTTGCAACTCATATTCCCAGGAGTTCCAACATGCTAGTCGACAGACTCAGCAGATCTATCTCGAGTCCTCACAAGTGGTACCTGAATACATCAGCGGCAAGAAAAATATTCAACCATTGGGGTCAACCATGCTGTGATCTTTAGGCCTAACCAGTCAACCACAAATGCAGCAGTTACTTTGCCTTGATCCGTCCAGTGGGACAGTCACCCAGGGATGCTCTCATTCATGATTGCCCTCCAGGTCTTCTCTACATTTTTCCTCCTACTCCCCTAATATCCAAAGTATTACAGAAAGCTCATCGCCTGAAGAACCCTCTCATCCTCATTGTCCCTTTCTGGCCTCGACAGGTGTAGTTCTCCTGCCTAAGGTCTCATCTGAAATATCCACCTTGGATACTGGATCCTGTTCTGGATCTCATCTCCCATCCCTGGGAGCTCCCACTCCTCAGTCTCCAGTCCCTTCGCCTGACTGCATGGTTTCTACACTTCCAGTAATCCTTTCGCAGTCCAGGCTTACTTCCTTGGTGAAGAGCATTATCTTGGCCTCTCAAAAGCCATCTACAAAGAAGGTCTATTCACGCAAATGGAAAAGGTTTTCTATGTGGACTAGACAACATAATCTAGACCCTTTTTTGGCCACTATTACTGATATTTTACTCTTCTTATCTTCCCTTTTTCAAGATGGGACAAGTTTTTCTACAATTAAGCTCCAGTTAGTGGCCATTTCTAATTTCCATCTTAACATGGAGCCTACCTTCTCTTCTAAGCTATGCAAAGCCTTTCTGAAAGGGATCTTTCTTCTTAGACCTCCTGTGAAGGATCCATCCCCATCATGAGATTTGACATTGGTGCTGCAGTCCCGGACGCAAAAACCTTTTGAACGGGCTGCTTCCTGTAATATCCAGTTCCTTGCTTGGATGACTGCCTTTTTAGTGGCCATTACCTCTGCCAAAAAGGTCTTGGAACTCCAAACCCTAAACTTTAGGCCTCCATTCATGATGTTTCATAAGGATAGGGTGTCCCTCAGAACAAATCCTTCCTTTCTTCCCAAAGTGGCTTCGGAGGCTAACCTCAATCAATCTATTCAACTACCGGTGTTCTTCCCTATTTACTCTAATAAGGAATAATATGTGTTGCATTGTTTAGTTGGCCACAGACAATTGCATTTCTATCTGAAAAGGACTGAGGAATTTAGGAAGTTGGACCAGCTCTTTGTGGCCTTTTGTCAGAATAGAAAGGGCCAGGCAGTTTCCAAAGGGACTATTTCCAGGTGGATTGCTAGTTGTATTTCCTACATTTATGATAGTAGCCATTTGGAATTATCCAGACCGGTTAAAGCCCACTCTACTAGGTCTTTTGCTACTTAGGTTCATAGGTGTTTACTAGGCTAATGACCACAAAGGCCTTTTTAAGCCTAGCCATGCATACCAAATCTCTGACAAGTCCTTATACCCTTGATAAATGTAAGCATGGTCTTGGGAGATGAACCATTTTCAGGTTACCTGTTTGTATCAGAGGCATAGGTGCCAAACCAAGGATGAATTCCCTGTTTCCCATACAGTTGTCCAAGTTGCACTTGAAGTGGATTAAGGAGGAACTCTGTTTCACATGGATGGTGAGCCTATTCCATAGACGGGGTAGTCTCTGGGATACATACCTATCTCTCCAGCAGATTCTATTTATATCACAGGCAAGGTTTAAGTCTTAAGAATGGGTAATTCTGTTACTGTTTGTTTTGTGGATATGCAGGAGGTCCATCATAGTGGGGTCTGACAATGCCCTGTATGCCAGGCATAGATCTCTCCTCAAAAGCCGTAGGAGACAATATGGGAATAAGGCCTTGAGGTGGTTTGCATAGGACACATTACTTATGCCCTGTATTCTTTTAGTGAGGCACCTCTGTGGATGTTCCAGTTGTCGGATATGCCTGGTTAGGTACATACCAAAGGGGCATTGTACTCAATGATAGGTCTGATAAATGCCGAATACAGTGGAACAATGACTTCCTTGGACATAGATGCATTCCTTTGTTTATAAGTTGCACAACATAGAATTATTTACTCACCACTGTAGACACATGATGGTTAAAGGCTAGATTACTATATATGTGCCCCTAAGTCCCTGACTACTGAGTTAGTTCTAAAGGGTGCATTGTCAATATGATAGTTACCAGGGATGGATGACTTCCCAAAGGATACTATTATGCATTTCTTCGCATTTAATTTTAGTTCATGATTCTGACAGCAGTTGTCTGTGTTAGCCCCTCCTGGAGAACATTTGTGTCAGTGTGAGATTCAATGACAGCTCGTAATTTGCAATCATCTACAAATTTAGTCAGCCAGAGACCACTGACATTGGCCTTAACTTCTGAGAAGTAAATGCCAAAAAGGAGCGGTCTAAGGACTGATCCCTGAGGGACTGCACTTATGACTGGCCTCTTAGTAGAGGTGGATTCCCCAATTCTAACTGCCTGGTTCTTGTCTGTGAGCCATGGCTATCCACCGGGTGACATATAGGTTTGTACCTAACCTCTTGAGTTTGTCAACAATGCCCGAGTGGGGTATTGTGTCAAATGCCTTGGCCAGGTCAAGGTAGGCAGTGTGAATGATTTTGCCCTGATCCATTGCTTTGGTGATCTTCTCAAAGAAGTCCACTAGGTTGAGTAAGCATGATCTGCCCTTTATGAAACCAAACTGGGTTGGCTCCGGAGTCGCAAGGTTTATTATATCTGTATTGATCATCTCCATGATAATTGTTTCCAATGCTTTACATATAAGACCAGTGAGATTTATGGATCTGTAGTTTCCAGGGTCTGTAGATGGCCCACCTTTGTGTAGAGAGATGACTGTTGCCTTTCTCCATTCGTGAAGCAAGTAGCCTGTTTGGAGGCTACAGTTAAATAGTAATTCCAGAGGCCCTGATAGGTCATGTTTCATCATATTTAGAAGGCATTGTCTGGGCCCATTAATGCAGTGTTCTTGGTCTTAGAGAGAGCATTAAGGATCTGTTCCTTAGTGACAGTAGGGGGAAGTTATATTTGATGATAGTTCCTGAAGGAAGGTTGAGGGGGAGAGAGGAGTAAAGTTGGAACTGAATTTATCAGCCAGGAGGTTTGCTATATCTTCTGGCTTAGTATAGGTGGCTTCATTTGCCATGAGCTCTGCACACAATTGTTTATTGCCTTTGAGGTTGCAGACATGGCTAAAGAATGCTTTGTGGTTGTCCTTGGCCTGGGAGACCAAACTTACCTCAAATTTGGCTTTGGTAGACTTTATTTGTCCCCGGAGTTGTTTGTTTAGTTTAATGAGAGTGCTTTTATTTAGCTGGGTGCTGCACCTCCTAATTTTTGTCATTACTTTTACAGCCGATTGTCTTTGTGATTCCACCAGGTGGCTTGTTTTTTGATTTAGTTCAGTACTTCTTCCTGGTGAGTACAGCTGCCTCTATATAGCTATTAACATGCTTGTACAACGTTTCTGTGAAAAGTTCTGCATAGGCAGAAGTGTTCTCAGGGTTTATAGCAGCTTGAAATTTTGCCAGGTTCTCACTTAGTAGTCGGAAGTTAGCCTTTGAATAGTTCCTGAATATTCCCAGTTTAGCGGGGGGGTCCAGGTTTTATTTTTACTTCAAAGGAATGGTCTGACCTTACCATGGAAGGCATTACAGTAGGGGTTGTGCAGCACTCTCCCATATTAATGAGGACCAAATCCAGTATGGATCTAGCTAGACTTTCCCTGGATGAGATTTCTGCTGCTGCGACCTGTTCTAATCCACACACTTACATTTCATACTACAAAGTGGATTTGGTGTGTAGGAAAAGAGCTTCCTTTGGTCCCTCTGTGCTCTGGCATATCCTTCCTTGAGGCCACCCAGGGTACATAGTAGCTGAGTACAATCACCCATTTGTGATAAATAATGACACAGACAACATCAGATAAAGAGTTATGTACTTACCATAACTTGGCATTCTAATATCCAGTGTCATTATTCATCACATTCCCACCCTCCTTTCCCCTTCAGTCTGGGGGTTCTGGCAAGCTGGAGTGGCTGATACTTTGGAATGTTTTTTGTCTTTGCTGAGTTTCTTCTGCACTTCTATTGGTGTAGCAAACTCGATCTGAGAGTTAGAAAGTAGTAGGTGATTATGGGAAGGGGAGGAGCTTGTGCTCTGAATCTGTCTGACAGCTGCCGAGGTCAGATCCAAGACCCATTTGTGATGAATAATGAGACTGGATAGCACAGATGCCAAGTTATGGTAAGTACATAATTCTTTTTCAGAAATGCTACAAGCCCCAAACAGTATATACAATGAAAGCAAATACTCTTGGTTGTGTTCAAGCTTAACATTTATTCAGCTTAAAATGGCACCTCATCTCTACAGCCTTCAAGGCTGGCGTTTGATGTAAATAGGCTTCAGTGGAAACAAAAGGTGAGTTTGTCAACACATGGCAAGAATTACAGAAGGAATCATAAGAGAATGTTGAAACATGCATAGAGAAGACACTATATGCAAAATGCAAAGGAAGGAAGAAAGGCTACTTGAAGATGCACAGAAGCAGTTAGAGGGTATAAATATACAATAAAAGCAGTGGCAAGTCTGAATATGAGAAGGAGAAATGCCATTGCACTCTTTCAGCAGTTCTGAAAATGAAATTCTTGACAAATGTTCTGTACCTGTTGGTTTCTGTCCAGAAGTGCAAGATGTAATACATGTCAGAGCTGAAAGACGTTACCTTGTTGCTTTTGAGAATTAAATACAAAAATGTCTTTTATTTTTGAGATATATATTTAGAAAAGAACTACGGTAAAGGTTAACATATGTTGGTTTAACACATAGGAAAAGACATACAGATTTTCTTTAAAACAAGACAAATTAATGAGAGTGAGGTAAAATAAAAGATGGAAGGACTTGACAACTAAAGGACATCTGAAGTTTGGAATGTGGATAGGAAATGTTGCCTCAGTTAAAGGGTTTGGATGAAGAATCCACCATCTGGAGAATTGTTAAACTTTAATTCGAAAACAAAACGGTTTAATTAAATATTCGAGGCAACCTCTGTGATAATCTGTTTCTAATTCAGAAGGTCATATTTCAGAAAAAACTGTGTAGAATGAAAATGTGATGTTTGTGTTTAAAGCAGGTCATTTCACTTTGGAATGCATACACCTAAGTGGACAAGATTTAAAAACAGTAGACATTTTTAGCCCAGTTGTACAAGGACATTATTATTTGGTCTGTGTCATTCATAAGAAAATGAAGTTAATGATGTAAATACAAATGACAGTGATAATGGTATGGGGAAAATGTTGCTCAGAAAAGCAGAGAAATATAGAAAGTGGAGGGACTGTAATATAAACAGTGTTGAACATGTGCATGGTTTATAATGGTGAAATGTAGGAGTATTTTTACAGAGGAAGAAAGTGAGGAATCTAAAGGTAGAACTGACAAGACAGCTAACAAGCAAAAAAGTTAAGAAATAGAAAAGGAAATAAAATGGTAAGAAAGGGAAAGGCTGAAGGAAGCTTCATTAAATGTTAGCAGTATACAGCAAGGAAAAGAAGACAGAGTTGCAAAACTCTCAACAGTCATTCATTATGAAGAATGTTCCTCATTTTGAGTCTTACAAATTCTATGTTCTTTGCTGTTCCACATTGAAGGAGTTTGGCAAGCATTCATTATTAATTTTTTTAGCAAATATCCATGGTAAATAATACTGTGAACTATTTAATCACCCTAATTCATACCCCCCTTTAAGTATGAAGAAAGTATGAAGAAAGAATTAATAGTAATGCTGTGAGCTTCCGATACTACTTCCTTCTTTATTGCGCCTTATTCAAATATTGTTGCAACTTACCTTATTTTTGAGATTTATCCTTCTGCCACAAGCCAGCCTTTCTTAATGTTAATGTATTCCTTATGTTTATTAGTGCTTGTCTTCATTTTGCATTCACAGCCCTCGTGTTCCACCACTGTACTATACTCCATACAGCCTCTGAATTAATTTACATTACACTGCCTTTTCTTTTTATTTGTATGTTTTTTTTGCTTTGATTATTATACAATTTGATATATGTTTTATTGTAAAACTTTGTTCTAGTCCTGCCTATTTGGTCTGTGTCATGCATGAAAAGGTTTTGCAGACCAGATAAGCCTATTTTGTATTTACAATGTATTGACCAGGATAATTCCACTTGGCCAATGGACTGTTTTCAGGGAGGGGGGACCTCGGGTGGTATCCATACTGTCTAGGGGCAGTAGGGTCAGGACATTGGGGAACTTCCCCTGTACTTTTTGTATTGCTTCCTGCATCCAGAGCAGAGGCTTTTGGGAGATGAAACAAGATGCCTGTAGAGAGTATGACTGTGAGTGATGTGGATATATTTTTTATTTATTTATTTATTTATCATTTGTTGACCGGGAAAGTCTGACTAGGTTCCACAGAACCTGTTTTCAGCGGAGGCCCGGGGAGAAATGCTCCAGATGCAGGTCTTTGGAATGTGGGAGGAAACCGGAGTACCCGGAGGAAACCCACGCGAACACAGGGAGAACATGCAAACTCCACACAGAAGGCACCCCAGCCGAGAATCGAACCGGAGAACCTCTTGCTGTGAGTCGACAACGTTAACCGCTGCACCACTGTGCCGCCCATGTTTCAGTAATGATATTAATACTAATACTAATGAGCCGGATATGTTTCTGTAAGCCGAGTTAACAGAAAAAAGAAGTTGGAAATATAAATGTGAATCATTCGGAGATACCTGATGAAATCAAGCTAAATAGTAGAGACAGTTAGGGTGTGCAACAAGCTGGAGATATATCAGGTTGGAAATGGACACATTGCTGTGTTTGCTAGATAAGGAGTATCCAGCAGAAGATTCTGTAGCAGTGTTCTAGGGTGATGGAGATGTGTTTCTGTGTAACTGAGTCAGATAATGGACTGAGTGGATTTCAAGAAATGCATGATGTTCATTTGGCAAGTATTAAAAGAAACATATGTGGAGATTGCAGGAACTTCTATAAACTAGAGATTGAAAAGTAGGTTATAAAACATTTGCCAAGACTGCTTGTGAGAATTTTTTCAAAAAAGATACTATGATAAATCGATAATTATATGTGGACAAAATTATTATACCACTAGATTTTCAAAACTCATATGTAAGATCTTGTATACACCTGGGTAAGGAAGTGTTACCTGACATTACATGTGAGACTTTCGGGCTGATGCAGAGATTTTTAATTGTTTCAAAGCAAAAGAGACATTTATCTGATCTGTAAAGCCATGGAGCATATAATTATAGATCTCATAAACGAGGACATAGGCAATCTCCAAGCACTTGAGGACCAACAAGGTCAAAATAAGTGCCTCCACCTCTGACAACAGACCTGTCACTAGTGGTGTTCCCCAGGGATCTGTCCTGGGACTACTACTGTTTGATATCTATTTCTCAGAAATCCAGGCAAAGACAAAACGCCTGTGGCTGATCAAGTATGTGGCCAACTGTAAGTTGGGTGCTGTCATTGATTCCCCAAATGATGTAAACATACTACAAAAGGGTCTCACAGCAGTAAATGACTGGTGCCAAAGTCATGGCCTTAAGTTAAATGGAAAAAATGTATTTTCATACTATTTGGCAAAAGCATGGCCCCTACTGATTACCACATCAACAGCAACCCCCTAAGCACACAACATGTGGTGAGAGACCTGAGTACTCAGGTTGACAGCAATCTCACATTCAACCATCATGTAGCGGCAATGGTCAGAAAAGCCTTTTACTTGGTTCATCTCATGAGTAAAAGGATTGCATCCAGAAAAAAAGAAGGTTATTACCTCTCTGCCAGTAATTGAGTATAACCACTCCGTTTGGTATGTACCTCTCCAAACACCTGCACCAACTGGAAAGACCACAGAAATACCCCACAAAGAGAATCCATGGCCTCCATCACCTGTTTTATGCGGACAGGCTGAAATCACTATCACTCTTCTCTATATTGTACAAATTGCTCAGAGGTGATCTGTGTCTCGCCTACAAACCAATTTCGGACCCTGCCCTACTAGAGATGCTCCATATCCGTAAGTCTTACTCCTCACGCATTATCCACTCGAAAGGCCTAAATCTAATATGCAACATCAACAAAACCTGCTGGTGAGACAGGTTTGTCTCTCAGAGGCTGCCCTGTCTCTGGAATAGACTTCCATACACATCAGAGTACCTCGCTGACCCTCTTCAAGTGCAACCTTGATGAGTGAATGGGAAACCGTAAATTTGTCCCAGGGGTTCCACCTGTGTCCCTCATTGTTGGGGTGACAGGTGTTGACTGAGGTTTTTTATTTTGGGGATAAACTCTTGGCTAGGCTTGTAAGGGCCTCAGGGCCGTTAGCCTAGAAACCTCTTATGATCCCTGGAATGAGGTTGTATTATAAAGGAAAGGATACAACATATTTATAAAGTGTGTAACAGTTTAGAACTTATGAAATTTTGGAGAATGATGCAATGAGCTTTTTAAAGGAAATGTGTGAGGAGGTTAAATGTGTTAAAAAGACAAAAGAAATGTGTGTGATGGGGAAGGCAATGTGAAGTATGTTTAAAAATATAAAAGTGAAATTAAACATTTACTGAGTATTGTATTTATTTCAGTACACACAGGTGTTCTGAAAAATTGAGGTCAGTCAAAGACTTGTTTTTTTTTAGTGGGAACAAGTCATATTTAATAAAAGATTCTGACAGCAAAGTGGTAAAAAGAGGCATTCATTACAAAACTGTAAATGTAAATGTTGGAAATGTAAAAAAGGTCACTTCTGGTTTTATTTTAAGACCGAGAAAGAATCAGAAATGGTAGAGGATGAATAAGAGTGTGGGGATGTAGAAAATCAAGAAGTGGAGAAAATGTGGAATGAGAGGTCAGAGAAGGAGAGGTACAAAATAGTGTTTAGAAAACATACATTTAGTGAGTAAAGACAAGGAAAGTGAAGTGCAAAATAAGATTTTTTTTTTTAATTTTAGATGATAAACGGAATGAAGTGGAAGATATGTATCAGAAAGAAGAAAGTAGAAGAAAAAATATTTTGGGAAAAGAGTTAAATTAAGGAAAAGTTAAAAAATATATACCAAGAAAAACAAAAAGAAATAAAAGAAATTGGAGAATTGTATCATTTAATAGTATTAAAAAGAGGTTGTGTTGTCAAATGGTATGAAAAGCAAAAACGGAATATTATACTAGTGGATGTAATAAATTTAGATTTGGAAGAAATAACTCAGGTAGAAAAATTGTGGGGGATGGTGAAGATGAGGAGATTAGGGATGATAAATGGTAGGGAGTAGTGGTTTTATGCTATGAACATGAGCTAAAAAGGTTAATTATATTATAGTGGATCCAGGAGGGGCAGATGTGGTATATTTTTAACAGCAGAAGATTTTATAGAGGTATAGGAGTCTGTCCATATTCAATATGGAAAGAAAGGAAAATATTATATGAAGCATTATTTCTATATGTAGTTATTTATTTTTATAGAGGAATGGAATTGTACATTTTTCAAACATTTATTAAAGTATCATTTAAGGCATAGGCAAACACATTAACAGAAAAAAAAACATATTAATATTTTTTCTATTCACATACATTACACATCCAGTATTTTTTCCTTCTCTGTAACTATCGTCAGTCTAACATTACATAAATTGCTGAATTCCTACCTTCCCTTAAACCTCACTCATTCTCCTAAGCATTATTCTGCATGTAGTATCCTCACAATTTCCACATATTTCCATGCAGTTTGCTCCTTCCCTTTTCTGAAGATCCCTCTTCCAATTTTTGTATCTGTCTCATTTATAATATTTAATACTTCAAGTACAGTTGGTTTAGAGTTTGATTTCCATTTTATAGAAATTGCTTTTTTGGCAACTGATAGAAGCAAACATAACAACACCTTTTATGTGAAGACAGTTCAGATCCTATGCCCCAGCTTCAAAAATAATTTCCTTAGTTACAGCCATTTGCTTCCCCAATATTTCTGACAGAATACTTTGTATGGAATTTATAAAATCTGCCAACACGTTACACTCTTAAAACATATGTTCCCAGTTAACTCTTTATTCCCCTTCATACCTCCAATATTTGCCATCTACATGATGAAAAATTCTTTGAAGTCTGCTCGGGGTATAAAAGTACTATGCAAACACTTTGAAGCAAAAATCCTAAACCTTCTGGACTGTGTTACATACCAGGGGCCATACATATACCCTTCCATTGTTCTCTTGTGAATTGCTTTTTCCATTCTTTCTTCCCAGCCTTTTCTAATCTCCACTGATTGATTCATATAGTTATAATGCAATATTTTATATGCCCTACTAATCATCACTTTTAACAGCAGCATCTGTGCTATATTCAACTAAAAACTCCATCAGAGCAGGTCTTTCGCTTGACATTCCCATATCCATTTCTGTAAGCCTACTCTGATATTAACTCCTGGTAGGGAAGGCAGTCTTTAGCTTGCAGTCCAAACCCTATTGCTTGTTTTCTGTACTCCTACTTGCAGTCAACCCTATTGGCAAAATCTCCTTTCTCCATTCTCATGTTGGCTTATATCTTAAAATAGAGTCAGCAAACACTCCCAAGCCCAAGTCTCACTTCCACTGAGAATATAAAGTCCAACTCGATGTGAATGAAAAAATACAAATTTATTTTAAGCTGTTAAAACCATACACTTTTCGTCGGCTAACAGTCTGACTTCTTCAGAAAGAACAAACAAGCAAACAGTGCCTCCCCTTCTTTGAGAACATTTAAACAGTTCACTAATTGAAAATAGCAAGTCACATGATTGAACCTCATCTGATTTGAAGTCCCAGCACTAAAAAAGCACTAGGGGAACAATGAACAACTAAATGCTTATGTAATAATAATACAATACCAAAATGTTAAAACCATATTACATGTAAAACAGGTTGCCAGATAAAACAGTGTGTACATACACACTTGGCAAATCTAGGACATATAAATAAATAAATGTTTTGATTTTAGTCATAAAAATTGAATATTTAAAAAAATTTAAAAACATAAAAATCAAACAGCTGTATAAACCCCCACTGCCAAGTTTAGAAACTGGAAGCATTTTTTAAGATTTTAAAGACAGAACACACTGCCTGTTGTTAAAATGGCCCGCGGGGCCAAATAGTCTCACACCAGAAAAGGTGGAAAAAAGTCTGTACAGCGTTTTTCTAGTTTTTCCAGGTATTTCTTATATCTTAAAATGCTTTCTGCTACTTTATGAATATAATATCCTGTATGGTTGTTGTTATTCACTTTGAGAGTTTGCATCCCAAATCCCATCCTTTTCCATTTTGATTTATAACCTGATTGTGTTATGTATATGAGCCTTAACTGTGTAGCTGTAAAATATTCTTTAAAATCAGGTAATCCTAACAAAACTTGTTCTTTTGGAAGGATCAGCTTATCCCACTTAACTCTTGTCCTCTTCCCCCTCTAAGATAAATTCCTTCAACTCTTTATTAATTATTGTCCACAACATTTCTTATTGATAAAATATGCTTGACAGATATATAAAACTAAAGAGATTAAAAACATTTCCATTGGTTGTGTCTTACTATTCATATCAATAAACGAGCTTCCAGTTTCTCATTTTTGTATCATCTTTTTTTTTTATTGTCTTCTTGCATATACTTAAGCTGCCGCAGCAGAAGCCTTAATAATCCATACTCCTAAATACTTCATCCTATTATGTCCTCATAAATATGGATATTGCTGAACCAGTATGTGTGTTGGTACCTAATTTATGACTATGGCCTTTGTTTTATCTTTATTAGTTTTATATCAAAGACTTGAAAATGTCTCAAAATGTTCCACAGCAGTGAGATGCCCTTTTTCTGGATTTATCAGGGACAAAATAATATCATCTTCAAATTAAGACACTTTTCTTGATTGCCAAACCAATTATATCCTCTAATTTCTGAGTTTCTTATTTTATTTGCCAATTGCTCTAAATATAAAGCAAATAAAAGGGAACGAGGATATCCTGCCTCATTTCCCTGTTCAAACACATCTTATCAGAGAGGAACCCTTTAGCATCATTTCCTGCCTCCAATTCTTCATATATAATTCTAATTAACCTTATTATTCTATCAGGGAATGCAGATGCTTCCAGTGCCCTACTCATAAAAACCCAGTTTACTCTTGAGAATGATTTCTTTGCATCAAGACCCACCAACAGCAGCTGTTTATTATTTAATCCTGCTTCCCTCTTCTGGATCATCTTTATTGTGCTAATATTGTCAGATATTTGCCTCACCTTCACAAATCCATACTGGCAGACGTCTATCGATTTCTGGCAGCATCTTTGCCATTCTTTTAACTAGTATAGACAAACACTTTATAATCACTGTTTAAAATTGAAATGGGTCTATATGAGGCTGAGAGGTCTTTACAGTCTTTGGGTAGTACAGACACCATAGCTTTCTTCCAAGATGCTGGGACTTCCCCTCCTTTTAAAATACTATTAAACACACTTGTGCATATCTTTATCACTTTCTTCCCTCCTAGCTTCCACAGGAATACCATTTGTTCCTTGAGACTTCGCTGCAAATTGATTATATGTCACTATTTTCATCACATCTCCTCCTGTCTAAACTGTTAGTTTTTGAGCCTCATCTTCCTCTAATCTTGCTATAATTAAGCCATCCGTAAATATTTCCATTTGTCCTGTTTCTTCATTTCCACATTCCTATGTTTTATACAAATTATCATAACATTTTTGAAATCCTTCTAATACCTCTATAGAGTCTCTGGTCATTTTTCTTGGCATAGGGTCCTGTAAGATGGCAATAACCCTTTCTATCTTCTGTTGCCTAAGTTGCTGTGCTAAAAGTTTTTGTGCTCTGGAGTTATCAAAAAATAGTTGCTTAGCATCAGCTGTTCTAAACTCATGGATATTATACAAATATTCCCTTATTTTCTGGTTAGCATTCTGCAGTTGTTCCTCCTCTTCATCTCTGAGATTCCCCTTTGTCAGCCCCTCTAAATAATCCCTGTTACTTCTTAACCATATCTCTTTTTTTCTTTTAGTTCTGTGTTTTTAAACTCAACTTTCATTGCATCCTACTCAGTAGCTATCATTTCTGAAGAAAGTTCTATCTTCCTTTCTTCTTCTTTCAGCTTTTCCCGGTGAGAGATTGCCAGAGCGGATCACCTGTCCGCTCATGATTGGCAGTGAAGTTTTTACGGTGCTGAGTTGCCAGCCTGGTACCCAACCTACCACAGAAGGCATGCGCACGCACTAACACCTAGGGCCAGTTTAGAGTGTCCAATCCACCTACAGCATGTCTTTGGGATGTGGGCTGAAACTGGAGCACCTGGAGGAAACCCACGTAACCACAGGGAGGACATGCAGACTCCACACAGAAGACATCCCAGTTTAGGATTAAACTGGAGAACTTCTTGCTGTGAGGTGGCAATGCTAACCACTGCACCATCGTGGCCCCCCTAAAAATCTATCTTCCCTAATATCCCTCAAATAATTTCTACTACGCATGCCTTAAATGCCTTCTTTTTTTCAGAAATCTACTCTCTTTTGTTGTATTTTCTGTTCTAGGTTCCCACTGTTGCAAATCAAGTTCCAGTCCCTCCTATAAAAAATATTCCCTTCTGAAATCTGTGTTTTTCAGCAAAATTTTTGTTAATAGCAATTTTTGGTAGAATCATAATCCTCCTCCCTTGCCAATAGCCCTTTACTACCACCAATGTACCAGCTTTCTTCCAAGATCTTGGTACCTCCCCTCTTTTTAAAGTAGTATTAAACAAAATTGTCCTGATCTTTATCACGTTTTCCCTGTTAACTTCCAAACTTCCACAGGAATAGTATCTATTACTGGAGACTTTCCTAAAGGTTGATTATAAATCACTGTTTTTATCTCATCTCCTTCTGTCTTAACTGTTTGTTGTCATCTAACTCTAACCTTGGCATAATTAAGTGTTCCATAAATATTTACATTGGTGCTGGTTCATGGTTTCCACATTTCTCTGATTTATACAATGTAAAAAAAAATCCAAAATACATCTACAGAATCTCTGGTTCAGATGGGTTGGGAGCCGATCCATCGGCTCCACTCGGCACAACAATACACAGCAGCAGAGTCTCTCATTGGCTGGGCTACATTACTTTTGTGGTTAATTGGATTCGCTGCTTTGCCGTTTGGGAGGACTTTTTTGTCTGTTTGTTTGTTTTGTCTGTTTTTTTTGTAAGGTTTCCTTTTTCCTAAGTACAGTGTCAGTTGTGCAATTTGGCGCTTTTGTTATAGTGCTTAGCTTACTCATTGTGGTCAAGTCATACCTTTTTACCTTGGCTAAGTATAAAAAGTCAAAGGAAAAAAGTCAAAAAAAAAAATCAGTTAGTTATAAAATGTCCATCACAGACAGCCATTCAGTCTGTGTCTATTGTTGGGGCTGAAAACATCTGCAAGAAACTTTGGCGTATGTCATGCTTGCTTTCTCTGCTAGGTTCAAAACGTAAAGCAAGAATAAGTTATAATAAGGGCTTATCAAACCTTCTTTTCTTTTGAAATTTTCCTCCTCTATTTTCCAAAAAGAAAGATCGCGGCACTGACAAGTCCCGTCGGGCCGACTTCTAAAAGACAAAATTGACCTCTTCTTCCTTTATTTTTCATGTTATAGGCTGCCTACGTTTGTTGACATTCATTTCTACTTTCTCTTTGCCTAAGCCATTGTGCTAAAAGTTTGTGTGCTCTAAAGTTACTATAAAAATAGTTGCTTAACAACAATCTTTCTAAATTCATTCATATTATCCATTAATCCCTTGCAGATTGGATTGCTCCTCCTCTTCTTTTGTGAGATTACCATCATTCTGCATTACTTTAACCATTGTCATCCCCTCTAAGTAATTCCTATTACTTCTTATCCATATCTTTCTCTTTCATTTCCACCCTATTTTTAAAATCCATTTTCATTTTATCCCACTTACTGGCTATAACTTCTGAAGATACTGCAATCTTATCTAATAAGTCTCAGTAATTACCACTGCTCATTCCTTAAATTCCTGTCTTTTTAACAGCTAGATGGAAAAGCACCAGTGTCTCATTTTTACTTCATTGTCCTGCATTTTTACTTTACTTTTTGTCAGTGCATGATCTGAAATAATTATTGGATGTGTATTGAAGCCTTCAATTAAATGCAATTATTCCTGTGAAATGTATTTTTTATCTAGTTCAGCCCAGTTATTGCACCCTGGGGAAATATTTAAATTATATCAGGGTTCCTACTACTGAATTCACAGCTTTTATACCAAATATCTTCATACATTTCTTCAGAAATTTACCCTTTTGTTATATTCTTCCCTGGCTGTCCCGCCGACACAACTTCACTGTAGCAAATCAAGTTCGATCCCTACCTATAAGTAATATTCACTGCTGAACGATGATTATTTCTCCGAAAATGTTATAAAGCTGGAATAATAGCATTTTTTGATGTAATATAAATATGTGCCAATTTTGGCAAATCTACACGTTTATTTCTTTCCAAATGTGTCTCCTGCAGCATTGCTATTGTTACTTTGCATTTCTTTATATAATTCAATACTTTTTCTTTTTGCCTGTATCTATAAAGCCATTAACATTCCAGGAAATTATGGATAGTGTAACCATTATAATAAAAAGGTATTGTTTCCACATATTATACATGCCAGTTTTTTTGAATATGTATTTCCAACTTTTGTGTTATAGGTGAACACTAGTGTTTGGCAGGCTGATCTTTTATACAGTTGTTTCTTCTAATCTCCATTTGAATCTGTGGCACATTTTTCTAGACATATTCTTTTAATGAAAACCCTCAAACAAAAAATCAAGTATTTTATTAGATCACCCTGTCCACTATTAAAGTAGAAGAAAAAGACTCAAAAGTATGTATGTCTTCAAAAAATTAAGTTTGACCCTCCAGATAGAAACAATTCCCCCAAATTAACACCTGCACCCACAGGCATTGCCTAATCTAAAAAGTAAGGTTACTTTTGCTAAAGTGTGTGCTGCGGCTTGTGTTCTCATGTACACTATTTGCTGCCTCTTCTTTTTTTTATTTCTATTCCGATCTCACTTATGAAGAACAGTTTGTATACTTTTAGAAAACATTAACCATTAGCCCTAAGGAAAACATACTGATCATCATTAAATAAAACTGACTTGTTCACTTTACTATTAACTGCATTAAAGTATTGAGGCTGCTATCTTTTATACATTTCCCATAATATCAGACTATTTTTTGCTGAACTGTTTACATTTACATCTGCAAGTAATGTTCAGAACTCTCAAGATGAATTACTTGCACATGCATGCAAATTTTTCTGCATGGGAAAAGTAGCCAGGAGTGAATCTCTGTAAATTTCATTGAGAACAGAATGTTCAACTGGTTTCAGCTGCAGACTTCTTGACAACTGAACATTTGATAATGGAAGTAAAAACAAGGTAATATCTTTGCAAAAGTAAAAAAACTTAGCATTTTTATGGTTTACATCATTTTGTCTTGTCTTTCAAGCCTACTTGCTTACAGAATAAAATTATAGTTTAAGCCAATGCATTAATTTAAACAACTGTTCTCAATAAGACAAAATGTCTTAATTCTACACACACACACACACACATATATATATATATATATATATATATATATATATATATATATATATATATATATATATAAAATCAGTACCCTTTTACTCCACCTACCCCTGTAGCCCAGGAACGCAAGATGTTAATATTAAACTTGCTTTTGTACAGACTTTCTTCTCTTGTTATACTGTTAAGCCTGATATTCTTAAAACTAAAAATACTTGTTTACTTTCATATCTTTAACATATACAACAGTCACTGAGAAGACTTTCCCACATTTAACATTTCCTGGATCACACACTAAACAAAACTGCTTTTCTATATAAAACATGCAGTTTATATCATAAAATATTTTATACAAATAGTAATAGCAAAAAATGTTTTACTCAGAATTATTTTTCCCACCTTTTAGTGTCCTTCTAAACATTAATAACTTAAAATGGGGTATATGCTTTACAATCCACCTTGAAGTTTAACAAAGTTAACACAACTCCAGTCTTTTCAGACACTTTTTCTTGAAAAGCCATTTTTCATGTTGTTATCTTTCGGCTTTTCCCGGTTAGGAGTCGCAACAATGGAACTCCGGTCCGCTGATGATTGGCAGTAGATTTTCATGGTGCCAAGTTGCCAGCTCGACGCCCAACCTTCAACGAAGGCATGCCCATTCATGCATGTCTTTCGGAATTCCACTCGACCCACGGGGAGGACATGCAGACTCCACACAGAAGACATTCCCTGCATACTAGCTGAGAATCGAATGGGAGAACCTCTTACTGTAAGGCAACAGTGTTACCACTGCACCACCGCTGATTTTGAAAAGCCATTTTTCATAAATGTGATTAATGCTTTAATAACTAAAGAAAATAGAATTTAGTGTTCAAACTAAAAATTTGTAAAACCTTAAAGATCACTAACAGCAGGCAGCCAGGATCAATCATGAAATATAATAAACAGTCGAGCGCTTTCAGCCCTGTCACAGCAACGTCTTCAGGACTAAGTAGAATGAAAAAAACTGATCCTTATTTATAACAAATCAAAACACGAACTATCAGTCAATATGTACTATCAGTTATTAAACTAATTATCTTAAAAACATAATTAACCCTTCATGTAATTACACTGCTTTCAGTACATTTTTTACTTACACCATCCAACTAAAATTCATTTGATATACTTCATGTAATATAAAAATCTATAAAAACTGGGCTGTAACATGAGAAAAAAATATTACTTCTGAATTGTTTGACCTGTTAAAATTTAATTGCTTTAATTTTTAATAAAGGTACTATAGATGTAATGTCATTCAAACCTGGGATGGTTGATGCTTTCAATCTGAATTGCCATATTATTTCACAGTATTGCAATATATTTTCCCAGTCACCTCCCCTCAAATTGGGAGTGACCTGCTGTATAATTGCAAACTTGAATACTTGAAGGAATTTTAAAAGGGCTATGGTAGTGCAATTTAATTCTGGTGCCAAGGAAATTAAATTCATTATTTCCAGAAACTGGAAGATTTTTAAGGTTAATTCTTTGTATATAGAGTACTGGGGGTTGCCCCAACCTTTGTATACAAAACTTCTAGGAATTTGAAAAACATATTTGAAATATCGCAGACTACAAAAATTAATTTATAATCTAAAACTAGGAGATTAGGAGCGACAAAATGTGGGTGATGTAACCAATGTTCCTATATTTGGAAGGTGAAATATTGGATATGGATCTTGACAGTAACATTAGAGTGAATTTAAAGGTAATTGTGGGTCTAAAGGTGTGCTATACATTGCTGAATATATGTCATGTCCAAATTTTTACATCAGCAAAACAGAGAGGTGCTTGCAAACACATATTTATGAGCACCTGTATGACATCAATAATAGGAATACAAACAATGCATTGTTTAAACGTTTGCATTTAAATAATTTATGATCAGTGTTTATGTTTGCAATTATAGAGCAGGTCACTCCCAATTTGAGGGGAGGTGACTGGGAAAATGGATTGCAAAACTTTGAAATGATATGGCAATTCAAACAAAAAGCATCAACCATCCCGGGTTTGAATGGTTACTGCTTTATTAAAAATTAAAGCAATTAAATTTTAATAGGTCAAACAATTCAGAAGTAATAAAAATATTTTCTCATTTTACAGCTCAGTTTATAGATTTTAATATTAAATGAAGTGTGCATTTTAATTGGATGGTATAAGTAAAATAATGTATGGAAAGCAGTGTCATTATCTGAAGGGGTAGTTATGTTTTAAGATAATGAGTTTCAAAATGTACTATCAATTATAAGTTTGTGTTTTGATTTATTATAAATAAGGGTCAGTTTTTTTATTGTGTTTAGCTCTGATGAATTCCTAGTGACAGAGACAAAAGCTCTCAACTGTTTATTAAATGTTTTTTAGAACAATTCGGTCTCAGCTGTGGAGTTTTCATGATTGATCCTGGGTGCCTGCATTTAGCGTTCTTTGAGGTTTTACAAATGATTAATGCTTTAAAGTCTCCCATTTATTGACTAATTTCAGTATTGCTGGTCTTTTTCCTGTTCAACTTCATCTGCCAACATTAGACTGTGGTTCAAGTCCAAGGTACTTTTGAGATTCTTCCAGTTAACCACTGTGCATTTTCTGTCTGTCAAGCATTTTCCTTTGGAACATTGAAAAAGATTTCACTGGCAAAATCACTCTATGAGTTTTGTTGTCAGAAGAATGAGAAGCTGTTGTTCAGTGTGTAGCAATGGAATTGTAATGCTTGGGGTTGGAAAAACAAGAAAATAAATGATGTTAATAAAAAGGAAGAACTAATTAAAATAGGTAGTGTGTGTGTGTGTGCGTGTGTGTGTGTGTGTGTGTGTGTGTGTGTGTGTGTGTTTCAAAAGAAAAAAATAAGTTTTTAGAGGTACGATCAAGACAGAAGCAAGTTGTCTTGTTTTTGTAAATTAAAAGAGGATGAAAGTAAGGCAATTGTGAATGTTTTTTCCCTGGTCACTTAACTATATGGATATAATTGAGTGAGAACGAGAAAGTGATTCTGGAAAGAAAGGGTTATAAGAAATGGTGGGGTACATTAGATAATGAATTGTTTTTAACTGAGTTAGAGCAGTAATGGATAGATCACATGACAAGAACTTTTATGAAACTTAGAATGTATAATGGATAGTATTTAAGGAAAACTATACAAAAGTATATTTGGAGGTGGAAAGAGACTGGAGGAAGCCATAGAAGAATGAATATAGGAAAGTGGCAAGTAATTTGAATGAAAATATAGGAAGCCGTGGGCAAAGTTATTTAAGAAATAAGAGCGTTGTGTGAAAAAAGTAGACAAAGATTCAAGGAAAATTTATTTAGGGAATGATATTATGTTAAAGGGGGAAAAAAGAAATGTGCCCCTTTTTAGCAAAATATGTTAGGAAAGGGGAATGTTTGATTAGAGATTGGAAGGATATGAAGGGGAGTGAGAGATTTACACTGTTAAAATTGATAAATATAATTGAAAAGTATTTTTATGACTTCTTTGAAGGAAGTGAGGAGAAGAATGGGGAAGTTTGCGAAGGAGAGAGGATTTTTAAAAACTGTAATTTGATTTTAAAAAATATTTCTGCTGTTGAGATTAATAACATTGTGAATTTAATACAAGTTGATTCTGTACCTGCACTAAATAGTATTGGTTACAGGTTATATAATGAAATCAAAGAGGAATGGAAGGTGAAGTTTTAGAAGTGTTAAATCAATAGTTGCAAAAAGATTTTCAAAGAGAAAAAGTATGTGAAGAGGTGATTAGTTTAATTTGGAAACAATGGAGATGAATTCTATAAAAAATCGGCATCCAGTAACTTTAATTAATTATGATTATAAGATTTTAATGTATACAAAGTATAGAAATGTTATGGATGGTGAGAGTAGTAGTAGAGGATATTATGGGAAAAATAATCAAATGCTAAATTGATGATAGGAGAAGTAGTTAAGCCTGGCGACAGTGTACGTCTTACTGCTGTATGGGATGTAATGAAGACTTGTGGAATTAAAATTGGATTTTTAAAGGTTATAAAGTCTGCACATGGAAAAGGAAATGTAAGTAAAATAGAGATGAGAAGAGGTCTTAGGCAAGGATGTCCTATTAATGGTATGCTGTTTTAATTGTTATGAGTTAAATAGTAAGACAGAGAAAAGTTTTTTAAAGCGAGGTATTGTGTAGGAGTGAAGGTGGGAGTTCCTATTATGTTAAAGTTTTCAGTAGGTTTACTTATATAGTGACAAGTAATAGAGACTGAATGAGGGAAGTATTAGAATGTACTAGTTTTAGTTAAGTAATATACATTTAAATATAGGTAAATGAAGAAGTAGAGGTATAGGGGTACAGTAATAATTGGAAGTATAGTATTTTCACTGAAAGAAATTGCAAACTTAGGAGTGAAATTTGTGGGTGAGCATATTATTAATGAACAATGGGAAAGAGTTATTAATGAGATGAATGATATAATTAAATTGTGGAAAGTTTTTCAGATGTCTTTTACGAATAAAGTAAAGCTTCCTAGTTCAGTGTTATTAGGTAAAGTGGTATATTTAGGAGGGTTGTGTATGGTTCAAAGTACTAAAGAGCAAGGATTATTGAGTTTGTTATTCAAGACTTAATCCAGTGAAGAGAGGTATAATTTATAATACAGAGAAAGTAACCTTAGAACCAATTAATCCAGTAGTATATTTAGCACCTTTAAATCTGTTTTTGGGGGGTTAAAAAGTGAAGGAAAATATGAGAGTGTAATAGGCAAAATAATTTGGGAAAATGTTTTATTTTTAGGAGAAGATGAGAGAAAAAAGTGTTAATAGATTTGAGAATCTGCGAATAAAAGAATGGCAATGCAAAATAAAGTTATGGAAATTAGACATTGAAGAAGTGAATATTAAAAAAGGGTGTAATATGAAAGAGTCATGGAAAAAAAATTATGTTGATCCTTGGGGCAATGTGGAAGAGGATGTGAAACTGGCAATAAGAAATAGGGGAGAAAGATTAAAAGATATTTTTGAAGTACAAGAGTTTACTAGGAGACTAGGTTTATATAGGCTTCTGATGAAAGGGAAATGTTATATAAAGTTAAGAGTGAAAGGCTGTGTTTGGAATGTAAAGAAGTAGAACCATTGGGCCTATATTAGAACATCGAAGTTTCAAAACTTCAAATGTTCTAATATCGAACCCTATTCAGCGAAAGCTGAAAATATCGAAGCAACAGAAAACGAACTTTTTTCCTAGGGAAAGAATTCTGTTGTCTGTTTCTATTGCTTTGGTATTTTCAGCGCTGTGGTGGAAAGTTACAGGTCGGGTTCAGGTAAGTATGCGACTGAGTGCGGGTTAGGGTAGTTAGGGTTAGGGTGCGGGTTAGGCATGTGTGCGATTGTGTGGACGTGAGGGTTAGGGCAGTTTAGGTGAGTTAGGGTTAGGGTGCGGGTTAGTTATGTATGCGATTGTGTGGATGTTAGGGCGCAGGTCAGGTAAGTGTGCGATTGTGTGGACATGATGGTTAGGGCAGGGTAGTTGAGTTAGGGTTAGGGTCCGGGTGAGGTGAGTGTGCGATAGTGACAGACCTTCGGGTTATGGTTTGGGTTAAGGTAAGTGGATAGTTAGTGGTGTGTGTATAGTTTAGTGTAGGGTTAGGTGTAAGATTTTAGGTGTATATGTGTGGATTGCTGTATGTTTGGTGTGCTTGTGTTGTGTATGTGTTTTGGAACTGTGAATTGTTTCCCTAGGAAAAAATTTGCTGTTCTGTATGTTCGATGTTTTCAGCTTTCGCTGAATAGGGTTCGATATTAGAACATTCGAAGTTTTGAAACTTCGATGTTCTAATATAGACCCGAACCATCTGAGCATGCTTTCTTGAAATGTAGTACTACTTCTTCTTTCGGCTTTTTCCCAGTTAGGGGTCGCCACAGCGGATCATCTGTCCGCTCATGATTGGCAGTGGAGTTTTACAGTGTCGAGTTGCCAGCCAGGCGCCCAACCTTCCACAGAAGGCACACACACGCACTCACACCTAGGGCCAATTTAGAGTGTCCAATCCACCTGCAGCATGTCTTTGGGATGTGGGAGGAAACCGGAGCACCCGGAGGAAACCCACACGACCACAGGGAGGACATGCAGACTCCGCACCTTTCTTGAAATGTAGTACAGTTACCTGAATTTGGAATTGGGTTAATAAAATGTTATAGGAATAGAAGGAAAAATTGATATGAATGTGATTGTATATGGAAATTACAAAAATGTTGATAAGATGGAAATGAAAAGTTAGATATGAAAATAATCGGGATTGTGTGAGAATTATGGAAAGCAAGAATGAATGAAGTTTTGTTTAATAAGAAATTGATTTTTTTTTCTAGCCTTTAAGTGCCATGGAATCTTTTAGATCCAACTACCACTAACTCCAGCACATAGGGGCCTCTATTTAATTTCTTGTCAGAAGGATGGAATTTTATTTACCTTTTTGACATCATTAAGATGTGTAACAGGATTTATGTACCTTTGACAGCTGTGATGATTGAATCTCTCACTGCAGCACAAACAGCAGTAATAGAGCAGCTTCCGAAACGTTTTAACATCTTTAAAATCTGTAAGAATATGTCACACAAAACTATGGCCGTATGAAGTGTCTAAGAGCTTTTAAAGATGTAAGTTGCAAAGGATGACACTTTGCTTCTCTCTGCTGCAAGGCACCACTAAGTCTATTACACCTTTCTTCAAAGTTGTAAAATATTTCACACTCCTACATTTTTCCTGTCTGCAAGGTGCAGTACGTGGGGCCAGGTAAAGCTCCATTTATTACAAAGAAAAGGTTTTGTCTCCAGTCAGAAACAAAGAAACATGGCAACATATTTTCATTGAACATTAAAAACTGAGTGTTTTGAAAACAATTAGAAAGAAATCTAAAGATTAATATTTTGAGTAAAGTTAAAGAGAAAACATGGGTGTTTTGAAAAAATGTTGAAATTGTATTGATTGTAAAGGTACAGGACAGAGTTGTGTAATCAGAAACAAAATAAGCTGGATGTTGTAAATAACCTATTGAAAAATCTACATAAATATTAAAAATATGTGGTTAACAGTAGCAAACTCTGTAATGAGAAAGAATGTATAACTATGTGAAGATGTAAATAGTTTTGTATGTATGTACGTACATACATACATGCAAGTATTTCAGGAACAGGCATTAGTACCCTTCTAGCCTGCCAATTTACCAAAACAGTTCTTTCCATAATAAGTGTGTAGACTGTTCTTAATATCTAAAATAGTGCTTGCTTTAATGTAACTTGGTAGTCTATTCCATGCATCAGCTGTTCTCTCAGAAAACCAGTTAGTATACTTCTTATTCCTATAGAATATTCTTCATAGGTTATCTGATGATTCTCTACTACTTTCTGATAATCCCCAAACATTCCTAGAGGTGGTTGTCTCTAAATGCCATAAATACTTGGTTAAGGTCTCATCTTAAATATCTATATGAGATGCTGTATAAGTTCGGATATTTTAGTCTTTCATAATAACTTAAATTTTCACATCCATGGATGCCCTTGGTATATTTTCACTGTAATGCTTCTTTTCTAATAAGGTTTCCATATTTTTGTTTCATTCTCATGTTTGGTGCTAATGTAGTTTACAAACAATTAATTCATTATTTCTGATTTCCTAGACTTTATAAATCTTTTTATACAACCTATAGTTCTATAACTATTGTTAACCATTTGGTTGATATGATTAGAAAAAACTCAAAGCTGGATCTATCCATATACCAAGGTCCTTAAATGAATTGACAATTTCAATCACTGTGTGCTGTATTAATCATTCACCATTCAATTTGTCTCCCAAATCTCATATATTTAGTTTTTTTATGCATTTATCAGTGTATTACTCCCAAATAGTTAATTTAGTCAAGTTCTTTTGCAGACATGCCCTATCAGTAACACATGTAATCAGTTTACCCAATTTCAAGTCATCTGCGTACAGACTGTAGAACACCTCACATGAAAAAGATCTGAAAGATACAACCAAAACAAGTATGTACCTAGGACAGAGTCCTGTGGAACTCCCTGACTGTAACCAGGAATTTCACCTGTCCAATTGCTGTATGATACTTGCCATGCCCTATTTGTACGTCATGCTGCCATCCAGCTTATGAAGAGTACATCAATACCTAATTTTCTAATTTATTGATCAGTGTTTTGTATATGACCCTATCAAATACTGAAGTTAAATCTATGTAATCTAGATCACAGCGTCATTTTCCATTCATACCTGTCATTACATTGTTATAGAACATCATGTTGCAGGTGTTAGTAGAACTATTTTTAACATATGCATGCTAATATGTGGTTCTATCCTTCCCAATTCTGACAACAGCATGTCCATTATTACTTTATCCATTATTTTTCTGCAACGTGAAAATAGATTTAAAGGTATGTATGACTCTGGGGTTGTCCTACTCCCCTTTCCCTTAAAGTTAGGTTTAATAAGTGCATGTCTCCAATCTTGAGGAATCTCCCTGTATTTATAAGGTTTTACTGAAGGGCTCTCAGGTCATTATTACTAATTCCACCTCCTGCCTGTGCTTTGTTTGTATCCAGTTTGCATAGTTCTTTTTCAATAAAATGTAATCTGATTTTAGTATCTGAAGTTACCTAGATGTCACAAGGACAATTTTCCCCGCCTTTGTGGAGCCAAACAGTTTTGCATATGATTTTATAAATATATCTATAATCTGTTTTGTCTGAAAATAAATTTTAGAATCTACACATAGTTTATCAATTTATATGGCTTTATGCCTTCCACATCTTGTGTATCTATAAAATGCTTTCCTATTTTTCTCAATATCTTTATATAAAATTTCTTCATTTTTTTATCTTCTCTCACACTATGCTTAATTTGTTTGTCCAGCTTGTTTATTTGTTTTCAGAGTTGTACTTCGACCTTTTTTCCATTTTTTATACTTTTTGTCTTTCACTTTGATCGAGTTTCTTGTTCTTACGGAAATGCATCCTCCTGACATGTGCCTAGATCCTGATGTTAAACTCTTGTTTGATTTTTTTTGCATTCAAACAATTCCTGTTTCAAAACTTTCCACATTCCTTCTGCAGTTTTTCCACTGAATGTATCACTCCATTTAGTTTTATACAATGACTGTTTTGCTTCCATATAATCCATTGTTAATCTTCTGTGCATTGGTTTAGATTTCAGTTTGGTAGAATTATCTAGCAACAAATTAACCTTTATAATCCCAAAGATCACTGCTTGTCAATGGTGATATAAATTGAGTAACAGTAATTTCTTTAGGAACAGAAACAATGTCAAGTATGTTCCATTTCCAGTAGATTTTTTTTACAACTTGAAGCAACTGTTGTTCCTGAACATACATTGTGAATAATTTCCTTGGTAATGATGTTGAATCAATATTATGTTATTCTGTTTCTGGTAAATTATTCTTCCCTCGTGTTTCATGCAAGAAATGTATGAATTCCTCTAGGTCATCAGCACTTTATTTTGGTGGTCTATACACTCCAGCAATTGTTATATGTTCCAGGGTTGTCTTTATAGTCTCAGTTACACAATCTCCAGTATTGGTGTTATCATTGAGCATGTAATAATCACAGGTCTAATAACTGTCTTTAATCCCTATCATAACACCTCAAATTGATTTTTTTGTTAGAACACCTGTTACAGTAAAAAGATTTGTACCATGACAGAACTGATTTCCTGTCATTGTTCTTTAACCATGTTTCACAAAAAAATAACATAAATCTTGTGGAAATATAGTACTTTTTGCAATTAAAAAACATTATTGTCAATTCTCCTACAAATAACCATCAGCCTTGCATCAAATGTCAATATCTATGAACTGTTAAATTTTTGACCTGCAAAAGTCCTGCCTTGTGTTTGTCAAATGATGCAAAATATCTGCTGCAGAAATTCTCTTCCTTCAAGTAGCAAGCACACCATCCTATGAACACATATAAAAAAAAAATAGGCTTGGATGCTTACACATTTCCATTTTTTAAGAGAGACATTTTTTTTCATGTAGGTATTTACTCCAAAAATCTTTTCATTCATGGGGACATTACTGTCCTTTCTGTATGTGATTTGTGAAGAATATGTCCTAACACCTGTACAAGCTATACTGTCTAACAGGGTTGTAAGTTCCCTGTTAACAGTGAGAGAGTCCTTGCGGATGAGATCATTTCTACTGACATGAATAAAAACAGATCTGTTCTTCCTTACATTAAGGCGTTCTAAGGCCCACCTCATATCCTCTGTTTTTGCTCCTGGCAAGCATAACAATATTTGATGTTCATTATCGTCTGTGCAAATGAAAGTATTAGTTCTTCTAATAAACAAATCTCCAATTACAAGAAGATCTTTTGTGGTCAGATTTGAAGAATCTTCAACTTTTAAGTAATATCTGCTCAATCGTTACAAATTGAATGATCTTCATCACCATTAGTGTTATTAATTGCACTGTTCATTGCCTATTATATTTACAAGCTTACCTCCACAGCTTGAGCCATGTTGTCAACGTCTGTCTTTCTCCTTTCTTTTTTTTTGTAGTAATGTTCTTCAGTCCTTCTGTGATGTCCGGTGATATTCCACCAGACTGCCACCAATTAATGTGACGTCTGGCCAATGCCTCACCAGACTGTCAACAAGTAAATGATGTGACGTCCCTTACTAAGGAGCTTCAATCCTCAATACTGACTCCAATATGAGACTGTCACTTAAACAGAAGTAATATTTCAGATTTTTCCTTTAAGAGCACAAAAGGAACACGCTCTGTTTTTCTGGCACTGGGCTATATACCTCTGTACAGCCAAATATATTTTCCTATTACACACTTCAGAGCAAAATGTCCCAGTTTAAGACCTCTGATACACTCATACTCAAAGTAAATTTCAATTTCACACATCCAAACACTTCTGAGAAAGCCTGACACAGATTTCCAGCTGTGTCTCTTTCCCAAAATAAATACAGACATGCTGCCACCAATCAGAGGGTCTTCATGCCCTTGAAAAGGGGTGTCCAATTATGAAAATTAATTATCAGAATAAATGATAGCTATGACCAGAACATCCAGGCCTTGGAGTGAACTGGGGAGTATCAGACAGGTAGAAGCACTCTCTAATCTCTAAAGAAAAACATTGATTTCCAGCCACAATGTAAAATAATGAAAAACATTTAATAATAAGTAAAAATGATTACAAAATTGAAAATCAATAACTCTTAATAAACATTAGAATTCAGTCACCAGAAATGTAAATCATACTGCAGGATAGGAATCCATTATTCAAGAAAAACTCTATTTTAATAACTAAACGTTCCTGAAACTAAAGAGCACTGTCCCTGATCTACTCAAAGATATAATAGCAAGACCAAGGCAAGCTTACAGTTTTTTTGATGAGTTCTCTTTTCTTGGAGTTCACTGACTGCTCAGTACTTGCCAAACTGCACAGCTTCTCAGTCTCAACTGTCTGATTTCAAAATATAACAGTTGGCTGTAAAAATATTCTTTTTCTGTCAATCGGCTGTTAATTAAGTTATCTTCTAGCAACATGGAACATTCCAGTGACATCACTCACTGCTCAGCTGATTCTCCACAGTTAGTACTTTAGAATAGAATGTCCTTCTCAAACAAAGAACTGTATCAAAGCAGTGACAGATTCTGTAAACATTCTGCTTAAACAGGAAAATACTATAGCAATAACCCACGCCTGGGTTTGGGTAATGCTGGATTTACCCACGGTTGGTATGGTTTGGTCACGAGGGCGAAGCCCGAGTGGTCAAACAAAGCCAACCGTGGGTAAATACAGCATTACCCACACCCAGAAGTGGGTTATTGCTATTCAACAATGGCATTATTTAAGAAAAAAAATAATTACTTTTCTTAAATAATGGCATTGTATAATGCCTCCTTGCTGCCCTTCCGCAGCTGTCTGGTATTCTGCGGCAGTTCTGATGTAGTGCGCATACGTATGCCTACACAGTACATCAGAGCTGTGGGCAAAAGCAACAGACAAAGCAAGATCTCCATTGCTTTTTGCAAACTGTTTCGCTATGTTAAATGGGTTTAACATAGAGAGACAGCTTTAAAATAAGCAACAGATTAACATAGCGAGACAGTTTTGAAAAAGCAACGGAGAAAGCAAGATCTCCGTTGCTTTTTACAAACTGTTTCGCTATGTTAAATGGGTTTCCATTTCACCTGCCCTTTGCGTCTTTTTTCTACCTTCTCTTTTGGAAAAATGATGCGTTTTTGTGTAATCTGAAGGTTTTCTGATAGACAAATGTTATTCCTTGCAGTATGTATATTACATAACAAAGCACTGTTCTTTTGTATTCTCTCTGCTTTACAGACATTTAGTAGTTTCTTTTTCTTCTTTATTTGTTCTGAATGTATTCCTTTCTTTCTTTTTTTTTTGTTTATTTACTTTTGCACATTCTGAATCCTCAGATTGCTGAATACTTGCATCCGGAATTCCAAAGATGTCAGTGGTGTTATCTTGTTTCATAGGGGATGAGTGATCTTTACAGACAATAGATACTTCCTTTCCTAAATGTACTGTATTTGATCTTTGCCTAACATTATTTATCTCATCAATCCAGTCATTAATATATGTAACAACAGTTCTCCAACTTGTGCCAGTTGCACAAATGCAATCATCATCATGTCTAGATTTACTACTAATAATGGTAAGCAAATCATCCAACTTTTGACATGAAGAATACAGATCACTAGTGTTATCAGGTGTTACCTTTAAATGTACATAGCATTTATTACACTGTGCAAGATATTTTGTGCTTTAGCAAATTGTTAATGGTATACTCATTTAAGATATCCATATTCAGCTGCAAATGAATAAAAAATTCTAAAGGAAAAGAATAATCAAATCAGTTGCCACAGGATTCAAAGAGAACTTAAATCGACTTCTAAGAGAAAAGTCACATAAACAAAATGCAATTAAATTAAGTACAGTAAAGTTGTTGCTCTGTCTGTACAAGATGTGAAAGTCAAACAAAACCTCTCAGAAGCTTTTTAACACCAAAGATCAGTAAATCACAAACCAAGACAGGATTGTTTAGATAAGCTCTAGATTGTACTCTCTACTGTCTGTGCAAATTTTAGCTAACTAGACCCCCCCCTCCTTTGGCATGGCTAGAGTTTGCCTGTTTAAAACAAATCCCTTTAAAACTAACAGTGAAAATTAAAGGCAAAACAACAAAACATAAATCAATGTAAATCTTCTTGTCTGTAAGCTAACCCTTCCTTCCTGCAAGCAGTGAAAAACAGTGTGTAAAAAATAAAATATAAATTTATATAAAAACATCTCTTATCAGGCTACTGTACAATAAATCACAAACCAATTCAGGACTGTTTAGATAAGCATCTAAAACTTTTGTTTTTGCTTCAAGATTATTTTAATGATAATCCCTGTGCTCTTTTCAGTGAGTAACAAAGGATAATTTCCTTCCAGGTGAGGTGAGCTGTCTTATTACTAGCTCTGGCTAATGGGACCTCTGTTTAATGTCTCATTTAAAGGATGACCCAGCAAGAGTTTTTTTGCCACCCTCCCCCTTATGGTATATGCCAGTGTCAGTATTCAAACTTGAATCTAGTCAGCTGATATAGAGATAAGAACCCTCAGACTTCCGATCTTCTTGGCATCCAGGTTGAAAATGCTACCTTTTGAATCACTGAGACTAGTAATGGGGCTGCCAAATCTATATTGCTTCTGAATTGCAAAGACATGTGTCTGGAGTGGTTTTCCCCAGGCCTGCACTGAAAATTGGCTCTTTCCAAGTTGGACTTTCCCATTGAACAAATGTTAAATAAACAAATAAAATAAATTCTATAAATAAAATTTATAGACTGATGCTCTGTAGTGGCTAGGGAGTGTGGTGGTGGTTGTGGGAAATGTTTACACTTAAGCAGTTCACACATGCCATTATGGCATGCATCCTCACTAGTGCTTATCCAGTCCTGAGTGTGAGAATTATGGGGGAGTATCAGTCAAGGAGGGTTCTTCTCTTACTTTAACCGTTGTGGTTAGGTAACATTTTTTTGCTGCCTTATATTGCATTGCTTCACAGCATGAACTTACAAATATATTACCCATTCAAGTTTGTAGGGATATATTTGGCCAGTTGTAATAAATATTGTAGATATTATGATAAAAATGAAAGCCCTCATTCAGTTAATAGCCTCACTAGAAACAGAGTGGTCAGTGCAATTATTTATTTATTTATGTATGTATGTACATACGTATTTTTGGTGGCTGTAAATATATTGTTTGGCTTTGATTTCTGAGGTAGTAGCTGGATAAATGTCTAATTAGCTTAGCTGCTAAGGAGGAGACTGTTCTTTTGATTAGGAACAAGAAAATTTGTGATCTAAAAGAAGGTATTTTCCTTTCTTTCATTGTCAGTTAGCAATTTCTGTTGTAAAACCTCTAATAATTATTGAAAATCTCTTCCAAGATGTGACATGTCTGTCTTATCTCTGACACTGTAGTAACCAGTATAATATATTATTGCCCAAAAATTATTTTTTACTTGTATGCATGTTGCTAGAATGTATGTAGTTTTAAAAGTGACTACTGTGACATGTTAACATGAAATTATGCTTTGTCTCCCTGTTGAATGCGTTAGGCTATGCTCAGGTTTTCATTGTAACTCTGTAAGTCTAACTTTTGTAATTTTCCACTTTAAAGGGTAGACAGAGTCTCTGTACTAGCCTTGTTGTTCATGCTGTGGAGAACAGTTGACACTTAGTTACTGCAAGGTAACAGGGCATACATCATCAGTTAACTGAAGTGTGAAAATTTTATTCTAGGTACAGTTCACTCTTAAGTCATAATTAAAACCTTGTACCAAGATGATTCCACTACCATTCACTTTGTGAAAAATGAACTTCTGTTATATTTTTTCACTTCTGATGGATATAGGTTTACTCCCCCTTTTTATAACAAGACACATTCCACCTAAACTATGACCCTATAGATAACCTCTTGCCAGTACAAAAAGAAGTAAAAATAGTATACTGTTGTTAGAGACTGCCTTCCCTAACAGGGATTACTATCGAAATATTTCATGGTAACTATAAGAATCAATCATAGGAGATTAAACAAGAATGTGAAGAGAGGCTGGAAAGGCAGTTTACAAGGGAACAGTTGGTGGACATCTGTATGACACCCAGGAATATAGTAAAGTTTAGAAGTCTAGGATTTTTGCTTGGAAGTATTTGCATAGGTATTATTATACCCCAAGCAGACTTTAGAGATTTTTTCCCCTCAGGTTGACAGTAAATGCTGGAGGTATAATTGGAAAGAGAGAGGCAATCGGTGACATGTTTTTTTGTAATGTAATACATTGGGAGATTTTAAAAAAACTCACTATAGAGCAGTTTGTCAGAAATGTTGGGGGAGCAAATGATTGTAACTCAGGCAATTATTATTTTGAGCTGGAACACATGATCTAAATTGCCTAGACATAGTAAGGCTATTAAGTTTAATGCTGTTGGATGCCAAAAAAGCAGTTACTAAAAAATGGTAATCAAAATCTAAACCAACTTTCCTGTAGTACTGAATATCATAAAGGAGATAAAAGAATGGGAAAAGGGATCTTTTAGAAAAGGGAAGGATCTAACAGGCACAGAAATAAATGGAATTTGTTGGAACAGTACAGGCAGAATGATGTTCAGGAGGTGGAGTGAGGTTTAAGGGTTGGCAGGAATTGAGCAATTTATGTAATGTTGGAACGAATGATATATGCACAACATGCTGATAAGAAAACATATTTGTATAGTGCATGGAAACAATGACGAATCACTGTTTTTTTCTATTAATATATGTGCACATATGTTGTTTGAATTGTGCCCCGTGATTCAATAACACGTACACTACGTATTCACTCTTCTGAGTGAACAGACAACACAGACATAATTCATACTTTCTTCCTCCTAATTTTAGTTTTCTTGCTGATATTCTTGCAGCTATAAATATTGAAAGGGATTCATAAAGGTTACCACAAAGTATAGACTACATGTACACTCAGTGTAATATTTCTGAGTGACTAGAAAGCACAAAAAATGTGATAAGAATGTTTTTGAATATATATCGTGTACACTTAGTGCAGACTTTATGGAATCTGATTTAATAAAGCAATTTAAAAAGTATTATAGCTTCACAAACAGCTTCATTCAGTTATTCATTTAACAATCAGCAGCCATGTATTAACAACAGTTACAGACATGTTGCTAAAACTAAGTAACATAATTCCACACTGTATTATTAACAACAACAACATTATTAATGACTATATTTTACTCTAAATGATCCACCCAACTGGAATGTTGGGAGGCAAGGGTAATGCTTCTCGTTAAAACACATTCCAATCTCAGCTAGAGGCCCTTACTTGATCATAACCTAAGCCTATTTAGGCAGCCATCTAAAACTTGATATAAGCATTGTTTACAACCTACCACAATAATTCAGAATGTGTTTGACTTCTTCCTTTTCACCTTTTTCCATAAATACCTATCCTCAACTCTTAGTAGGTAAATTTAGTCAACACTAAAATCACTCTCTCTCCTCAGCAAAGATTTATAACACAGTTAATAAATGCAAGGTGAAAAGCCACAGTAGGAAACCATACCTTCTTGGGTTGGCTCTTAACCAACGCCATCTTCATCATGCGCATATACTTCTTGGCCTAATAGTTGACCACAACACAATAACAACTACCATCTCAACCACCACAACAAAATCTCCAAAACAGAATTCTTACCAAGAAAATATTCAGTAAAGAGACTTTAACCTATCTATAATGATTTTACTAGGCAATCAAAGATAAGCATGGCAAATTCTGGTTCTCTGTAGAGAAAGTGGAAGATACAGACAAAGAAAATTTCTGTAGTACAGGACTAGACGTGGTTTTACATTTTGTGGTTGGTTGTGCTATACTTATGGCTGAAGGTGTGTATACTCAATGCCACAATAATGTGGCAAAATTGTTCACACTGGGGATTGTGAAGTCATTGCATTATACAAGAAACAGTGTAAATGGGAGCTGCCAAGAAAAATGAAGAACTGGTGCTCACATGGAATCACCGAGTACCAAAAGTTAAGAAAGCAGAAGCAAGAAAACCAAATATTGCATTTAAATACAAAATAATGAAAGCAGGATTAATTACTGAAAAAAACACTCAGTTCATGTGGTATAGATAGATAAAGACCTGGCTTTGGCTCATGCATTGTGGGTTAAGTTAGCGGTTCAGGCAATTGATGGGACTGGCAAGAGAGGATGAGTTTACCCATCCAGGGCCATAGATGGGCCAGAGCCAGCAACAGAATGCAGTACACCCCTTGGAGGAAGCGTTATGATGCAAAAGACATAGCCTTGGTATAGGTGTTAGGCTCACCAAGTCATCACCGAGTGGAGGCTCTCATAGTGGGTGTAAGGGAATGTGAACCCATGTTGGGAAGGAATCGAGAGCCCTGCAGTGATGCAGTTCACATGTCCCACCAACCCAGAGGGTGGGGTTAGGGCCATTATAAATGTCTTGGCAGCCTGGATGCTGATGAGCACACAAGTAACCTTTATGGTTGCCTGAATGGGGCCCCCACCATGACTTTAAATCTTTGGAACTCTCTGAGTACCCCTGTTTAACAACATTCCAGATTATGTTTGCACGCCCTCATCTTTTATATCTTTATGACTCTCAACGCATCAGACACTGCAGTCAATGGATGTAGGTATTTGTATAATTATTTTATTTATGGTTTTCGACTGTATGCCTGCTGACCATCAAGCCTTCCACAATCAAACAAGTCCGATGTTCTTCGTGTTTCACTGTTGCAGTCATAACTGTAGGGTGTTCCTGCCGGCAGGCAGCCCGAGGTCGGCCAGAATCCCAAAGTCTGGGTCCGGCGTTGGCTGTATAGGCTAGTACCCTGACGTCAGTACGCTTTGGTACATAGCCCTCAGCCGACACCATCTTTTCCAGTCTTTCTTGCCGTGCGGTGGAAAGCAGCTCGCAAGTCGTTGGTTGGCGATTATCGAACAGCATATTTGGTTGTTGTCGGTCCGAAGTTCTTACTTCTCTTCTCAAAGCTAAGTACCCGCTAGAATCTTTTTCTTGTTCCTCCGATGTCAGAAAAAGTTAATAATTGTATAGCGTGTGGGAAACAAATACCTCATAAAGATTTCCACTCTTACTGTCTACCTTGCTTAGGCCCTGACCACGACGTTTCTTGTTGTCGGTTCTGTGCCAGGTTCAACTCGTACTATTAAGCGCAGGTACGATTGGGCTTTAAATTATTTTGGCAGACGCTTCAATTACAGAATGTCGCCGGACACTACCAGAGTCCAAAAAGAAGCGCCAAAGACAAAGACAGGCCGCCGAGGTCCAAACAGGACTCGTTGCAGCTGGAGCCAGCGACTGGTTCAGCTGTCGACATTGAGGTGCTTTTGCAGCCCCTGTCGTCCGCCACTTCTGAACCGATGGTCGACACGGACTCCCATGGGGAGGCATCAAGGCCCACTATTTTAACTGCTGCAGGACCTTCGGACGCCGCTCCTTCAGATGGGTCCGAACGCTGTGCAGGTACCGGCTTCTGAGGGGTTTTTAGGCCTACTCACATTACAATTTCAAAGGCAAAGGCAAAGACAAAGACTCCTGTTAAGTCTAAAGTTTCAGCTCAAGCTGCTTCTGAATCCACTCCCAAGACACAAAAGCAATTATTGAGGATGGCTAAAGATTTGCTTACAATGATTAGGGGTTCTCACCCTCCTGAGAAAAAGGCCTCAACAGGATGTTATTCTGGATTCCTCTGACCAGGCTTCTGTATCTTCTGTTTCTTCCTCAGATCAGGACTATTCCTTTCCCCCTTATGAGGATTCGGATGCTGAGGATTCTTTACCCTCGGCCTCTCCGCCTGAGGATTTTTCTTTGGGAAACCCTGCATGAGTTGAGGGAACATTTTCATTGGGAAGGACAGGAATATTCTGCTTCCAAGAAGAGGCTTAGAGAATTTCTTCTTCTTCCTCAGCATAGGCATTTAGCTATCCCTCCTGTTTTGGACATTGTAGATGATGCTTTTTCTGAGGCTAATTTGAATCCTGATTCCATGCCTCCTGCTCCTTCTAAGCCTGATAGATTTTTATAGGGTTCCTGACTCTCATTTATTTTTATTTAAAAACCCTTCTGGATCCTGAAACTATTTCTCAGGGCTCTAAGGCTGCTAAGGTTGCTACTTCTAAAAATCCTATTCCCTCTGAGAAGGATTCTCGGGCTTTAGACAGGTGGGGAAAAAAGGTATATACTTCTGCTACCCTGTCTGTACGGGCTTTAAATTGCCAGTTTCATATGTTTAAATATCAGCAATTTATTTTGTCTGTTTTAAAGCAAAAGCTTGCTTCCCTTCCTGCTTGTGCTGAGGATAAGGAACTTCAGGATGTTTTGCATGCTACTGAACAGATTAACAAGCATAGCTTACATTGTGGTTTTGATGCTTTGGATGCTTCTTGCAGGGCTGCTGCCTCTGGTACTGTTATTAGGAGACATGCCTGGCTTCGTGAACAAAGTTTGCCTGAACAGGTTAAGGCTAAGTTATTAGATGCCCCTGTTCAACAAGATGTTCTTTTTGGATCTAAGGCTGAGGAAGTTATTAAAAAGATGGAGGAAAAGGCAAAGTCTATGCAGACTGTAAAAGATTTCTTGCAAGTTCAGCCTCCTAGATTTTCCAGGAATTGGCCCTCTAAAAATTGGTCCTTTCCCACGCCTGACAGGCCTCAAAGGGGAAGATATAGGCGCACCAGAGGTCGTGGTCAAGGCCAGGCCTCTTACATATCTAAACAATGGACTGCTTCTTCACCTAGAAGGAGAAGACAGATCCCAATCTCAAAGAAAGCAAACTCAATGACTCTCTCGGTTGGGCTTCAGGACCCCTTCACCTGGACGCCTCTCGGAGGAAAAACTGTCTCTTTTTACAGAAATTGGACTCATATTACCCAGGACAGATGGGTATTGGACGTGATTTTAAAAGGTTACAAATTCCACTTTCACACTTTGCCAAGGACTCACGGTTGGCCAGATCTGCCAAAACTTCAATGGTCAGAGGCCTTAACTCAAGTGGATGCTCTTCTGGCCATGAGAGCCATAGAGCCTGTTCCACTCTCGAAATGGGAAAAGATTTTATTCAAGACTGTTTCTGGTTCCCAGAAAACAAAACTCTTGGAGACCTATTCTGGACCTTTCTGTGTTAAACACCTTTTTGGAAATTCAAGTTCAGGATGCTTACTCTGCAACAGCTAATTCCAATGCTCTCTCAAGACGCCTGGATGGTGACATTGGACTTAAAGGAAGCCTATTTACATATTCCCATCAGACAAGAACGCAGGAAATTCCTCAGGTTCAAGGCAGGTTCGAGGCACTTTCAATTCTCTGTTCTGCCCTTTGGTTTATCTACTGCCCAGAGTCTTCACCAAGTGCCTGGCACCAGTAGTGGCTTACTGCAGACTTCAGGGGATCCAGATTTACCCCTATTTGGATGACTGCCTTATTCAGGCAGACAGCAAAGATCTTCTGCTTCAACATCTGGACTTTGTTCAACGTCTTCTCCTCCTACTGCGATTCTCAGTGAACATAATAAAGTCACATTTGATCCCTTCTCAACAAATGGTATTCTTGGGAGCCCTCTTAAATACAACCTTACAAAGGGCCTTCCTCACTCCAGAAAAACAAATTCAGCTGGCTTCTACTTTCAACACCTTGGCAACTCTATCTCAGCTCACTGCAAGGAAATTCCTGCAGGCTCTGGGCTACATGGCTTCCTGCATTCTGTTGATTCCAAACGCAAGGCTTCACATGAGAAAGCTTCAATGGTATCTGAAAAGTGTATGGTCACAGCATTACCACGATCTGGATATTCTGATTCCTCTGATCCCCTGCCTTCAGAAGGAGTTCCTCTGGTGGTCCAGGGCATGCACTTCAAACGAAGGAAAACCTTTTCGCCTCTTCCTCAATCTACTCAAATCCTAACCACGGACGCCGGATTATGCTTGGGAGCACACTTTCTAGACAATTGCCAGCAGGGAACCTGGACAAAGGACCATCTTCACTGGCACATCAATCTGAAGGAAATGTTGGCAGTCCAAAACGCCCTTCTAGCCTTCAAGAATCTTCTACAACCAGGCCTCTCAAGCACTTAAGACAGACAACACCACGGTCATGTGGTACATCAACAAGCAGGGGCTCTCATTCATACCCCTTTGCAGACTAGCTATGGGTTTATGGGACACAGCTCTAAATTTGAATCTACATCTCCAGGCTCAATTCATTCCAGGGAAACAGAATCTCTTAGCAGACAGCCTGAGCAGAAACATTTCAGATCATCACGAATGGATGCTAGACACCAACTTGTTCAACAGGATTACTGCAGTTTGGGGATGTCCCCAGATAGATCTGTTTGCATCCCATCTCAATCATCAGCTGCCTCGCTTTTGCACCAGGTCCTTCCACAAAGCAGCTTGGAGAGTGGATGCCCTGTCCTTCAGCTGGAGAAGCCTTTCAGCATATGCCTTCCCTCCTCTTCCTCTACTACCTCGGGTATTACTGAAAATAAAACAGGGCAAGCCCAGGTTCCTCATCTTGATTGCTCCAAATTGGCCTCGACAGTTTTGGTATCCAACTTTAAAGCTCCTGTTCTCGGGGCCTCCTTGGATTCTCCCACTGAACCCTTCGCTTCTGTCCCAGCATCAGGGTCAGTTACTACATTCCAATCTCAAGACCCTTTGCCTGGCAGCTTGGCTCTTCAAAGGAGTTTGATTCCATCTAGTCTTCCCAAACAAGTTTTGGATGTTCTTTTGGAAGCTAGACGGCCTAGCACTAGGAAATCCTATGCCTCTAAATGGAAGAGGTTTTCTATTTGGATGCAGGACCGAGGTTCTGATCCTCAGGTACCTGATCTCTTCTATTTTTGCTTTACCTTTCGAACTTTTATCTAAAAGACTTTCCTTTTCTTCCATTAAGATTCATGCTTCTGCTATCTCTGCACATTTCAGTTCTGATCCTCCTGTTTTTCTCATCCCTTGGTGAAGCAGTTCTTGAGAGGGGCTAAAAATTTGCCTCCAAGGACCCCTCCTGTCCCTGCCTGGGATCTTAATTATGTTTTAGAAAAACTTACTTTGCCTTTTTACCTCCCATTTCAGTTTTTTGTTTTTTCCCTTTTAAACTTTCTTTTACTTTACCTCTCCAAAGGGTTAAATTTGCAATTTAAATTTTTTACCAAATTTTAAAAACAGATATTGAGGAAAACCATTTTACCTAATTTTTTGGTTTTAAAACCAGAAAATTCACCTTCTATTTCTTTCCAAATCCCAAAATAAAAAAATTTAAACCAAACAACAAACGATTTTACCGAAAGATAAATTTTCAGAAAAGTTTAACCTTTTTTTTTTTCCTGGGCCTTTAAAAAAACTCAAATTTTTCCTGGAGAGGGAAAAGTTTTTACAAAAAAGGGAAAATTTCAGGTCCCATTAGAGTTTTTATTTTGGGGGGTTTCTAACTTTCCTAGGGATCCCAACCAAATATTTGGAAGTTCCATTTGGGAGTTTGTGATATTTTTCCAAGATACAATTCCTTTTCTGCGGGGGATTTGTCTGTGTCTCAGGGAATTCGCCCCCCTTTCAAAACCCCCCCCACATTTTGGGGTTTTAAATACAAAATAATGAAAGCAGTATTAATTACTGAAAAAAACACTCAGCTCATGTGGTATAGATAGATAAAGACCTGGCTTTGGCTCATGCATTGTGGGTTAAGTTAGCGGTTCAGGCAATTGATGGGACTGGCAAGAGAGGATGAGTTTACCCATCCAGGGCCATAGATGGGCCAGAGCCAGCAACAGAATGCAGTACACCCCTTGGAGGAAGCGTTATGATGCAAAAGACATAGCCTTGGTATAGGTGTTAGGCTCACCAAGTCATCACCGAGTGGAGGCTCTCATAGTGGGTGTAAGGGAATGTGAACCCATGTTGGGAAGGAATCGAGAGCCCTGCAGTGATGCAGTTCACATGTCCCACCAACCCAGAGGGTGGGGTTAGGGCCATTATAAATGCCTTGGCAGCCTGGATGCTGATGAGCACACAAGTAACCTTTATGGTTGCCTGAATGGGGCCCCCACCATGACTTTAAATCTTTGGAACTCTCTGAGTACCCCTGTTTAACAACATTCCAGATTATGTTTGCACGCCCTCATATTTTATATCTTTATGACTCTCAACGCGTCAGACACTGCAGTCAATGGATGTTTTCGACTGTATGCCTGCTGACCATCAAGCCTTCCACAATCAAACAAGTCCGTTTGCTCCTCTGTGGGGGGAAGTCCTCCATAACCAAGCAGCTAGATTCTAAAAGAGTTGTTCTCAGTATAAGTCACATACTCTGATGTAAGGCCTACCTATAAAGCAGGCATACGCCATCCTTACAGTAGTAAGAGAACTGAAATACTTGGGGGGGGGGGGTATTTCAAAGCATGCACATAACTCCATATGAATTACAGAAATAGGCAGTTATGGGCTTATTGTAGGTGCTGAGAAGTGCAGTCTTGGCAAACATCAACGATGGAAGCAAGACAGGTTTCATGAACTGTAACTGTACCCAGACATAGGAATGAGGTCCTTTCCTGTCATGATGTTAAGAACCCCAACCATTTGTAGAAATTAAAAGTGCTAGATACTTCCTAAAAGAAGGAGTTATCAATGCTTCATCTACCCACCATTCTTTAAAAAATGTAGTTAACTTCAGTAGTATTCCCATTTTCTAACAATCTCCTGTCCAAATCTCAGCCTTAAATCCCATGCACAGGTGTTGATGGACTTTATTTCAGATTTATCCATACTTACAGTGCATTCATATCCACAACCAAGCAGCACATAACAACCATCCTCATCTCACCAGGGATCTTCCCTGGTCTCTGAAAGCTAGCTATCATTATTACACTGCTTAAAATTTCCATTCCCATCTCTTGTGGTCAGCACTGCCCAGCCTGCTTGCTCTCATCTCTATCAAAATTATCAGAGAAAGCTGTGTCATTCAAACTTATATTACACTTAAACAGTCTTCTCCAATATAATCATCATGGGTTTTACAAGGGACACAGTAATAAAGCTGTCATTCTTATCTTTGCTGATGAAATATACAAAAGTATGAGCTCAGACATTCCTCTCCAATCTTATTAACATGGATTCCCACAAAGGAAGCAAGACTGTAGACACGCTTCCCACCCTCACTGATGAAATGTATGTTAATATGAACTCAGCTAATATAGCTGGAGATGGATTCATAGACCTCACCAAGGTATTTAGCTCTGTGTGCTACCACATATTCATTCTACTGCTTTTATTGGGAATCTCAAGTTGTTTACACCTTTGGCTCAGATTACCTAAATAGCAGAACGACACAGGTTCTCTTCAGTTCTTTTCTCCTTCTCTTATCTCTCTCTGTGCCCACTCTTTCCTGTACCTGCTGTGGCCCACATGGATTGTCAGTCTTAGGCCCTGTCCTCATCTCTTTATCAACCCCATCACAGCAGTGCTACCCTCCTAAAAGTGTGCTCTCTAAACTGACAGTTTCATATTGTGGCATTCTAGCATTCTGTTTGTTATAGTATACCTAAATGATTACTATTAAAATTGTCCTGGGTTACTAATTGATTCACGTGGAGAATTGTCAGCTGTTATCACAAAGGAGTTAACATGCTACTTCCTGTAGTATGGAGTTTGATCCTGCAGCCACCATCTGCCTACTGTGCGACTCTGAACAAGTCTCTTAACCAGCGTTCTGGGGCAATTGGAAGACCGGGCTGGGCTCTTAAGTAATGTCCTAGATCACATGCCTAATAATCTGGGAGCTTGAGAGCAACTATCATCAGCAAAAAAACTAAACTCATGCTGCTAGGAACTCATAAAAAAGACTTTGATTATCTCTTCCTGATGTTCTCTCCTCATCTGACACTTCAGTAGAACAGGTCACTCACTTTAAATGTGTTGGCTTATTGACCACCCTTCAGTGGCAGTGCAAAAACATGCAGACAAAACTGTTTGTAACTTTAACACAAAATGTAAAATCTTCACCAGCTCTAAGATCAGCTACTGATGTAATTCTAGTATTATATTACACCTTGCCACTAGTAAGAGACTCCACAGAGAACATAAACAGAATACAGAGCTACCTAAGCAATGCATGTTGGTTCCTTGGTTTGTTCCAAGTATCATTATCAGATGTTACACATAACATCTTCAGCCCCAGTAAGTCGTAGCTGTTGTACTGTACAGACTTTTCGACACCAACTACTTAAGTTCTCAGAACCTGCTAAATCATCTCTTTCCATATCTTGTAATCACCTCATGAACAGCCATCTTCTTCTGTGTTGCAGGTCTGTGGATATGGAACTCCCTCATTCCTTAGACTGCAAACATACCTTGCTTATCATCCTACAGAAAAGCAGTGAAATCCTACTGCTTCAGTCATGCCACTTCTAATAGCTTTGTCTTTTTTTAGTGTTGTCTTTATACTCAGTTCACAAACTATGTCTGTCATTAGAAAATAGAATATTTTACTTTTTTTTTTACCTTGTGCCCCTCAAAAAAGCCTCTTTATTTTGTTATATATATATATATATATATATATATATATATATATATATATATATATATATATATTACTGCTTAATATGACTTCTTTTAGCAGTCAACTTCTTTGCAGCAATGCGATTGAATACAATTTTTTTTTGCACGTTTGTATTGTATGCAACGTTTGCTTATATTAATTTGTTTTTGATGTTTTTTTCTCTTTTTGCAAAGTTGGACCTCACTATGCCAAATGCATGTCAGTACATAATGACAATCCAGAGTATGTTGACCAGAAGGATTTAAATGAATAGGTTTAGAAACAGAAGTGCCATCAGTATGGACTGTATTCACCCCAACAGGTGTGATCAGACTGAAGAGATGAAGATCAGGATGACAAGACAAATAATTATACGGGGCTAAATATTATTTTGTATTCACATTTCAAATATAACATTTATTAAATAAATTAATAAAACTTATATTTTAATATATGAAATTGTGTCTAGTGATAGTGGTGTTATTTGCTGCTTTTTCTGGTTGTATGGATAGACTTTGTATCCATTCATCGTTGGATATTACAGGTATTAGAAGTGGGGAACATACTTTGGCCTGTACAGTTTAGGGGTTGCTCCAGTAATGAAGGGACCCTTAGGAGGATGGGTGTCTTATGGGAAACAGAAGTAGTAAAACAAATGTAGGACATCAGTTGCTATGCTGCGGATGGTAAAACATGAAGAATACATAACAGCTTTTCTGAGTCAGCTCAGGTGATTTTGCTAGTATGGCAGCAAAAGAGAAGTGGTCAAAAACCTAGGAGTCATTCTGACATTTGATTGAGTTATGGGCTGATAGTAACAGGGCTGCTGGAGGCTTCTTTTATGTTTCATTGATACTAAACTTGTTGAAACTTCAAATAAAGCAAACAAACCAGTGGAAGCTTCAATCTAATGAAACTAACAGCATTTTTTTGTAGGGGACAAGGTCCACTGCATATGCACACCTCTTCATATATGTGTGCACACACACACCTCTTCATACATGTGTGCGCGCGCGCACACACACACACACACACACACACACAAACACACATATATTTGTAGAGAAAAAGATGTATATCTCTATCTATATATAAATATATATATATATATATATGTGTGTGTGTGTGTGTGTGTGTGTGTATGGATCCCTATCAGAAGACTGAGTTTTCAGAAACTCAAAATGTTTATGGTCGAGACCACATAATCGAGTTTCTGAAAAATTAAAGCTTCAAGAAACAACAAAACTCTACCTTCGTTTTTGTAGGGGGCAAGCCCTCCAGCACCCCCAACAGCCCCTGTATACTATATATACCAACTCTGAGATTGCGCTACAGTGGGGAAAAGGGTAAATTCCCTGATTGTTACTGTATCGCGATCTCTATTAAAAGCTTTGAGTTTTCTGAAAGTCAATCAAATGGTCTCGACCATATGTTTTTCGAGTTTCTGAATATATGTCTACATATATATATACATATATTTTTATATATATATATATATATATATATATATATATAGATATAGATATATACATATATTTATATATATATATATATATATATATATATATATATATACACACACACACATACACATGTATATCTAAAGGTCTAAAGATGTACCACATGCAATATAAAACACCCAAGATTGGCTGCAAAAGTTTGAAAATAACCATAGTCATTACACTATTATGTACGTGCTGGAAAAGAGCCTCAGAGCATGCAAAGGAGACATTTAAAAAAAACAGTCAAAAATGTCGTTTTCATATAAAATATACAGACACACATGCATGTATACATATGTACATGAGTGCATCATCAGTAGTTGACTCTTAAAAATCAGTTAAAGCACAAGTGACTACATATTTAGTCACAAACATTCCTAAGTGGCGTATGAATTATCATATAGTAGCTACATAACCAAACTCCTTTGCCAATGCTAACTTACTAAGACTAAATTCAGTAAAACTACTTTTGCTGCTATTCTCACTCTTGTGCACACAAAAGCAGTTTTACTTTACTAAAATAAGTAACACCACTTTTACATCCAGAGCACTATCAAATTTCCCAGTAAAACCAAAACTACATGTCACAACACAAAACACTGCACTATGTATATTTATGTGGGAGCTCTCCTGTACCCCTTTACTCATATGTACAAACATTCCTGTTGCAAAACCATGACTGTAATGCGCTACTCTACATATTGCACTGTTGTCAACCAGAGCACAGCTGACCACTTCATAAGTTGACTGAAAAGCTTGCTGCACTGCAGGTTGATTAACTTCATACTCAGCCAGTTGCATTTTACCTATATATCTGTGTGTGTGTGTGTGTATGCATGCACATACATGAATATTCATATATCTAAAGAAGGAGAGACTTAACAGACACAGAAAATGTGGCAAAAAATAAAGTGCTAGCAATATGAGTCTGTGCTAGTGCACTGGTTGAAACCATACCAGCAATGATTTCTTAAGAAAAAAGGAGTCCATTATGAAGCATTTTGTTAGGGATGATTTCCACTACTTGTACAAAAGCTTTGTGTGAATATTTCCTACCATGTGCAGTTACTGTGCTAAATACCAGTACCCTTTTTATCTTATTCATATCTGGCATTCATTGGACATAAGGTGGAGAAGTAATCCTATGTGAAATACCAGTCTATCTTAGGATGCCTCCACATACCTGCACCCACCCAACTGTTGGGAAATTGAAGAGTCATCATCTACAGTATATCTGCTGACTGTAAGATGAAACCTGAGTACCCTGTAAAAGCCCTTGTAAACACAGTAAGGACATGTAGACCCTGTTCAGAAGACACCCTAATGAAGAACCAAACCAGTAAATCAAGAGTTGTGAGACAACAAGGCTAATAGCTACAGTACTATGACACTCCAACCGATACAACAAATTTACACTGAATGTACATTTACAAGCCCCTGTTGTCAAAAAAAAAAAGAGCTAGGATAGCCAAAGGGGTTCAGACTTTCGGGTCCTACACTAGACACACAGGTTAAAGCGAATTTGCTTGGAAATGTTAGTACATTGTACCGGGCACACAATGGGGTATTCACAATAATGGCATTGTCTGTAACTGCCATTGCTACGAACAGTTGGAACACAAACAAATATCAGAATGCAATTCAAGACTGCACCGAAACATTCAACATCATTGTTTGGGGAGGATAATACTTGCAAGGCTGCTGTGAACTTGGAGAAATGTCAGCAGTGATGACTGAAATATTAGTAGCTTGACTGTTTCTCAGGGTAGTGTTGCATAACATAAATGTCACCATCCTGTGAGACACGTGGGAACAGCAAGCTGAAGAGACATTACCTTCCTTTATAGCTTTAGAACATATTGTATTGCTGTCTTTGCATTTTGTATAAAAGCTTTACATTATAGATAGCAAACACGCAACCTAATAATAAAGCAACAAGCCTCTTGCATGAGCAGCTGTTGAGTAAACTAAGCAAATACTGCAGTTGTCACCTTGGGATTTGGGAATAGCTTTTCTTGGTACAGAACCTTCTTTTAAATTAGTTCTAGCTTTTGTGACTGTAGAGTTCATTTTCTTAATCTTAATGGTAGGATTTATCATTCTCAGTGGGCTAAATTGATTTATGAAAAACTATCTACTGTACATCAAAACACCCTTAACATCTGTCGAGTTACTGAGATTTCTAAATACTGGAGTCAATAGCTAAAGCAAAATAAAAATCTCCATATGTAAATGCTAGAATGTATTTAGTAGTTACATCTGAGTATTTACATGACCGGGTAACTATGATAATATATACCTTTTGTCTCCAACAGACTGAAATTTCAGTCTAACTCCAGAAGGCCAACTTTGTCATTTTTCATCTGAAAGGGTGGACAGAGTCTTGGAATTAGCATTGCATTTAGTTAGCACAGGTTGATAGAATGCAAAGTATCAGTCAGATAAAGTGAATAAGTTTTATTGGTTTAGACAGAAGTAATTTCAGTTGTTTTTGAAAACACGTCCAGCAGCTTGAGAAACAACTGTTGATGAGTGGCTGTGGTCATACTTTTCATGACAACTTTCTATCCTACATATCTTTAGCATAAAGTTTCATTTGATGGTAATTGCACTCTAAAAAGCTACGAAACCTGTCACTTTTAGCCTTAGTCAGTAATTGTTGTGCTTTAATTGTGTTCCTCATCAACTTGTCCAGAGTTTAGCAAAAGCTTATTCTACTAAACCTGCTAAACTTGTTTTTTTTCAACATGTTTTTTCAACATGAATTTTGTACGTAGTTTTTTAGCAAAATTTTTCAGCAACAACATTCTATTAGAGTTTGGAATCGACATGGTTCAGATGTCTTTTTCAAACTAACTTTGGATTAAGTGATAGCTGAAGCACGTGATATCCTTAAGGGGTAATTTTCATATTTCCCATGATGCCTCAGACACAAGAGGTTTTAGGTACTATACATTAGTAGTTCTAGCTTTACAAAAAATTTTTGTGTGTTTTTTTCCCAAGTGGTCATCCTGTGTGACCTTTTTCCTTACTGTTTTACTTTATTAATTGGGATTTTTGGTAGACTCCCTAATGTTTATGGATATCAGTTTGGTAGACAACCCTGTATTTCCAGTAGTCTAAAATTCCCACTAAGCTCTATGTAAGAAATATGCATGTCTGGAACTGCGCTTTGGTGGAGCTAATAAATTAAAGGACTACTTGAGATATTTGATCTGTATCTTCTTTGTCTCGTCTGCATTGTCTTCGTCTATGTGTTGATTTAGTCTGATTTTGCCTGTACCACTGTCCTGCCCACCCAAACACCAGCAGTGGAGGTTTCACTGAGATTTTTGCTAAGATTTCCATAGCACTGGTGACTGTGACCACCTGCCCGCTGAGAGGAACCACTAACCCATACTGTTTCCTCCTCAGGGCTTTGGTCACACATTCCAGTAAGGTGTGCTTCCCCCGGCAGTCTAGGCCTGACCCAACTGAAGATCACCACACGCTCCTGGTGCTAAAGGGGCCTCCCTAGCCAAGAGCTGCACTCTGAGACAAAAGATCTGTAACACTGCGGCTTCTCCATGGGTACCCGCATCACTTCCTTCACAGGGATATTTCACTTGGTTGTTGTTGTTGTATCTTTCGGTTTTTCCCAGTTAGGGGTCGCCACAGCGGAACTCGGGTTCACTAATGATTGGCAGTAGATTTTTACGTACCGAGTTGCCAGCCCTGATGTACAACCTTCAACGAAGGTACACCCATTCACGCATGTCTCCACACAGAAGATGCTTCGGCTGAGAATCGAACAGGACAACGTCTTACTGTGAGGCGACAATGCTACCGCAGCACCATATTTCACTTGGTAAACTTGTGAAACCAATTTTTGGGTGTGGACTATTAACAGCAATTATTAAATTAAGAATAAGGAAGATCTGAAGATCACAGTTCCCTACTCAGGCATAATAGAAAAGCTAAATAAACTGGACGTAAATTGTTCTGTCACCTACTGTATAGCAAACTGGCTCACAGACATGAAGTAGAAAATCAAAATAGGGGAAGTAACCTCCACAAAGAGACTCATCACTGGTGAAGTTCCCCAGTGTTCTGTGCTGGGACCTCTCCTGTTTGGCATCTACTTTCCTGAAGTAAAAGGCTCTGGCTGACTAAGTTTGTGGACAATTGCAAGCTAGCAATAGTGACTGAATTGCCAAATGAATTAGCCATCCTGCAGAAAGTTTTATCCCATATAAACAACTGGTGCCAAAATCATGGACTGAAACTAAATGCTAGAAAATGCATTATTGTATCCTTCGGGAAGTCATCTACCCCCAGGGAACTACCATATGGACAATATGTCCCACAGAATTGACCCAGTTATTCAGGATTTAGGAACTTATATGGACAGTGAGCTAACTTTTGACCAACTATACCGCACAGCCTATAAACAAAGGGTTTGTGTCTAGATCTAGGAATGTCATTGCCCCCTTTTAACTCAACCCTCATTAGGTCAGTCATTGAATATAATGCCTCTTTTGGCATGTATCTCTTCATTCACATACAACAACTGGAATGCCCACAAAGACACCTTAGTAAAAGGGCACACAACCTAAACAGCATGTTCTACATGGACTGATGCAAAGCCCTAGCACTATATTTGGGATCCTACAAACTACTAAGAGGTGACCTGTGTCTGGCATACAAGTTATCTCTGACCCATTATTGGCGGATTTACTGCACATTGGCAAGTCAGATGACATCAGAAATATTTGGTTTAGTGATCTAAACCTCTTCTGCAACATCAAGAGAATGGTTTGAAGGGATAGGTATATCTTGCAGAGGAGACCTCTGTCTGGAACAGACTCCCCATCACATAAAACAAATTTCATTCCTGTCTGTATTTAAGTGCAATTTAAAATTCATGGAAGGGAAACAGAAAATGTACCCCAGGACTGCCCCCTGTATTACTAATAGAGGCAACTCCTAAATGTTTTTTTACATGCATGGCTCCCCTCAAATTATCTGTAGTATGATCCCAGTTATTCACATTAGGGAAAATTTATAATTATCACCCATGGAATGGGTAAGGTCTATAAACAAATAGGATAGGTTATTTCAAGCACAAAAGGGGAAATTGACTAGGCTTAAAGTGGCCTGCAAGGGCAGCTAGCCTAGTACTTAACTATGAATCTATGAAAGTCATTGTAATGCCACCTAAACAAGTTCTCGAGAAGTTAGCAATAGCTTTTTACTTTGACTTTAGTTGGGGTGCAAACAGAGCCCATTAGAAAATATTTTCAATCTACTTGCAAATCTTAAGTTGGTCAAGCTTTTCTCCCTCACTTTTGAGCTAATATGTTTGAAATATTTTCCCATAGTTCAGAAACATACCTCTTAACCTGGAAACATCAAAAATCTGGACAAGGCCCATGAAAAATAGGTACAAATCTGTACACTGATTAACATAAAACTTGCATACATAATTATGTAACCCTGCCTACTCCAGTGGAATTGTGGGATACCAGCATTCAAATGCAAACTGAAGAACAGACAACCAAAATGTGGCACCAGAGTCCCCCTGCAGCCATTCCAATGTCCCATTACCTGGCTATTTCGCCCCATTTACCATAAACACTAATATGCATACTGGGCGGCCATGGTGGTGCAGCAGTTAGCGTTGCTGCCTCACAGCAAGAGGTTCTCCTGTTCGATTCTCAGCTGGGGTGCCTTCTGTGTGGAGTCTGCATGTCCTCCCTGTGGTCGCGTGGGTTTCCTCCGGGTGCTCCGGTTTCCTCCCACATCTCAGAGACATACAGTAGGTGGATTGGACACTCTAAAATTGGCCCTAGGTGTGCGTGTATATGCCTTCTGTGGAAGGCTGGGCGCCGGGCTGGCAACTCGACACCGTAAAACTCCACTGCCAATCATGAGAGGACAGATGATCCGCTGTGGCGACCCCTAACCGGGAAAAGCCAGAAGAAGAAGACTAATGGGCATGCTGCTTTACTTCTACAATGATTATTTAGATTTTATTTTTACATTTTATAGCAGCGTACTAACCAAGCAGAGGAAGCAGGTTCAAAAGGAGGGATAAATTGAGACCAGAAGCCTTATTTTTGAAGCCAGATGAAGACTGTAATCCTACTCTAGGGCTGCAAAATACCTACAACACAGATTTTGATAACACCCGTCTAAGTCTTCAGAAACATTTTATTATGAAACCAGTACAAAACTACTATAAATATTCATCCTTAATGTAGCAGCACTTGTCAGTTTGGGCCCAGGAATGATCTGGCAATGAGAAAACCATACGATGGAATAGTCCACTCACTGATTCTTATGTCTTCACAGTTAATCTAAAGAAAGTGTCCGACTCCTCCCCATTTCAAGTGCCAAACCACCAGCAAAGTGCTAAAAAGAAATGTGAACTACTCAAGCTCCAGGACACTAATGTGAAAGACTATTTACCCACCCACTACACTGCTTCTCCTCCAATGTGAAGATGACTTATCTGCTTAATACAGACTCCTGTACCAAGGCAGGTTTTTGAAAGACCCTTGAAAAATCAAGACTAAATAACCAATGTTCAGCAATCCAATAAAATAAAACTTTCAACCCTTGGGGGATTCTGCAGTTTACTGACAACGATTTCAGACCCTTAAACACACACCACTTGTTTACTTGAGTAAAATCTTGCATGAGGCATCTCAGGACTTGCAGCATCCACCCCCTTTAAAAGTGCAACACAGTACCAGCAATCCATCTACATAGTGTGGGAGTAGAACCCACAGCCTTCTGCATCAAAAGCAAGTATACTATCTGTTGTGTTACTAACAATGCAGACCTGATATAAGCAGCACTAAACTTATCATCTCCTGAAGAACTTTGCAGCACAAGAAATCTGGAAAAAAAAAATTATTGGGAGGGGGGACAAAGGCCAAAAACCAGAGAGTGGGACACATTTTAAGCATTGTTCTATAATCTTAGAAAGTTGCCATAATAAAAAGTTTTGTTGTTACCATGTGTTTCCTGAAAGATCGGAAGTCTGAAACTTAAACAGCTATAATAATTTAGTGAATTCAATTCTCACTAATTTGCCAGACAACCACAAATTTTAAGAGAAACACAGACCAAAAGTATGAGCCAAACATTCCAGATACTCTGTGAAACTTACGGACTTGACTCCTTGGCATTTTACACACACACACACACACACGCACGCACACACACACACACACACACACACACACACACACACACACACAATAAATTTATATCGCTAAACATTTATCAGGCTTGATAAGCACAATCATATCTTGCAAAAAAATGAGGTATATGTGTAAATTAAGTTTTAACATCTGATTCTCTACCTAGTAGCTTCTGCACATATTTGCTTTATTTATTTATTTATTTACATTTGTTGACTGGGAGTGTCCGACTGGACGTAGGTCCATTTTCAGCGGAGGCCCGGGGAGAAAAGCTCCACAGTTAAAATAAACAGACAGTAGTTACATTGGATTACATAGCGATTAACAATTTAACATAGAAATTATTTACAACATATTTACAGATGAAGAACATAGTGCATCAGTAGACAACTAGAATCTTTATCTGTGAAGTACATAACAGACATTAACAAATGTTACAATAAGCAGTTACTGCTGTATAATAAGTACTAGGCTTATGAGCATCTGAGCTTGCTATAATCAAGGTAGTGGAGTGGAAAGAAAGGTAGTGGTTGGATGGGGTGGAAGATTTTAGAGTGGGAGTTGCAAGGGCATAGCCAGCATGTTTTTAGGTGCGCTTTTAGTAGTTTTGAAGTGGGTGCATGATGGTACAGAGGTAATTGTGGGTGGGAGGAAGTTCCATAATTTGGCTATGGTGCAAAAGAATAGTGCCTCACCAGCAGAGTTATTGGCTTTAGTGATCAGCAAGTGAATTTTGTTGCTGGATCTTAGTGGTCTAGTGGTGCAATAGGTTTGGAGTAGATTCTGGAGGGATGGGACATTTAGTGGATGGTTTACTAGTTTGTGGGCGAGTGAGAGTTGATACCATTGAAGGAGGTGAGGGAGTTCAAGCCAGCCCAGTTCAGCAAGTGAGAGACAGTGGTGACTACGGTAGAATGCCTCTGTGGCGAATTTGGCGATTTTGTTGTAGCAGGTCTCTAGCTTGTTTAGATTGCATTGCCTTAGGTTGGTATATATTGGAGAGGCATAAAGTAGGGTGGAGATAAGGTGGGAATTTGCTATTGAAATCTTTGCTGCTTTGGTGAGAAGTTGCTTATTTCTGTATAATGCTCCTAGTTTTTTGTGGACTTTTTTATGGTCATGGATATGTGAATGTCAAAATTTAGTTTATTGTCTATTTCCACTCCTAGCAATTTGGTGTGTTCAGTTGGGTATATAGTGGTGTTGTCTTTTGCTGTGATGTTAAAATGAGAGTTGTTTTGAGTATGTTTGGTGGGTTGGAAGATGAGTAGTTTAGTTTTGTTTGGGTTGACTATTAATTGGGCATCGGATAACCAAGTTTCAACAGAGGAAACGGCTTCCTGTGTGACTTTTTGCAGTTTGGGTAGGGACTGGGCTGAGCAGATGATGGTTGAGTCATCTGTGTATTGTATGAGTGTGCCATGTTTGGTGGCAGAGGCTAGATTATTGGTGAAAACAGAGAAGAGTAGGGGTCTAAGGATGGATCCTTGGGGTACCCCTGTGGAGACAGGTAGTTGGGGAGATATGTCATTCTGCCATACAACGGATTGCTGGCTGTCAGACAGGTAACTCTGAAACCAGTTGGTGACTGATTGAGAGAACGATAGGTTATTGAGGACAGAGGTAAGTTGTTTGTGTGGGACCATGTCAAATGCTTTAGATAGGTCTAGGAAAGTAGCAGAGGAGAGATAGCCATTATTTTTATGCTGAAGTATAGTGTTAGTAAAGGAGAGTAAGGCAGTGGTGGTGCTGTGGTTTGGTCGGAAACCATGCTGAGTATTAGAAAGGAGGTTGTTAGTAAGGAGGCAGTCTGAGACCTGAGAGTGTATGCATCTCTCTAGTATTTTGGAGAGTGGAGAGAGAATAGCTACGGGGCAGTAATTGGTTAGTTCTGTAGACTCTCATTGTCTGTATTATGTTTGTTTTTTTCCTATGGCCATATTTAGCATAAGTATGCAACTTAATAATAACATTATCCTTAACCTCATTTAGAGTCATCCATTTCATTTCTGATTTTTTGAATTTTAGCAGTCTCATACAATATTATCAGGCAGATACATTTGTACATATGCATTTATCACATTCAAACATCAAACTGTCCATAGTTAGCATAGCAAGGTTTTTACATCTCCTCAAACAACTTCTTTGTAGCCAATCCCTCATATATTATATTATCTGTCAAACTGCTTCACACACTGATTTGCTTAGTTTTAAGTAGTAAGGTGCTATAATTAATTGTCTGAAGAAGGAACTGTGTAATAGGGTACTAATCCTCAGTTAAAAATAGCAAATATTCAGGTAACAACACTACAAGTTTGATAAATGCCTCCTTATGATACTCTGTAAAGCGTGCTGCCTATACTGCATGAAATTGCAAACACATTTACTAGGAATTCCATTAATATACTTCCAAATGTCATTCAGAAGCTCTAAGTAGTAATGTACGTACATAATCTCCAGTTAACCTCTTACTGACAGGTTGATATTTTAACTTTAGATGACAGTCTTTGTACAGCAACACTGTGTCTCAGTGCTCTGTTTAACTATACAATAGCTTTTCCAAGCACTTTAAGACTGATTGTTTGCGCTGATAAGTACATATAATGCTACATTTAACACAAAGCGAAACAGAAAGCAAATTTTGACACACACACACACACACCAGTTTCCTTACTTGCCAAGTTATTTCTGGCCAGACTGCCATAACTAATCCATTGCTGCCATTCGAGTGCCCTGAACATAAGTAATCCATTGCTGCTGTTCTGAACATAAAGTGCTGCCAAGCCGTTCCCGCTCACATTTCCATTTGCCGTTCGAGTGCCCTGAACATGGTGCCGTGCCGTTCCCACTCGCATTTGAGCAGCCAGGCCAGGCGGAAATGTGTGCATGATGTGAGATCCAAAAGCTCAATTCCAACTGGCTGGTAGCCCTGATGGAGCTGACGCCATCGCACATGGGATAATGTCAGCTCCAACAACGAGAAAATTGAAAAATTAAAAAAAAAAAATAAAAGAAAAAAATCAGAAATGAAGGGGTGCCACTCGGGAATCGTGGCACCCCTTAATTTTGACTCCAAAACCCGGTACAAAGCGAGTAGTTTGGTATGGTTGGGAAGTATATTCAGAAAACATATGCAAAGTATAAATCATTTTCTTTTAACGAGTATATTTTAAAACATATCAAGTATTCTATTGAGTAGAAAGTAATTAAATGCTCCGTTCTGTGGTATAGACTGATGGAGTCCTAACTGCATCCCAGATTACCTGAGATTAGACAGTGGTTTGGGGACTGGAGGAGGCGGGTTGAGGTAGGTTGGGAAGGAGTGACTTTTTTGGCTTGCCTGTTGTAGGAGGGAAGTGTTAGATTTCTGTGTGTAATCATGTACTTCCAGTCTTTTAGGTGTGCTGCAACCACAAGGCAGTTTACTGTTTAAATTCAGCATTAGAAGTTAAGGCAGGAGATGACCTTAGGTGTTGTGATGCATGTGATGTCAGTAGCTCTTAGTACTTAGGGCAGAAGATTACCTTAGGTGTAGTGATGCTTGTGATATCAGTAGCTTTTAGTAGTTAGAACATCCAAAAAATCCCCCATGTCCACAACTGAGTAGATGGTGCTGGAAGAACCTCCACCTCTGTGTCTTCTTCTGAGCTTAGCTGTTGCTGAGGCTGTCTCTGGCCTGGGAGTTAGCACCAGGTTAAGAGGTATTGGAGTGAAAGGAGCAGAGGGTCAGCTGAAAGGTATGCATTGAGTGGAGGGCAGGAACAGAAAAAAAATATTATAACATAATGCTCCATGAAAATGCCCTTCCTGTGTTGGCAACCAATGAAAACTCATTCTGATGACGTTTTTGGTAATTAGAAACAAAGGTATTGAAGGGTGCCTGCTCCATTTTTATGAGTGTCTTTCTTTTATATATTTTTTTATTAAAACAAGAAATAAAATAGCTTAAAGGTTTCAGTTTCTGCAAATGGCCTCGGAACTTGTGCTTTTCGTTTTAGGGCCCTGGTAGTAAAATACATCCTTCTTGGTGTCCTCTGTGATATCCCCTCTTAAAATTTGAGCTCATTTGCTTAAGTATGCCCCTTTGTCCCTGCACTCAGGTTAATGAATTATATGCCTACACAATCTTCCGTTTATTTTATGTTGTTAACCCAGTTTCACTCTCCTAATTTGTGCTCTTTGAATGTTTGTGTTTGACATCTAAAATCTGTAAAAAAAACAAAGAAACAAAAAAAAAAAAGTGTGCAAACATTTGTCAAATTACATGTCATTGTGCAAGTGACAATTTATCCCCCCCACGTGGGACATGTGCAGAATATCATATTGTTCTAAGAGCCAAAATTTCAACTTCGTAATTCACTGGCTTTCAAAAGAGAAGTTCCAGACCTTCACCAGTGCCCACTCATTAGCAGCAGTAGAGTGGGTCCAGCTCAGGGATTATTAGGAGGATCTGAGGGTGCCTACCAGGAACATGAAAGACCGAAGGTATTGGACCCAGATAACAAACCTGGCTTTGCTTCATGGTCCTCCGATTCTACTTTGACCAGCAGTACCTTGCCTTGTACTATTGTTAACCTTTAGCAAGAGGTTATTGTCCAACTCCTTTTCAATGTCTTTTTTTTCCCCCTCCAAACACCTTTATTGAATTATCACTTGTGACATAGGCAAATTTACATTCATATAAAAGTAATCACACTATAACATAAACATTATACTTCACATATATTGCTACATATCATATAACCTAAACGTTACATAAATTATTCAATTCCTATGAAACATCTTACATACAGTTATACAAATGAAAACAAACCACAACTACACAATCCTAGTTGCAAGCATTTTACAACACAATCTATACAGACACACTCCCAGTTGCAAACATTATACATCACTTATAATCGACCTAATATTTTTCAGTCAAACTTTACAAAGCTCATTTAAGTCCTGCCGCCTTTTAAATCTCATTCCTCCCTTGTATGTATTTTTCCCATACTTCCCCATTTAGGTAGTTTGCTCCTGCCCTTCTCCAAAGATCTAACTTCCAGTTGTTTTATCTCTGTTAATGTATTCATTACTTCTAGTATAGCTGATTTAGATTTTGATTTTTTGGCAGCCACCATTATTAGACACAACAAAGCCTTACCATGCATAGGCAATTCCAGTTCTTTGTCATAGCTCAGAAAAATTATCTCCCTCATCAGACCAGTCTGCCCACCCAACATCTCTGATGGTGCATCCTGCTGGGAATCCCTAAAGTCCATCAACTCACCGCACTCCCACAAAATATGTTCGCAATTACCTATTTCTTCCCTGTCACACCTCCAGCATTTGCTGTCTGCCTTAGGAAAAATTCTCTGGAGTCTATTTGGTATATAAAAATAACTATGTAAACATTTCCAAGCAAAATCCTAAATCTTCTAGATTTTGTTGCATATTTGGGAGACATACATATATCCTCCCATTGTTTCTTTGTAAATTGCTTATCCAATCTGTTTTCCCAATCCTTTCTAACCTCCTCTGATTGATTCTTATAGTTATCATGCAATATTTTATATGCTCTACTAATTATTTCTTTTTTAGTGGCAGCTTCTGTTGTAGATTCTATTAAAAACTGTACTAGTGCTGGTATTTCGTTTAGAACCCCCCCCCCTATTTTTCCTTTGCCTATACTCTGATATCAATCCCTGATAGGGAAGGCAATCTCTAATCTGCAGTCCAAATAAATTCTTGGCATCTTCCCATTCTGTCATCTTTCCCTCTCTAATTATTTGCTCCCAGTACCGTGGTTCCTTTGCCATTTTTCTCTAATAAGTTCCTGCCTCCTCTTGCCTATTGTTTGTATCCCTAATTGCAGTCATCCCTATTAGCAGAATCTCCTTTCTCCATTCCCCTGTTGGTTTAGTTCTTAAAACAATTTCTGTTACTTTATGGATAAAGTATTTTGCACGATTATTGTTGTTCTCCTTAAAAGCCTGCATCCAAAATCCCAGTCTGTCTCCCCATCCTTCTCAATGTCTTCATATGGATTTAGCAAGAGGTAATTTTTTGACTCCTTGTTTGTGTCTTCTTATGGACTTTATTTCAGTTGGAGAAGTTTGCTTCAGACCATAGAACACATGGTGTGGATGATACTTTTGCTCTCTTGCTTGGATAAATAGATGCTTTTCAGGTGATGTTGCAAGAACTCAAGTCCCTGGGAGGTATGTTTGAGGCTGAAATAATCCCCCCTTCCACAGGGGAGGGTTAATTTGGCCTCATAGACCCTCATGCACCATATTTAGACTATTACACTCAGCTGCCCCCTCACTGAACATTCAAAGATGAGATGGCTCAGTAAATGCATGAGAATGCACTTTAGCTGCTAGGTGGTGTATTTTGGCATAAGCCCCTATCTACCATTACAGCCTTGAATTTTCTGGAAGTTGTACAGTTGATGTCATACATTGCATCACTCGAGTGCAGCTTGTGCTACATTTGCTGTCCTCACCCAGCATTTTGGATTCATCATCATTGCTGACTCTCATATGCTAGCTGGAAGATGCCTCCCCCATCTTTTTATGAATACCCATCTATGTCTGCTTGTGTGAGGAGGTGAAAATTCTTGTTCTAGAGATCACAAAATCAGTAATTTCTTCTTTCCTTATATTTCCTCTCATGAAGATTCCTAATTTGGAGATGCCCTTTTGTTAGTGACTTTGAATCCTTTGTCTTCTCCCATTTTCCTTGTTTAGACTGATTGAAGACAAGCTTGTGTTCTTTCTCGTGGAACTGTTTCTTGCATACAGCACTTTTATGCATGGAAACCTACAGACTGAATCCTGCAGAACCTAGAATTTGTTTTTTTTAGTATTACCTGTAATTCCATTTTAGTGGTCTTTTCTCTTATGAAGCTTCTCAGAATATATTCTTATGTTATCTCTTCTGCTTAGCAGTGGCCTCAAAAACTCAGTATTTAGCCAGTCATTCAGTAGTCAGAGGATTAAAGGTTGTGAACAGGTTCTGTCTAAGAATATATTCTTTTGCCACTTTGAGACTGTAGAACCTTTATACGTTGTTTCTTAGGTGTCACCTTCAGACTTCTCTAGTTGAACAAACTTTAGAAAGCTGCCTTGTTTGATATGGAGGATAAACCTATTCCTCTAAGTAGGGGATTCTCAGGGAGAGATACGGATCTTGTCAAAATGTTTTGTTTATGCTTCTTTGTAGGTTCAGGTCTCTAGAATGTGTATTTGTCATACTACCAGTTTTACGAATTTGTAAGAAGTCACTTAAGATGGGGTCATTTACTGGCTTATGGGCCAGACAGAGATCACCACTCAGAATTCTGTAAGTCACAAAGTTTAGAGAAAGGGCAAGTTATTCTTTGTAGCTTTTTTCAGTTTATGCCCAACTTTTTCTTTATAAGGAAACACTGAAGTAACTGAGTGATATGTAGTGGTAGGTGCATGCAAAATGGATTATTATATTCAAATATGGAGCTGATGAAAGAGGGTTAAAGAAGAGCAGTTAGTCATTTTGACCTGGAGATTATGCCTTTTATAATTAAATTATGTAGAAAGGTTTCCTTGGTGGTCAAAGAGTTCATTGTCTCTGTATATGTATGGCCTAATGGTAGTATCTAATTTGAGGAGAATGTAATTTATATAAACAATGAAGGGGTGCACGTGGTTTCATCATGTGTAGCTTTAGTCCATGGTCCTGCCACTAACAGTCTTTCAGAAATAGACCCTTTATGAGGATGTGTCTGTCTTCAGGTGAGCTTTGAGTTTGTAACCATCAGCAGACTTGGTTATTGATGTCTACCATGACACTGGTGAAGTAAGTGGCAAAGAGTAGTGGTGTCATGATGGAACATCATGGGGGCGATGCACTGAGCATGGGAGAGGAGGAGTTTACTGTGGCAAGCCACAATAAAAATGTATCAAGAGCTGTGAACAGTGTCTAGCATCCCTTTGAAGATCAGCTGATGATATGCAGAGAGCATGCTTATCTATTATTTCCTGGGATTTAGTTTAGTTCCTTTGGAAATCTATTTTAACTAAGTATCCTTCCAGACATGGTTGTAGGATATAAGTACAAATGATGCCTTTGCAAAGTCCACTTTAGTGTGAAAAATGGAACTGAGAGAGGAATCCCAAATATAATTTATAAATGTGAGGTAACCACTCAGACCCCCTTAAGGTGTTTTTCCTTTTGTACATTTCCCTTTAATCAGTTTTAAAATTTCTGTCGCTCAAGGAAAGGGGTGTGGTCCTGATGAGCAAAAAGTGCAGTTTTATAGTCAGTAGACATCCACACACAACAGTGTGTACTGCCCCAAGCCTGACAGTGAGACTGTTTTAAACATTAGGAATTTGTATTCTTGTGCACACTTTCCTCCTGTATTGAGTTCTTTGAGTGCAGCTGCAACAGTGCTGTAACCATAAATATCCAGTTTATTTGTAGGTACTAAAACAGAACCCCGCAAACACTATCTGGTAAATAATAAAAATGCTTTTTTTTCTATTGAATTTTAAAAATGTTTAAAATTATGACATGCAGCACAGACTGTTTTTCAGAATGACCATTTTGATATTTGTAATTCTCTTCTCCTGGAATGCCATTATATTACGTCAAGAAATGAGCTTTTGTCACTTTTTTCTTTCCCCTTTTCCCCTGATCATTGTTGTAGTATGTTTATTCCTCTTCATTTAATGGTGATGTCAATAAGTGGGATACCTGCACTAATAGGTCATGTTCATTTTGCATGCCTGTTTCCATCCCATTTATCTTATTGCTGATACATATCATATTATGCATGTCCCATAAGTATGGTACATTGTGAATTGCTGCCTCTTCTGAGACAGTACTGCAGTAGCATTTTTTTACATTTCTGTAACATTGTTTTAATTAGATAATGTAATACTTTTTTTATATTTCATTTTTTTTTGTGACTGAAAAGTTATTCACATTTAACATATTATTTATTATTCAATATTTTGTTTTAAGACTGCACATTTTGTTTAATTTGTTCAACCTTTATTAAATCAATTATACTTTTTAAGGCCAAGAAAGAATTACTTGTGTTGTGCATTTCTGCAAAGGGTGAATGTACACTTACAGTGTGTATTTGACCTACAATCTATGTGTTTTTGATTTAATAGTTCTAAAAACCCTGGAATTGGCCTGGGAGGCTGTGGAATAGCAGAGTAGCTGTTTCAGTGCTAGATCATTTAGATCGTGTATTCAGTTTATAGCATCTGCGACTGTCTTTTCTTAAGGCCGAATTCAAAAAATTTAAACTGAGGTGTACACAATATGTACACCTCATGGACAGCCCTTCCACAGTGCATTTGTACGAAGACATTGGGGCTGTCTCTGTGGCCATGCTAGATACTAATGAGGCATTCCAAGGGAGCAGCCTATGCTAATTGGCAGTGTACTCTCCCCAGGAACTGCTTTACAGTATGGTGTTTACACAGCCAAGCAATTCAGAGAATCACTTAGTTTAGCACGCCACTCCTGGTCATTTGTGGTAATGAACATGGATTGCCATAATGTCTGGCACCTGGAAGATGAACTTCTCTTTACTTCTTTCCTTAGTTGACAAACAAAGAATTTTCTGCCTGGGACTCCTGTATGGCTTCTTTAGCAGTAATCCTCATTTTTCCCTTGGTCACATTTCATTGGGGTGGCCACAGTGAATTTTAAGGACTGCACTTTTTAGGTTTTGAGTTTATAGTCCTCTTGCTAATTATCATTTCTCTAGAAGTACCAGTCATCTAATATTCATAGCTTGAGGCTAGGTGCACATGTTGGACCCATTTTAGATTCAGCTGCTTTTCCAGGGTATGAATACTACTACCTTTTTCAGCGTGCTGTGACACACCAAAGATTTTGGATTGGCTGTAGTCTTTAAGGAGTTGGTACCATTCAGAATTTGGGATACCCTTGTTTGGTCTTTCTTCTTGCTGCCCTACTGTACATGTCAGCAGATGTTTTTCCTTGGGGTGAGTGATAGTTTGCTTAGGCTCCATTTATGTTTCTTAGACCTGAGAATCAGTCTACTGAACCTTTTGTCTTTGATTTCAAAGTTGCTGTTTAGAAATATGGGGTTGTGCTTCCATGTAGTACCTATTTGGCTTGTGGGAGAGGTTTCCTGCTGTTATCTTTCTGACTCTATGCCTTATAGTAGAATTCATGAATGCAGTTGATTCTTGCTGTTGACTTCCCCTAATTGGCCAAGTAAGTCTGAAATCATTCTCTTTCCCTTGGCCAGTTCTGGAAACCCAATGTGGGTCTGACCAAGGATGTCCCCCATCTTTGAGTGACAGCTGATCTGATGCCTGTTGCAGGTTCTTTTTTTCTGATGCTGCTAGCCTTCCATATGGGCATGGTGGTTGGCAGCTTCATCTTCTAGATCTTTTGCTTGGGTTCCAGCATGATGCAGTTCTCCACTGGGATGGAGCAGTACCTTTTAACACCTCACTCAGTCTGCTGTGCATGTCCTTATTGTGCTGAAGTCTTTGTTACTGGAGCTCATGCATTGTGTTGGGTTCCTGAGCAGTCTTTTGCCCTTACCCTCCCTCCCCGGTGGAGGGCAGCATTGAAAGCTGGGTCTTGGAGATGAAACAGTTTCCCTGTTTTGGAAATCTCTACCCTACGAAGGACATGAACTTCATATTTGGCAAGCACACCTGTCTGCTGTTGAATTCATCCATAGACTGATCTTCCTTTTCATTTGCTGTATTTTTTTTATATGGGCCTGTTGCTTAAGATTTGTAGTTAAGGTAGATCTTGTTCATCTCTATTGTGTAGAATCAGGATCCCCCTCCTTTTTCCCACAACTGTATGGAAGGTGGGTGGGTCTCCATAAGGAACTAGTCTTTTCTTCTCCCACTTTCCTGGTGGACGGGGAAAATTACAGTAATAGTACAAGTATACTTCACTCCCTGTTGGAGCATTGCTGCATTTTGTGGTGACTGTGCATTGTTTAAGTTGTGATTCCCTTCCAAGGTGTTGAAGGGCCTGCATTTGTCATTTAGCCCTTTGGTTGGGCAGTTCTGTTTGCATTATTTGTTAGCCGTATCCAATGGCGAAGGCTGAGGTTCAATTTGACTTCTGTTTAAGAGTAGCTGCCTTCCCTTGCTTAATCTGCCATTGGCAGATGATTTTGCATGGCTCTTTGGGCCCAAAAATACTCCTTTCCAGGATCATAGTATCAGCTATGGTTCTGTGAGGTGTGGTTGGCAAATTGCTCCAGCTCCTTCTATTCTGCTGAACTACTGTGTAAGATTTATCTCAACTGTAAAAGCCATCAAAGAGGATCCTTGATAGTTGATATAACAGACATGTTCTTATAGTATCTGCTATTGTATGAAAGGGCCATACTAGATGCATCTCAGATACCTTTCCTCCATTCCCCTGTGAGTGAGCAGTCCCTCCTTGGCTTTTGGAATTCCCTTTATGACTGTCATATCATTTACTGGTAGTGAAGATGATGAACTTTTATTGTGCGCAAAGGTGCTTGCTGGTAGATGTTAAATGAACTGCTAGAGATGTGCAATGAGCACTCTTTTGTAGCTTAACTTTGATGTCACAGTGCATGTCATCAATAGCAAGTGACCATCCCTGAGCTGGGGAGCATTTGAGAGGATAAACCCAACCATAGCATCCATCAAGGAAGGGTAGTCCGTGTAGATCATATGATACAAAGAACTTGTCTATTATTTTGTACCAACTAAGGTTTTAATTCTTGGAATCTTACTTGCTTTCATATATTTGAACTTCATTATGTATCTATAGTCATATTTTTGCTAGCATTTACTTAATCTGAATAATTTTAAACATTTAATGTACAAGTCTTAAACTTGTTTATATTTCAACTGCAAACTTATTGTTTGTGTTGCTGTTTTTACCATTACTAAAAGGCCTATGCTTATGATTTGTTCTCGCACACATTGATAATAATTAAAGCATTTTTTGTTTTATTGAAGTATATTAATTGCAGGTAGTGTAGTAAAGTCATTTCTAAACGTGGCCCAAACCATATTTATTCTTGTGATCTGTTTATGAACTTTTATTTATTTATTTTTTTAATCTTGAGAACGCGTATAAGAGAATTCCAGGGCTAATGCATGTGAGCTTATTCCATCTAAAAAAAAAAAGGCGTAATAGTGTTGCATTATAATGTGAAAAGAGATTGTATGCAACACTATCATGTGAGAAGACATTAAGAAATGTTAGGGGTTCTGAAATACCATGGGGGAGAAATTAGCCTTCCTTTGTATAGTCTACTAGGGACACTAAACAAAAGCAATGACTTTCGGCTTCTCCCATTAAGGATTGCCACAGCGGATCACTGGTCCACAGATTGGCATTGGAGTTTTTACAGTGTTGAGTTGCCAGCCCGGTGCCCAGTCTTTACAGAAGGAACACACACGCACTTACTGCATGTGTTTGAAACTCGCTGAACTGCAGGGAGGACATGCAGACTCTGCACAGAAGGTGCTCCAGCAGGAAATCGAACCGGAGAACCTCCTGTTGTGAGGCAATAACACTAACCACTGCACCACCGTGGCTGATTCTGCTAGGGACACTACATCTGGAATATTGTATACAGTTCTTGGAACACTGCCTAAGAAAGGTTTGCTGAACTGAGGCTTGAGCAAGAGGAATAATATAGATCTGCATTTGAAGACATGGGAAAAATGTATTGTGAAAGGTAAGAGGAAGATAGAATGACTTGATACAATATGTAAGTATTTCAGCTTTTGGAAAATGAATTGTTGGAGAACAAGGGATCATAATTTGAAGACAGCTGAGAGGTAATGGGAGAAAGTTTTTTTTTTTCAGTGAGAAGTTTTGATGCATAAATAGGCTAACCTGAATACATTGTAGAAACAACAACTTTGGTGGAATTAGAAATGCAAAGAATAAACTTAAGGCCATTCTGGTGATTCAGTTGTTTCCCTAGACTGTGCCTTATTTCTAGAACCTTATTGAAGTGATAGAGTTCCTGCAAACCTTCTATTCAGTGACTTTTCCAAAACAGCTTATAAGGCTGATTGATGACTGGGCCTTCTTCAGTTGTATGATGACATTTTTTATTTTTTTTTAAATTTGCAAGTAAATGGCCTGTATCCTAGAACATAGAGAAATTGTGTAAGTGGTGCTCCTGAACATGTTGCTGTGATGGGGATAATGCTCATATCCATTTAAATTTGCTTGTGAGAAAAATAATTTACAAAGAAGTGTTAAATGTCTTTGGTTGTCCCTACGCTTCCTGGCTGTAGTAATTAAAGATCTGAAGTAGTTACTTCATTTGCTCTGCAACCTGTGGGTATCGGATCCGATCTCGGATCCAAGCCGGCAGCTTTCCAAGCTACAAGATCCGAGCCCCTAGCTCCTCCCCCTACCCATAATCCCCTGCTATGTGCTACATTACCTCAGATCGTTTTTTGCCGTGGCTGAAGCAGCTACTTTTGAAGAGCTCCTTGGCTTTTTGGTGAGATTGAACCTTTTTCTTCTTTCTATAAAAAAAAAAAAAAAAAAAAAATCCTTTTCTTGTGTGAGAGTGTTTAGTTTTTTTTTTTTTTTCTGGGTTAGTTAGCGAAAGTGTAGTTAGTTAGGTACCTTTGGTTCCCCCTTTCTAACTAGTTTTTTCTGTTACTTCCCACCTTTCACCCTCCCCCCTCTTAGTGTTTGGGTGTGTTTTTTGGTGTGAGTGGTGTTATGGCTGCAGGGCCTAAGGCGGTGTTCTCAAAATGTACTGACTGTGGCCATAAGCTTTCACCGGCGGATGGCCACACTCAGTGCGTTTTATGCTTGGGGGCGGCCCATTTGTCATCGGCCTGCACAATCTGCGCGGTGTTTAATCCCCGAGCTATTAGGGACAGGAAGAACAAGCTGATCCTGGCGGGCTTGTTGCCTCAGGAATCAGCTTCTTCTTCCTCCCCCTCTCAGTCACAGGCTGTCTCCACAGCCCTCATGCCTTCTGGGCCCCCGACTCAACTTGGGACTCAACCTCCCTCTTTGGGTTTGAGTTCAGGGGATTCAGGTACCTGCACTACGGTGGAGAAATGACACAAGGACAAGGGACATAAGTCCCACAAAAGGCGGGCTGAGACTCAACCCTCAGCCCCGCCGTCTAAGCTGACTAGGTCTCCCTCGAGGGGCTACGGATCCTCCCCCTCTCGGCTCCGTTCACCTCGTTTTTCTCCGGAGCTGGAGGAGGAGGATCGGTCCCCCTCGAGGTCGTCGAGGCGACCCTCCCGGCCCGCCTCGATGACTTCTTCGAGATCAACAAGAAGCCTCACTGAAGCAGATATGGATCAGATGATGCGCCGATTCATCCAGACCCAAATGCAGATGGGGGTGCTGTTGCCCCTGGGAGCGCAGCCCATATTTCCCGATTAATCCTTCTCCGACCCGTTTTCGGGTCTCGGAGTTATCGGATCCGGGCCCTTTCGGAACTGGGGATTCATCGGCGCCGATAGCTCCGGTGGCTTCGCAGACTGTGCCTTCGAGTCTGTCGGATCCGAGCTCTCGGGGCCGAGGGCTGAGCACCGGATCCGGGGGAGCTGGTGTGTCTTCGGCTCCATTGGGTTCGGAGCACACCTCTCTCGGCTGCGGCTGCATGGGCTCCGACCCTGATCCCTACGTCGGAGCCGAGGAGATTGCTCTCGGAGCCTGGTGAGAGTAGCTCTCCTTCGGCTTTTGAGGTTGTGGAGAGGGTACTGTAGAGGACCTCCAGGTCCCCGGTCCGGGTGTCGGATCCTCCCGTACCCCCGCTGCATGTGGGTCTATCCTCCATCATCCGACCATCGGGACAGCCTGCTCAAGCCCTCCAGTTGGTTCCCTTAGAGGAACAGGACCCCGTTGACGAGCCCTCTTCAGACAGTCCCACCAAGGAGGTCCTCAGCGTCGGTGCAAGAGGAGGCACCTGGACTCCCCTGAGTCCGTCACAACCGACACGGATTTAGATGAAGGGGAAGGTTCCCCAAGGTCACCCCCCGAGGATGTCTCCTTCGGAGACATCATGGAAATGTTGCGTATTAGAGGGGGGTGGTCTGCCCAAAAACCTTCCGCAGATGAAGCCGTGTTCCTGGATGCGTTTGAGGCAGGCCCTTCTACCTACTGGGTGTCCCCCCCGGCTGACCCCCTGGTAGACCTCATTACTACCAGGGCGTGGAAGGAGCCCGACATGGTGGAACCTATCCCAAAGTGACCCAACAAGATCCTTAGCCCCCCAGTGGATAGATTGTCTTGGGCCAAGGGAACCCCAGTGGATGCCATGCTGGTGGCGGCTGCCACCAAGAGAGAACTCGCGCAGGAGAGTTCTTCGGTTCACCCACCAGATAAGGAATGTCGAGCACTGGACCGCATTGTGAAGCGGATGTTTAGTTCAGCGACCTTTTCTGTAAGGGCGCTTAACTACATGGCACATACCATTAGGCTGCAACGAGACTTAATTAAGGAATACGCTGCAGCCCCCCCCGGAGTCCATGTCGGTCGAGGACAAAAAAGTTTTCTCGACTCGTATGGCCACTGTAAAATCCATCTCTAACACGTCCATGCGCCTACTCTCCCATGCCACGGAGAGAGCCGCTAGGGCCAGCGGAGCCGGGTCGCCTTCAGCGTCACTCCTGGCTCCGTCTTTGCGATTTCGGATCCCTTCAAGGCGCCCTTCGAATGCACTCTTTGACGGATCTTCGCTCTTCGGCAAGACCATTCGCGAGACGCTGGTCCAAAGTGAGAAGGATGGGAAGACGCTGTCTGCCATCGGGGTCCGCTTCTCTAATCCCCAACGATCCTTTTCTAGGAATCAGAGGGGACAAAAGAAGCTGTGGTTCCATAAGTCCCAGCAGTCCCATCCGGCTTCGGACCCCTCGTCTTCTAGAGGCAGAGAAGGACAAGGAGGACACTGGCCCAGAGGCAGAGGGGGACCGCGTAACTTCGGGTCCAGGGAACCCTTCCCAGATAGACCCGCGCAGCAACCCTGAGGGCTTACCCGGCTGTCCCTCTCTGGAGGCAGTCGGGGGGCAGTTGTCGGAGCACCTGTCAAACTGAGAGTCCATTACGACAGATCGATGGGTGCTCCGCATCATATCCAGAGGTTATACCATCCCCTTCATAAACCACCCTCCCTTGACCAGACACCTCCCCGATGTTCCACCCGATTGAAGGGAGGCAGCAGCTTCAGAAATCCTGAAGTTGCTAGAAAAAAGAGCCATCCAGCCCATCCCCCCAGACCAGTCCGGATCGGGTTATTACTCCAGGTTCTTTTTAGTGCCAAAAAAGACGGGGGACCTCAGACCCATTCTAGACCTCTCCGCTTTGAACCTGTTCATTCCCAAAGAAAAGTTCTGGATGGTCACCCTCCAATCTATTCTCCCCCTTCTGCGGCAGAATGACTGGATGTGCTCGATAGACCTCAAGGATGCGTGCTACCACATCTTGATGGACAGACAATCCAGAAGGTTTCTCCGCTTCTGGCTGGGAGCCAGTTATTACCAGTTCAGGGTTCTCCCGTTCGGCCTCACCTCAGCCCCCAGGGTGTTCACCAAGGTCATGGCAGTGGTTGCAGCCCACCTGAGACTTCAGGGCATTCAGGTCTTTCCATATTTGGACGACTGGCTCCTTACCGCCACCAACAGGCATCGGCTCTGCCTGGCAAGAGATTATGCTCTTACCCTTGCCCAGAGCTTAGGCATCTCTGTAAACCTTCAGAAATCATTTCTTTGCCCGTCGTGTATTACCTTCATAGGGGCCAAATCTAGACACAGTCAACATGTCTCGAGCTATGCTAACAGATCAGAGAATAAACAGCTTGCCGTGTCAGTCTCAATTCTCTTCAAAGCAACAGAATCAAAGCCAGGCTAGTGCTGAAAGTGTTGAGGGATCTATGGCGGCAGCGATCAGTCTCGCTTCCGTTAGCCAGATTCCACATGAGGATTCTGCAGTGGACCCTTCAAGTTCAGTGGTCCCCTGCAACTTCCAATGAATACTCCGATTCCCCTAAGCAGAGTTTGCAGAAATCCCTTCTTTGGTGGATGTCTTCCCCAGAGCTGATTGAAGGAAGACCCTTTGTTGTCCCTCCCACCAAGCCACTCTGACCACGGATGCTTCTCGCCTGATCGGGTGGGGGGCATTGTCAGGGCAGAACTGTCCAGGGCACATGGACTCCCAGGAGACCACTTGCATATCAATGTCCTAGAGATGAGAGCAGTGCTTCTAGCGTTGCAAGCTCTCCACAACTCTCTTCCCTTGGGACTATTGAAATCCAGATGGACAATATGTCTGTGGTCTGGTATATCAACAAGCAAGGCGGAACCAGGTCCTACCTGTGCCGAGAGGCACTCAGAGTGTGGCAATGGGCGATATCCACTCAGCGCTTTCTGGTAGCAACGCACATTCCGGTCGGTCCAACATTTTGGCGGACAAGTTGAGCAGAGTCATTCTCATGCCTCACGAGTGGTCTCTCAATCCATCTGTTGTGAAGCAGATCTTTCTAAAGTGGGATTGGCCTTGCTGCGATCTTTTGCTTCTCCCCAAAACAGCAAATGCAGACATTTTTCACTCTTTTTCTCCCATTACCAGGCCAACCCAGCAGAGACACTCTAGTCCAGGTTTGGCCCGGGACTTCATGCTTTTCCTCCTTCCCACTAATCTCTCAAGTGATACAGAAAGCTATCGGTCAGAAGGCTTCATTGATCCTCATTGCTCCATACTGGCCTCGACAGGTTTGGTTCTCTTCTACATCAGTTTCTGTTGGAGAGACTCCTGGCATCTGGACCTAGTTCCAGATCTTTTGATCCATCAGTCGGGTCAGTTACATCGCCCTCCTCTCTGAACCTCACTGCTTGGTTCCTCCAGTTCCAACCTTAGCCAGGCTTCCTCAAATATCTCACTCTGTTCGAGATATTTTGATAGCTTCCCATAAATCTTCCACTAGAAAGATTTATTTGAGTAAGTGGAAACGTTTCTCCTATTGGGCTCAAGGAAGGGACATAGATCCTTTCACTGCTTCCATCCAAATGGTCCTTGATTTTTTAGCTGAACTCTTCCATGCAGGTTCGTCTCCTTCTACTCTTAAAGTTCAACTGGCAGCTATTTCTATAGTTTCATGTGGGTATTTCAGAATCTGCCATAATGTCCCACAAGCTTTGCAAAGCCTTTTGAAAGGAGTTTTTCTACTCAGACCTCCTATAAGAAATCCTCCTCCTCCTTGGGACCTAAATTTAGTTCTTAGTTCTTTGATTCTTCCCCTTCGAACCTGCAGCCTCCTGTTCCTTAAAATTGCTATCATGGAAGACTCTCTTTCTGGTAGCTATTACTTCAGCTAGAAGAGTTTCAGAACTTCATGCACTCAGCAGTCGACCTCCTTATCTGTTGTTCCATAAGGACAGGGTATCTTACGAACCGACCCGTCTTTTTTGCCTAAGGTAGCCTCGGCGTCTAACCTAAATCAAAGCATTGACCTCCTGTGTTTTTCCAGAATATTCCAATAGGTCTGAACAAAATTACACTGGCTAGATGTTCATCGTCAGTTAAGGTACTATTTGGATAGAACCAAACAATTCAGAAAATCTGACCAGCTGTTTGTCTCCTATGCAGAAGGCAGAAAGGGACTTTCAGTTTCAAAGGTATCATTATCTAGATGGCTAACATCTCTGATTTCTCTTGTTTATGAAATTAGACACCAAAAGCTGCCTAACAAACCTAAATCCCATTCCACCAGAGCTTTGGCTACTTCTATAGCCTTCCAAGACAGACTGCCTATTGACACCATTTGTGCAGCGGCTACTTGGGCTACTCCTCACACTTTCATTTCTCATTATAAGTTGGATTTAGCTTCTAGGCATAGAGCTAACTTTGGTTCCACTGTTCTCAAGAGTCTGTTCCGTTAGGCCACCCGGGACAAGGTGCTAGGGATGCGGTCCCATCCAGCAAGAATGAAGGCGAGATAGACAACTTAACATATAGAAGTTATGTTCTTACCATAACGTTCCATGTTAGTTGTCTTCTTCTTGCCTTCTTCTGTCCCACCCTCCTTCCCCCTAGCCTGGACAGACCTAGAGGAGTTTTGATTGTGACCTCTCTTTCTACCACCTCTATACTTTAGGTATATGCTCTGCTGTGCATATTTCCTGGATCAGGATGTAGGTCACCCTTCTCTTCTCCCTTGTTTATAGAGGTGGACTTTGTTACTAGTTATTCTATTACTATTATAGGCTGGGCCTAGCTTACAAACGAGATCTGAGGTAACTCACGCCTAGCATTGTGGGATATAAGGAGCCTCGAGGCGGTGGAACCAACTCGAGCTTTAGAGGTCCGAGTCGGAGCCGAGGTCAGCTCCGAACCCATCCAGCAAGAAGAAGGCGAGAAGAAGACAACTAACATGGAACGTTATGGTAAGAACATAACTTCTATTTTGTGTTGCTGTTTTTACCATTACTAAAAGGCCTATGCTTATGATTTGTTCTCGCACACATTGATAATAATTAAAGCATTTTTTGTTTTATTGAAGTATATTAATTGCAGGTAGTGTAGTAAAGTCATTTCTAAACGTGGCCCAAACCATATTTATTCTTGTGATCTGTTTATGAACTTTTATTTATTTATTTTTTTAATCTTGAGAATGCGTATAAGAGAATTCCAGGGCTAATGCATGTGAGCTTATTCCATCTAAAAAAAAAAAGGCGTAATAGTGTTGCATTATAATGTGAAAAGAGATTGTATGTAACACTATCATGTGAGAAGACATTAAGAAATGTTAGGGGTTCTGAAATACCATGGGGGAGAAATTAGCCTTCCTTTGTATAGTCTGCTAGGGACACTAAACAAAAGCAATGACTTTCGGCTTCTCCCATTAAGGATTGCCACAGCGGATCACTGGTCCACAGATTGGCATTGGAGTTTTTACAGTGTTGAGTTGCCAGCCCGGTGCCCAGTCTTTACAGAAGGAACACACACGCACTTACTGCATGTGTTTGAAACTCGCTGAACTGCAGAGAGGACATGCAGACTCTGCACAGAAGGTGCTCCAGCAGGAAATCGAACCGGAAAACCTCCTGTTGTGAGGCAATAACACTAACCACTGCACCACCGTGGCTGATTCTGCTAGGGACACTACATCTGGAATATTGTATACAGTTCTTGGAACACTGCCTAAGAAAGGTTTGCTGAACTGAGGCTTGAGCAAGAGGAATAATATAGATCTGCATTTGAAGACATGAGAAAAATGTATTGTGAAAGGTAAGAGGAAGATAGAATGACATGATAAAATATGTAAGTATTTCAGCTTTTGGAAAATGAATTGTTGGAGAACAAGGGATCATAATTTGAAGACAGCTGAGAGGTAATGGGAGAAAGTTTTTTTTTTTTCAGTGAGAAGTTTTGATGCATAAATAGGCTAACCTGAATACATTGTAGAAACAACAACTTTGGTGGAATTAGAAATGCAAAGAATAAACTTAAGGCCATTCTGGTGAATCAGTTGTTTCCCTAGACTGTGCCTTATTTCTAGAACCTTATTGAAGTGATAGAGTTCCTGCAAACCTTCTATTCAGTGACTTTTCCAAAACAGCTTATAAGGCTGATTGATGACTGGGCCTTCTTCAGTTGTATGATGACATTTTTTATTTTTTTTTTAAATTTGCAAGTAAATGGCCTGTATCCTAGAACATAGAGAAATTGTGTAAGTGGTGCTCCTGAACATGTTGCTGTGATGGGGATAATGCTCATATCCATTTAAATTTGCTTGTGAGAAAAATAATTTACAAAGAAGTGTTAAATGTCTTTGGTTGTCCCTACGCTTCCTGGCTGTAGTAATTAAAGATCTGAAGTAGTTACTTCATTTGCTCTGCAACCTGTGGGTATCGGATCCGATCTCGGATCCGAGCCGGCAGCTTTCCAAGCTACAAGATCCGAGCTCCTAGCTCCTCCCCCTACCCATAATCCCCTGCTATGTGCTACATTACCTCAGATCGTTTTTTGCCGCGGCTGAAGCAGCTACTTTTGAAGAGCTCCTTGGCTTTTTGGTGAGATTGAACCTTTTTCTTCTTTCTGTAAAAAAAAAAAAAAAAAAAAATCCTTTTCTTGTGTGAGAGTGTTTAGATTTTTTTTTTCTGGGTTAGTTAGCCAAAGTGTAGTTAGTTAGGTACCTTTGTTCCCCCTTTCTAACTAGTTTTTTCTGTTACTTCCTGCCTTTCACCCTCCCCCCTCTTAGTGTTTGGGTGTGTTTTTTGGTGCGAGTGGTGTTATGGCTGAAGGGCCTAAGGCGGTGTTCTCAAAATGTACTGAGTGTGGCCATAAGCTTTCGCCGGCGGATGGCCACACTCAGTGCGTTTTATGCTTGGGGGCGGCCCATTTGTCATCGGCCTGCACAATCTGCGCGGCCTTTAATCCCCAAGCTATTAGGGACAGGAAGAACAAGCTGATCCTGGCGGGCTTGTTGCCTCAGGAATCAGCTTCTTCTTCCTCCCCCTCTCAGGCACAGGCTGTCTCCACAGCCCTCGTGCCTTCTGGGCCCCCGACTCAACCTGGGACTCAACCTCCCTCTTTGGGTTTGAGTTCAGGGGATTCAGGTACCTGCAGTACTAGTGGAGAAAAGACACAAGGACAAGGGACATAAGTCCCACAAAAGGCGGGCTGAGACTCAACCCTCAGCCCCGCCATCTAAGCTGACTAGGTCTCCCTCGAGGGGCTACGGATCCTCCCCCTCTCGGCTCCGTTCACCTAATTTTTCTCCGGAGCTGGAGGAGGAGGATTGGTCTCCCTCGAGGTCATTGAGGCGACCCTCCCGGCCCTCCTCGATGACTTCTTCGAGATCAACAAGAAGCCTCACTGAAGCAGATATGGATTGGATGATGCGCCGATTCATCCAGACCCAAATGCAGATGGGGGTGCTCTTGCCCCCCCCCCTCTGGGGGGGAGCGCAGCCCCCATATTTGCTCTGATTACTCCTTCTCCGATCCGTTTTCGGGTCTCGGAGTTATCGGATCCGGGCCCTTTCGGAACCAGGGATTCGTCGGCGCTGATAGCTCCGGTCGCTTCGACGCTGACTGTGCCTTCGAGTCTGTCGGATCCGAGTTCTCGGGGCCGAGGGCTGAGCATCGGATCCGGGGGAGCTGGTGTGTCTTCGACTCCATTGGGTTCGGAGCACACCTCTCTCTCGGCTCCGGCTGCATCAGCTCCGACCCTGATCCCTACCTCGGAGCCGAGGAGATTGCTCTCGGAGCCTGGTGAGAGTAGCTCTCCTTCGGCTTTTGAGGTTGTGGAGAGGGTACTGTCGAGGACCTCCAGGTCCCCGGTCCGGGCGTCGGATCCTCCCGTACCCCCGCTGCATGTGGGTCTATCCTCCATCATCCAACCATCGGGACAGCCTGCTCAAGCCCTCCAGTTGGTTCCCTTAGAGGAACAGGACCCCGTTGACGAGCCCTCTTCGGACAGTCCCACCAAGGAGGTCCCTCGAAAACGTTGGTGCAAGAGGAGGCACCTGGACCCCCCCGAGTCCGTCACAACCGACACGGATTTAGATGAAGGGGAAGGTTCCCCAAGGTCACCCCCCGAGGATGTCTCCTTCGGAGACATCATGGAAATGTTGCGTATTAGAGGGGGGTGGTCTGCCCAAAAACCTTCCGCAGATGAATCCGTGTTCCTGGATGCTTTTGAGGCAGGCCCTTCTACCTTCTGGGTGTCCCCCCCCGGCTGACCCCCTGGTAGACCTCATTACTACCAGGGCGTGGAAGGAGCCTGACACGGTGGAGCCTATCCCAAAGTGACCCGACAAGATCCTTAGCCCCCCAGTGGATAGATTGTCTTGGGCCAAGGGAACCCCAGTGGATGCCATGCTGGTGGCGGCTGCCACCAAGAGAGAACTCGCGCAGGAGAGTTCTTTGGTTCACCCACCAGATAAGGAATCTCGAGCACTGGACCGCATTGGGAAGCGGATGTTTAGTTCAGCGACCTTTTCTGTAAGGGCGCTTAACTACATGGCACATACCATTAGGCTGCAACGAGACATAATTAAGGAATACGATGCAGCCCCCCCCCCGGAGTCCATGTCGGTCGAGGACAAAAAAGTTTTCTCGACTCGTATGGCCACTGTAAAATCCATCTCTAACACGTCCATGCGTCTACTCTCCCATGCCACGGAGAGAGCCGCTAGGGCCAGCGGAGCCGGGGTCGTCTTGCGACGTCACTCCTGGCTCCGTCTTTGCGATTTCGCGGATCCCTTCACGGCGTCCTTCGCGAATGCACTCTTTGACGGATCTTCGCTCTTCGGCAAGACCGTTCGCGAGACGCTGGTCCAAAGTGAGAAGGATGGGAAGACGCTGTCTGCCATCGGGGTCCGCTTCTCTAATCCCCAACGATCCTTTTCTAGGAATCAGAGGGGACAAAAGAAGCTGTGGTTCCGTAAGTCCCAGCAGTCCCATCCGGCTTCGGACCCCTCGTCTTCTAGAGGCAGAGGAGGACAAGGAGGACACTGGCCCAGAGGCAGAGGGGGACCGCGTAACTTCGGGTCCAGGGAACCCTTCCCGGATAGACCCGCGCAGCAGCCCTGAGGGCTTACCCGGCTGTCCCTCTCTGGAGGCAGTCGGGGGGCGGTTGTCGGAGCACCTGTCAAACTGGGAGTCCATTACGACAGATCGATGGGTGCTCCGCATCATATCCAGAGGTTATACCATCCCCTTCATAAACCACCCTCCCTTGACCAGACACCTCCCCGATGTTCCACCCGATTGAAGGGAGGCAGCAGCTTCAGAAATCCTGAAGTTGCTAGAAAAAAGAGCCATCCAGCCCATCCCCCCAGACCAGTCCGGATCGGGTTATTACTCCAGGTTCTTTTTAGTGCCAAAAAAGACGGGGGACCTCAGACCCATTCTAGACCTCTCCGCTTTGAACCTGTTCATTCCCAAAGAAAAGTTCCGGATGGTCACTCTCCAATCTATTCTCCCCCTTCTGTGGCAGAATGACTGGATGTGCTCGATAGACCTCAAGGATGCGTACTACCACATCTTGATGGACAGACAATCCAGAAGGTTTCTCCGCTTCCGGCTAGGAGCCAGTTATTACAAGTTCAGGGTTCTCCCGTTCGGCCTCACCTCAGCCCCCAGGGTGTTCACCAAGGTCATGGCAGTGGTTGCAGCCCACCTGAGACTTCAGGGCATTCAGGTCTTCCCGTACCTAGACGACTGGCTCCTTACCGCCACCAACAGGCATCGGCTTTGCCTGGCAAGACATTATGCTCTTACCCTTGCCCAGAGCTTAGGCATCTCTGTAAACCTTCAGAAATCCTCTCTTTGCCCCGTACAGGTCCTGGAGTTCATAGGGCCAAGTTAGATACCTGCATTTCTCGAGCTATGCTAACTGCGGACAGGATAAACAGCTTGTCGTGTCAGGTGCTAATTCTTCTTCAAAGCCCGGCCCCGAAGGCGGAATTAGTTCTGAGGGCACTAGGATCTATGGCAGCAGCGATCAGTCTCGCCCTTCACGTGCGTCTGCGAATGAGGATTCTGCAGTGGACCCTTCAAGTTCAGTGGTTCCTGCTACTCCATCCGTTGAATACTCCGATTCCCCTAAGCAGAGTTTGCAGGCAGTCCCTTCTTTGGTGGCTCCACGCCCCAGAGCTGAAGGAAGGGAGACCTTTTGTTGTCCCTCCCCACCAAGCCACGCTGACCAAGGACGCTTCCCGCCTCGTGTGGGGGGGGGCATTGTTCGGGCAGAACCGTCCAAGGCACGTGGACTCCCCTGGAGACCGCTTTGCATAGCAATGTCCTAGAGATGAGGGCGGTGCTTCTAGCGTTGCAAGCTCTCCACAACCTTCTACATCTGGGGACTATTGCAATCCAGACAGACAACATGTCAGTGGTCTGGTACATAAGCAAGGAGGAACCAGGTCCTACCTACTTTGCTGGGAGGCTATGAGAGTGTGGGAATGGGCGATATCCACCAACCGCTTTCTGGTAGCAACGCACATTCCGGGTCGGTCCAACATTTTGGCGGACAAACTGAGCAGAGTCATTCTCACTCCGTATGAGTGGTCTCTCAATCCATCAGTTGCGAAGCAGATCTTCCGCAAATGGGATTGGCCTTGCTGCGATCTTTTTGCTTCTCCCTTAAACACAAAATGCAGCGAGTACTTCGCAATACTTCCCGAAGAGAATCCCAGAGACGCTCTAGTCCATGCTTGGCCGTCCGGTCTACTATATGCCTATCCACCCCTTCCGCTCATGACCAAGTTCATACAGAAAGCCCGTCGGTTGGGGAGCAGAGTTATCCTCATAGCCCCATTCTGGCCTCGCCAGATCTGGTTCCTGTACCTGCGGTCTCGCAGTGTATCTCCGCCATGGATACTGGATCCCATTCCAGACCTGATTTCACATCCGGCGGGATTACAACCCTCGAACCTGGTGAACCTCAAGCTTGCGGCTTGGTTGCTCCAGTTCCACTGATGGCTAGGACTCCCGGTATCTCATCTCCTGTTAAGGCCATTCTAGTCGCAGCACATAAGCCGACTTCTAGGAAGATTTACTACAGCAAATGGAAACGTTTCTCTGTCTGGGCCAAAGATAGAGACCTGGATCCATTTACAGTTCCTATTCCTACTATTCTAGACTTCCTGTCTCTGATATTCAGACAAGGAGCAAGTGCTTCAACAGTTAAGGTGCAATTGGCAGCCATCTCCCATTTCCATGTGGGAGACGGACTAGGATCTTTGGCTTCTACAAAATTATGTAAAACCTTCTTACGGGGCGTTTTCCTCTTGAAGCCTCTGGTGAAAGTGGTGGTGCCTCCATGGGATTTGGCCTTAGTCTTATAAGCCTTGACAGGCCCACCCTTTGAACCCGCGGCTTCAGTTCCATTAAAGTTCTTGTCCTGGAAAACAGCCTTTTTGGTGGCCATTACTTCAGCCAAAAGGGTATCAGAACTTCAAGCCTTATGTATGAAGCATCCTTATCTCATTTTTCATAAGGATAGAGTGTTCCTCAGGACTAATCCGTCGTTCTTACCTAAGGTGGCTTCGGAGTCAAATATCAATCAATCAATAAACTTACCTGTGTTCTTCCCAAACTTTCAGAATAAAGGAGAATACACATTGCATAAATTGGATGTGCACAGACAACTGCATTTCTACCTGCACAGGACTAAGGATTTTCGCAAATCGGACCAGTTGTTCGTGTCATTTGCTAAATCAGCCATGGGTAAGGCCATTTCCAAAGTGACTGTAGCAAATTGGATTTGTCAATGCATAGCCCACGGGCACTTATCTGCAGGCAAACCGGTTCCTACCTGAATTTGCGCTCACTCTACGAGGGCTGTGGCCACCTCTGCAGCCTTCTTGTCTAGGATCCCCTTGGATGACATATGCTCTGCAGCTACCTGGCCCTCTTCACATACGTTTATTTCTCATTATACGTTGGATATGGTATCGAGAGATAGGGCTTCCTTTGGCTCTGCGGTGCTTCGGAATATCCTTCCATAGGCCGCCCAGGGTTTCTCCCTACGTAGCTGTGGACTCTGTCCCACAGGTTGCAGAGCAAATGAAGTAACTACTTCAGATAAAGAAGTTATGTACTCACCATAACGTTCCATCTGAGTAGGTAACTTCATTTGTCTTCAACCGACCCCCCCTGCCATCCCCCGAACCTTTTGGGATTCCTGATCACCAAAGAGATCTTGTTCTGCTTTAGGACAGTTTATCTGGTGTTGCTTCCTCTATCAAAGGTAGGAGTTGTGTAAGAGGCAAAAAATGTGATCTGAGGTAATGTAGCACATAGCAGGGGATTATGGGTAGGGGGAGGAGCTAGGAGCTCAGATCTTGTAGCTTGGAAAGCTGCCGGCTCGGATCCGAGATCGGATCCGATACCCACAGGTTGCAGACAAATGAAGTACCTACTCAGATGGAACGTTATGGTGAGTACATGACTTCTTTTTGAGAGACAGTATCATTTGGTAGAAATGTTTGTCTTGTTATCTCTCTGGGTGCAGAGAAACCAGTACCAGGAATTATAGTGGATGCTGTTTTTGCTCCTTGTATTTCCTGCTTTTCAAGTAGTTAGGAAATGAAGGTTAGTTCTTGGGTATAACTTTCTGAACAAGAACTTGGTGATAGATACTTTAAGAATGGCTCATTTGATCAAAAACTTGCCCTTTACAAAGATTCCTTCATGCAGCTGCAAAGTAGTTAGCAGTTTTTTTCTCATTGCTGACTATTTTTACTTCAAGACAAGTTGTCTTCAGGTAGAATCAGTTAATCTTGAGAGTTCTTTGTATTGTTTCCTGTGTGGATTGCAAAATATAAAGATATAATTGCATGCAGTTCTATGAAAAATAAAGTTTGATATTATAGGAAGTGAATAAGAAGTAGCAGCCTCCCTAGCAGCCTTAATAATTTAGTACATTTAAAAGAACAGTGCACAATTTAGTTTTCTTTAAATGTAGTTAGTGCACTTTTTCTAAGAGTTAAAATTAATGTTTTCTGAAGGCATAAAAGCTGTTTTTCAAATCCAGAAAGGAAATAGAGAAAGGAATACACAGCAAATAGAGTAAGTGGGAGCACAATATGTAAATGCACTTTATCATAGATTTCCTTAATTTTAGATTAGATAAAGCCTGTGGGTGAATCTGTTAATTTGGGGTGATTGTTCCTATCTGGAGAGTTAAACGTCATTTGTTGAAAATGCATATACATTTTTATGTTTGTTTTAAGTTAATTATGGATGGTGGTGGTCTTAAAACATATTTTTTTATTTGAAGGTTTTCATTGACAGAATGAATTTGTAAAATGTGACAAGAAACTGTATATAAGATCAGCCTGTCAAATGCTAGTGTGTACATGTAAGACAAAAGCTAGAATTAAACAAAAAAAACAGTCATTTATAATAGGTGAGAGGAATAGTTTTTTAGCATAATGGCTACTCTCTCCATATTATCTTGGAATGTGAATGTCCTTACTGGTATAGACAAAATGGAAACAGTATTGAATTGTATTAAGAAATGCAGAGTGCAAATAATGTTGCAGGAGACACATTTGGAAAGAAATGAGCGTGCACATTTGCGAAAGAAAAGAGTAAAGGATGGATATTTAGCAAAATATCAGGGGTGAAGGAAAATGGAAGAAGTAATAATACTGATTGCTAGAGAGGCTTCAGTAGTGATAGACATACATTTTCAGAGGTGTCTCTGATTTAACTCAAATTTTATGTTTGTTCCTCTTTATCCCTCTAGAAAATGGTGACTGTTGAAGAAAAGGTAGTAATTAGAGTTATAACTTCTTTTAGTTCAGAAAATGTATGTCAGTTTGCATTATCTTATTCTGTCAGTGTCTCATGTTCATGGTGTTGTTATTTTAAAAGAGTTCTTAATTGTCCCTGATTATTTCTGGATTTGTCCATGATTGGTTGAGAGCTGTGATGATAGACTAGGAAAAAAGTACAATAATGGTAGATATTTGGTAGTAAGGGACTACTGACAATGGATAAGGAGTCTACTGTTATGTATTTATATTCCACAAAAAAATGCTACTATGGATCTTAAGAAAATTTTGGGAGAAATAATCAGCTTTCAGCAAGAATATTATTTAAAGGTGGGGGAATGGAACTTGATTTGCAATAGTTAGGATGTGTCAGGAGGACCTAGAAGGGAAAATGTAACAAAAGACAATACCTTTCTAAAGGAAGTTTTGAAAATATTTAGCATGGAAGACATGAATTCAGTAGTAGGAACTTGGACAGACTTTACATATTATTCCTCAAGGTACAATAACTAGGAGAGACTAAATACAACTTACATTTCACAAGAGCATGTGCATTCATTTGAAAGCTTTGAAACTCATCCAATAACTATTTCAGGTTATATAGTCTTAAAAAATAAAATACAAATGCAGGGTAATGAAGTAAAACAAGATGTAAGCAAGACAGAAAAAATTCCAATCTTTCAGTGGTAAAGAAAAACAGTATTTAATAATTCCACAAACAGGCAAAATAAGCGCTTTCGTCTTGAGCGCAAGACTTCATCAGATGCCATTTTCAAAAAAAACAACTCTTATATATATCACAACCAATTAATTAATTAAAACACTTCATAAATTGAATAATTACATAAATTAAGTAGATAAAATTGTTTTTTTTTTGTTAAAAAACACACTGATTCACTGCTAAAATGCAACATGTAAATGAACCCTTTTCCTAAATCCTCACACCCCTATCCACAAACATTTTCTTCAAGATATCAAACTCTTTTAACAATTCATTTTTGTCCGAAGTCATCCTTGCAATTCTAACTGCAGATATTGTCCCTACATAATTAAGGAAAGTTTTTTTACATTTACAAAATGGGTTAAAAAGCCGTGTGCATTTTTGTAAAGGTAATTGCAACACTAGGATGTTAGTTTATTTGGCTGTGTGTGAGGGATGCACAGCATTTTATATAGGGAAAACGTAGAGGGCTTTGAAAGATAGGATATATGAGAGAAGAGCTTTATATAAGCATACCCTAGACTGTGTTTCCCCTAATATTTTTAAGTTTGGGATTATAGATATTGTAAGAAACAGTTCCAGGGGAGGGGACATTAGAAATATATTATTGAACAGAGAGCTGAGGTGGCAGCTTAGGCTTAAATCCAGTATCTACCCAGGACTTAATGAATATATTTCCATTAAACCAGTGCTATTTTTGAAAGCTTCACAAGAATAAATTATTTGTCTACACCCATCATAAAAAAATAATGACATATACACATTTTACCTTTGTGAGGATTTAGGAAAAGGGTTCATTTATATGTTGTATTTTAGCAGTGAATCAGTGTGTGTTTTAACAAAAAAAATATATATATATCTAATTAATTTATGTAATTATTCAATTTATGATGTGTTTTAATTAATTAATTTATATATATATATATATATATATATATATATATATATATATATATATATATAAGAGTTGTTTTTTTGAAAATGGCATCTGATGAAGTCTTGTGCTCAAGACAAAAGCGCTTATTTTGCCTGTTTGTGGAATTATTAAATGCTGTTTTCTTCACCACAGGAAGACTGGACTTTTTTCTGTCTTGCTTATTGGTTGGATGTAAAACAAGATATTGGCTCTTTCCCATCTACTTGTTAAAATCTGAGGAGTTCAAGCAGTGAATAGTAGAAATTATATAAGAATTATTAGGAGAGAGAGAGAAATTTCTTCAAGCTAGTGAATGGGATAAAATGAAAATGAAGATTAAAAATAAGGTAGAGACATGCTATATGATTAAGAAGTAATAGGAATTGTTTAGAAGGGATGTTAAAGGTTAACTGATTGCTGAGTAAGCAGAATCTCACAGAACAAGAAGAGAAGCAACTGCAGAATGCTGAGGAGAATATAAGAGAGCATTTGGATAAATGCTTGAGTTTAGAAAGATTACTGTCAAATGACTTTTTTTAATAAATCCAGAGCACAAAAACATTTAGCATAATGACTGAGGCAATAGAATGAGTTGCCACCAATCCTAGGGAGCCTATTATAAGAAAGATAACGATAGATTGTATAGAAGTATTAGAGATATTTTGGAAATTTTATGAAAATTTGTATAAAAGATGAATACAGAAACCAAGAAAGAGTACAAATTGAAGTATTTATAATAAAGACTTAATTATACCAAGGTTAGGGGAAGGCGAGTCTCAACAACTTATAGTTAAGTTAGGAGGAGACTAAATAAGAATGGTAATGTATAATCAATCTACAGAGAAAACTCTAGGAACAGATGGCATTCCTGTGGAAGTTTGAAAGTTATGAAAGACGTAAATTACACCGGTCTGGAAGATCATTGTTAAATAGTAGTTTAAAGGGAGGGGAAGCACCAGCATCATGGATGAAAGCTTTGGTGGCTGTAGGGTGAGTAAATACATGTCAAAGCCAGCTTCATATAGACCCATTTCAATTTTAAACCATGATTACAAAGTGTTTACTTTCAGGATTATTGCACACTGATCAACAGCTTAATTTAAGCTGTCCCATTATGAAAATAGAAACTGAGAAAAGGAGTTCCATTAAAACTGTTTTGGGTAAAATTCAGTTACTGCTTAGTAAGTAAACTGTCTGGATCCTTGCAAAATAGAAATTTGGATAACCCAATAGAACATCGACCAGAATCAGTGAAGAGAAAATTCTGTCTGGGAAGGATTCTGCAGCTGATCAGCAAAAAAGCAGTTCAAGCTTTATCTTTGGTGCAAGAGGTGTCTTCCAGTAATTTAGAGGAAAAATAAATCAAATATACTAAGAGGTGATTAAAACAAATGAAACAGTAAAGGAATACATCAACTGAAGTAACAAAATGCTGGAAAAATAAGCAAGGCTTTAATTAGCTGTTCTGATGAACTGATAAATTTGCAAAAATCAAAAGGTGAAATGAAGAGAAAACTGGATGAGTATGAGGCTTCTCAAGAGATTATTCAAAAAAATAGTAGATTTAGAGTACAGAGCACACCGAGAAAATCTGAGATTTACTGCTTTACCAGAGAAGCTGGAAGGAACAGACTATATTAATTTTATGAAAGCACAAATAAGCAAGTAGGCTAGTGATCCTGACAAAACTGTGGCAGAAGGGCCAAGTATTGCAAATTGGAAACAGCAGAATTTTGTGGAAAAAGATTATTCACTGTACACCAGACATGAAAGAAGCAAATTTATCCTAACAATCAGGCAGTGTCGAGGGGCAGATATGAGATGCAAGCTGCTGTATCCTGCTGTCTTCAGAGTATTTTTTCCAATGGGATCAAAGACATTTTTATGCAGAACAGGCTAAGGAGGAAATACAAAAGTTTATCAACAAAAAGTGAGCCAGCAAGCAGACAGGGACTAATTCTCATTCTTCTGATAACAAAGATCATAGAGAGCTTTTGCCAGAGAAACCTTTTCCAGTGTTCCAAATGAAAATGCCTCAGAGATGGAAAAAAAGCCCTGGAATTGTCTAGAAGCATGAGGAGTACATTGGACCTGAACCAAAGTGTAGTTTTGGGAGAGGAAGATGATCAGGAAGAAGACCAGTAACACTGACATTAGTGAATACATTTCAGATTATAAAACATTAGTCACATTGGTGAAATTTGGCTTTGCAAATAAAAGTGGCTGAGAAAAGACTGGTCACTTATGTTGACTGTCTTAAACTTGTGGGTGGACTGTAAAGCATATCCCTCAAACTATGTCTTTAATGTTTAGAAGGACACTAAAGGGAAAAAATAAATAAGTGTAAGCACAATCTTTTCTTTTTATTAGTATTTGTATAAAACATTCTATGATGTAAAGTATATGTTATATTGTAAAGCAGTTTTGTATTCTGTGCAGTTGGGGTAGTAGTCTTTTCAGTGACCGTTGCATGTGTTAAAGATATTTAAATAAGTACTATTTAGTTGCAAGAAATATACATTTTATAGTATAAACAAGAGATAAAAGGCTAAACAGAAGAAAGTTTAAGTTAATACAATGCTGTGATCAGAGCTGCTGGGGTGGGACATGCAAGCATAATGATTATATTATATGTATAACTAAGATACAATCATTTGACAGAGTAAGAATGGATTCTATGAGTAAGGCAGTGGAAGCATTTGCTTTCCCTGATATAATAATAAGGTTAGTTATGAGGATATATGAGGGATCAGAGGCAAGAGTTAAAGTGGGAGAGTTCCTCTCTGATAGGTTGGTATCCTGCTCTCCTTTGTTATTTGCTTTATATTTAGAGCTCTTGCCAAATAAAATGAGTGAGTTAAAAATTTGGGGATATAATTGGTATGGTAATCAAGAAAAGCTGGCTTTATTTGCTAATGATATTATTTGTACTTAAATCCAGAAAAAGACATTTTAGCATTGCGGAACATTTTAGACAGTTTCATTTCTTTTAGGAATATACAATTAATAAAGATAAAACAAAAACTATAGCCAAAAGTATGTACCCACACACAAATTGGTTCACCATTACCCATATTTATGGGGACATGATAAGATGAAGTATTTAAGAGTATGGATTAAAAAGGCTTCTGTTATGGCAGCTAAGGATATGTAGGAAGAGGCTAACAAAACATAATACCAAAACAGAGAAACTGAAAGCTCTTGTTTATGGATATAGATAGTAATATATAAGCAGTGAAATTGTTTGTTTCTTTAAGTTGTTTTTTTATACAGGTCAGGAATTTTTGTTAATCAACCAGAGAAGTTGTGGACAGTAATTTATAAAGAGTTGCAGGAATTTATCTGGGAGGGGAAGAAGGCAAGAGTTAAGTGGGATAGGTTGATCCTTCCAATAGAGCAAGGTGGTTAGGATTACCTATTTTGAAGGGATATTTTAGAGCTACACAGTTAAGGCTGATATACGTAACATAAGAAGGAGGTTATTTTTATTTTTTATTTATTTATTTAACATTTGTTAACCGGGAAAGTCCGACTAGGTTCCACAGATCCTGTTTTCAGCGGAGGCCCGGGGAGAAATGCTCCAGAAGCATGTCTTTAGAATGTGGGAGGAAACCGGACTACCCGGAGGAAACCCACGCAAACGCAGGGAGAACATGCAAACTCCACACAGAAGGCACCCCAGCCGAGAATCGAACTGGAGAACCTCTTGCTGTGAGGCGACAGCATTAACCGCTGCACCACTGCGCCGCCCTATAATAATAATAATAATTCAAAACTATTTGTTATAATTCAAAATGGAAAGGAAAGATGATGATGAAAGATGGGTGAACCCAGGAATTAAGGAAGTAATAGGATTCTGGATGCATATCCTTAAGGGGAATAGTAACAGCTATACTTGATGTTATATTCATAAATTTGGGGAAAGTATTCTAAGATCAAAGCCAATGGGGGAATGGAAAAAGGGGGTTTTGCCAATAGGGATAATTGTAAATTGGAGTACCAAATATAAGCAGAAGTAGATAGAATTTACTTGAGAAAACTGGCAAAGGAAACAAATAACTAGAGAGAGAATATTAGTAGAGTGGGATAAGGCCCAGAAGAAGTATGGATTGCAGGTTAGAGACTGCCTTCCGTACCAGGGATAAGAGTATACACAAAGAGAAAACAGATGTTAAAAAGGGATAATTAGTAGGGCATCATACAAAAATATTGCATGGTAACTGTAAGAGTCAATTAGAGAAGGCTATAAAAGATTAGGAAGAGACACTGGTAATGCATTTTATGAAGGAAAAGTGTAACGTCATCTTTATGGCTGCTAAGTATGCTAAAAAGTCTAGAAGGTTTACAATTTTTGCTTAAAAGTGTTTGCATAGATATTTTTATACCTCATGCAGACTTCAGTGAATTTATCGTCAGGTAGAGAGCAAATGATGAAGGTGTGTTACAGGGATGAAAGAGGTAATTGGAAATATGTCTTTTAGGAATACAACAAGTTGGCAGATTTTACAAATACCCTGCAGAATAATTTAATGGAAGTACTAGGGGAACAAATTGTTTTAAACAAGGAAATTTCTGTTTTTTTGAGTTGGGACTTAGGCTGTGAATTGTTTAGACATAGTAAGACATCAATAAGTTTAATGCTATTGGCTACCAAAAAAGCAACGGCTAGCAAATGGAAATCAAAATCTAAACCAAACTGAAATGAAAGTATTGAGTACTGTAAAGGAGATAAAGGAACTGAAAGATGAAGTCTTTAGAAAAGGGAAAGAACAAATTACATAGAAGTAAATGGAATCTGTGGGAAGAATACTTGCACGAGTATTGTTGGGAGAAGTGATTAGAAGTTCTGTAATGTAGTAAATGATAACTATTAAAAGGGAAATGTGTATAGTGCATGAAAATAAAAAAATACTATAATTTATTTTCATTTCTATTAATTTTGTTCTGGATGTGATGTAATAAAGATGTCTATAGAAAGGAAATAATGGCCACAGTAATGCATTTCTGCTGATTGCTATTAAATGCATACAGCAACCTATTTGAATCCTACCTACATGTCCATACACAAACACGTGACCATCAGTTACAGTCACTTTGACTTTACACCTTGGATGTCTGTCTGTAAGCAAAGGCAGGAATACTTAAATAATAATACAGTACTTCAGTCATATTAGATGCTAACTCTGGAGTATTTTGTATCATTCCTACAAGCCTTAGTAAGTTTGTCTTTTGGCCTTGCCATTTGTACATTTTCTCAAAGCTTTTTTTAGGATCAGATTTCAGACTCTGTGTCATTAGGACATGACCTATGTGCTTCAGAGCTACCATTCTTCTTATTCAGCTTACTGTACTCGCATCCACATCTGCCTCTTTTCATGCTGTTTTTGTGCCTGACCTCCACATTAATAGATCTGCTGTTCTATTTGCAATACTTTGGAAGCCTTCAGAAATATCTTTTGGGGTGATGAACCGCCAAAACAAAGTTTAAAGACTCTGTGTCTTCCTAATGGTGTATTAAATACCTGTAGTTTAAAGCTTATTTCATCTATCTTTGTCAGAAACCCTGGTTTCCATCTAGTACTGAAAACAAAATAAGATTTGAAATTTTTGCAACCACTCTTCAAATGTAAGCAATGGGTTGTGCTCTTTTTTAATCACTTTATTCAGATCAGTACAAATGCATGTCTTTCTTCTCAACATTGAATCTCTTCATCTATTCTGCTGGCTCTGATTGTTTCTTAATGGCATCTTAGCATTCCATTAATTTTGGCTGTTGCCTTGTTATATTTCTGAGAGCTCCTGTTGCATTCCTTGTAGCAGAAGTCACAGACACCGCATCAGGCTATATTCATAGTATATTCTTTTGGCAAAATCCAGAAGCCTATAAATAAATCAAGGTTATTATAAAGGGCATGTTTGATGTAGTTATATACAGTTTATGAAATATCTCTGCAACTCTGTGATTGCTTCTGTATGTATGCAGCCATTACTTGTACAGTATGAATTCATTTTTATCATTCCTAGCTTTTTAAAAATGAGATGACTTACAATATTAGGAGAGTTTCCATTTTTAAAGTTATGTTTTGAAAAAAAAAAAAATTTTGTTCTTGTCATTTTCATATTCTTATGTGAGCATTTTTAACACAGTGGCTTTACCTAGCCACCATAACATGTTAGAAATGTACACACAGTTCAGCGTTCATTATTTCTTTACCTAGGCAAAATATTGTACTCTCTCCTGTGTCTGGTTGTAATTAAATGTTCTGTTATTTACTGTTGGCATTGCTTTCTAGCAGTCTGACTTGCAATTTTGTCTCATTCCTTTAGAGGCATTTAAAGACTTCTGTCAACACTTTTCTGTTAAATAGCACCAAAAACAGCTCATTTTCATGCTTGTGTTCAACAAATTATATTTTATTTTTTCACAGTTCAGTAGAATTACTTTTTGTAATACAAGTTCTGCAGAATTGATTAAATTTAGGACAGTGCTTCCTGCCATGCATTTAGGCATATCTGTTGCATAAAGCTTGAATTAAAATTGTGTGAACATCTTTTTAACCTAATTTTTTCCATTCATTTCTCATTACATCAGAGACAATTTCAGACTTTGCTAGATCAACTCTTTCTTATTGAATAGCTCTATTAAGCAACTCATTTTCCTGTTTCTGCTTAGTGACATGCACATTATTTTGAACATGGTCTTGCTTTTATATTTTTTAGTGAAATGCTCTTTTCTATCACAATTTCTGCATAAATTATTAAATGCAGGACATTGCTTCCTGTCATGCATTCAACCACATGTACTGCATAAGACTTGAATTCAAATTGGGCAATATTTTCCCTGAATTTAATTTTGTATTCTTATGTAACTCTGTATGTTGTTATCCATTACTTTTGCAGTACATCATTTCCTCACATCCACAACATTTGATAATGTCAGTTATGTTTGTTATACACCTATATGCTGTTTAATCATGTCTTATACTGCAGATTGTTCTCTTTATTAGAGACTCATGGAGCTCATCTCATACAAAGTCTTTGGCTATTCTTCAGCTCAGTAGTAGATGCATTTGTTGCTTATTATGCCACAAATTGTTGACTGTTGTAGAAAATAGTGGAACTAACCACAATCAGTTCAGTAACAGAGCTGTTTATTGCCTCTGGTGGACCTTTTGTCCTTGCAAAGACCATTTGTACTTAAGTTCAAAGTAACTTATGAACTTCTTTCTGTAAAACTGCTATTATTTTATCTTTTTCCTATTCAAGGAAAGTGAAAAATCAGAATACCTTCTAACAATTTCCCATTAGTGTTGTGCAGAAATAAAGCACACTCTTCTTTTTCAGGCTTCTTTAATAATCCACACTGACTGGGAATAAAATAAAATTTTGGATCTAAAATTTCCATTTTTCTACTTAATTGCCTTCAGTGAGATAATTTCAGGGGTAGGGGTGGAGTTGCATTTCAGACAGTTACACTTTAAATTCTGTATCTCTAAATTCACACACATAATTTCTTAAAGGCAACTGTATTTCCTCACTTCGGCAGGTATGTTCCACCAGTTCATCACGTATTCTTACCCATCTGACCCAGTAGAGTGACAGAATGGGAAGCAATTGAGAGAGAGAGTAAAGATGCGCTGCAACCTCCACAAAGTGTACAGTCAGACTGAGACTTCTCTAGAAAAACTTGTATTGCACAACATGGAGATCATCAAGGTGTGCTCGTTAGCATTAAAACTATATATCCCATGTTTAATGGCCTTTGGAGTATCAGCTGAATCTAGGTCCTGTCCTAGAGAAGGCCAGTCTGTGATACCTCCTGAGGAGAGAGAGAATAGAATGATGAGTGCATCTAACTTGTAAGCATTAAGATAGTGTGAGAGGTGAGCCTGTTGGCAGACTCTCTGAACAACTTCTGTAGTCATCTTATAGAGTTCATGATTTAGGACTTGTGTCAAATAATGGTCTTCCAGAAGTGGACATCCTGGAGGACAGGTTGTTTATTATTCATAATGCAGTTCTACACTGTTTGTCTCTGGCAGCAAAAGTGAGGGATTATTGATAAAATTGTTCTCTTTCTGTAACAGAAGAGATTCTTGCATGTGTTTCCACTATCTTTTTTGTGTCAGTATTGTATCATAAAATTCAGAGAAGAAAGTCTGAAATTCATCTTTGTCATCCCTTGGTGGCTGAGATGTGCATGGTTTCAAGCTGTCAGGTCCTTCACATGGACTAAAACTTATCAGTACAAGCCAAAAAAGTCACCCTTAGTTAAGACAGTTGGCTCCACCTTAAGGCATGACTTCTGATTTAGAACCTTTAATCCTGGTGGCCCATCTGGACATGGGGTCAGAAATAAATTAAGTTAAGAAGCCTTCCATCTGTCTTATGCATCCTGAGTCAGCAAGTATGCATGAGCTTCTGATCTGGCTTAAGCACCTACATGATTTATGTTTGTTATTCTATGGCAGAGGTGAATTTATTATCAGTCTTTGACCATCATGATCTTATGAAGAGCAGTACTGTGGACTAGCACTGGCTGATTGCAGACTTTGCAAAGGCTGAGCTGGTGGTGGGTTCCACATCGCCATTCTCTTGTGGAAAGCCTCTCATTTCAAGGAACTTAAATTCTCCGACTGACAAGTTTGTCTGCCCACCCTTCATGCCTGCTGGCTCAGTTGCTTTCAATGTTGTCTCCCAAGCAACACTTTTCTAGGTGGTTGATTTGTTCACAGAAGCTCAAGCCTAAGGCACATATGTTTAAGGAGACTTGTTTAGTTTTTCATGAGGATTTGGTGCTGGTTTGGGCACATTTCTTCTAGAACTGTTATCTGAATTGTCTTTAAACTAGTCCATCGTTGTTCTGTTTTTTTTTTTCATGTGGATAGAAACCTGGAGGGAAAGATCCCTTTACATACCACCCTGAAAAAGTTGTTAGTCTCCTTTCCTACTAGGAGAATATGGCTTGAAGTCGCTGTATATCCTCACCTAGTCGATTGTTAACTGCAATGTCTATTGTCATTAGGCAACACACCTTCCTGTGGGAAATGTTGATGTCAAAGGCCACTTCACTGGAGGGATGTCAGCTTCAAGTGCTTGCTTCAAGCACTTGTCATTGGTTTACATCTTACTTGGTTCATACATCTAGACGTTGGACCTAACAACTTGAAAACTTCTTATTACCCCTTTTCATTTTCCATAGTTAATAATAATTATGAATAACTTTCATGATTATTTATTGTACATATCACAGCAAGTCTCCTCACTGTCCTCAGTTCATACTTTGTCTTTATGTATTCATATTCACATTTGTATAAATACAGATGTGCTGCAGTAGTTTGGCAATATTTCAGCAAAGATTATATTTTACTTTTACTCTGCATTGCTTTGTTTATACCTCTTTCTTACTTATGTTTATATTACATCCTTTTTTGTTTCCCAGGCTGTGGCCTGTGTGGGTCCTAAGGATCAGTCCACTACCCCAGTTAACTGTAATAAATACATACATACATACTTCAGTGCTTTAGGATTCTGCTATGAATCCTTGTCTCTTGGCTGTGTTCCTCCCTGTGGCTTTTAATGCTTTGGATTCTTCCATGTAGTCAACACAACAAGGAGGTAACAGTTGATTGTGAAGGAGCATCCTCCTTAGTGGGTTCAGTGTACCCTTCCACTATCCCCCTTTGCCTGGAAAGCTCCTTCACCCTGTGGTTGGTATTTAAATTTCACTTTTATTGTGTGCTCTGTGTGTTTATTTAATAAATTGTTGCTTGGTTGCCTACATCCAACCTGGTCGAGTGGTGCTTCCTTTGGATTATTGGTTTGTCTCAGCGCCATTTTTTCCGTTTTTTCGAGATTCTTGGTATTTAAATTTCCGGTAACTCAAGCAAGTGTATATTTATATATTCTTGTGCCAATTATATTTGTATAGTTTTTCTTGTTTTTTGTGATTTGCAGGAAGTGTGTGTTGAATGATAGAACAAACTGGTGAACTCATGGGGTAGGTACTTTTTTCTCTCAGTGCAACATGTGATATCATCAGTTGCTCCACTGGGAAGTGTAGATATGTCCAGATGTAGGCACTTAAGGGAAAAGTAGCAAGATTCAGAAAGTAGGAAAAGGATATTCTAGTTGTAGACCCTCCAAGGTGGGCTCCATCTGAGTCAGTAGTAATGTGTCTATTATATCACCTAATGAGAATAGTGCTTTCATTATGCTAACATGCTTATTTAAGAAATTCTTATTAGCTGGTGAGTTAGCATTCATAGGAGCATACAGATTTAATAACTTTATTTTCCATAATATAGTCTTTAGTAACCAACCAGATTAAATTTTGTATAGACAGATTAGAATAGCCAAATGTCCTTCCATGTCACTGTTGCAGTATTCCTTATATTATGAATCCCCTGCCAAGTTAGCCTGATGTCCAACCAGTGTACCAAAGCCTTAAGTTGTAATAGGGACAGCATATGTCACAAGTATGCTCCACGCGTATGTAGGGCAAAAAGTTGATATACGGACTTACCTTCCTCAGAACATCTTTGCCGCCAGTCCAAATGCCATCTTTTATCACCAGTTTGAATACTGATTCATCTGCTGGTTACCAACAGATAAGTGCCCTGTTGGGGTTTTTCTTCTTATCTTATTTTTTGTGGATGTTGGTCACATGTCATCCAGAAAGGGGGAAATGCCAGTGTGGGAGATAGATTCCCCATAAGGACAGTCACAAGTAGTGTTTGTTTTGCTTAGGTGCTTTTCACAACCATACATCTTTTCTTATTTGTCAGGCATTTGTCCCTAACACTATACATAGTCTTCTCTCCTCTTTAAATCTTACCTGGAGAACCAACGTCTTAAATTGCTGGTTCAAGGTGCAGTGACGGAATCGTCCCCACTTTATGGTCAGCCATTTGTGAAGAAGGCCTTACACCTCCTCTGGACGTCCCTCTTGAGGCTGACGAAAGTCCAGGGATTTGCCTGGTTCTTCAGTCGGATTCCACTGCTGCGACTGCTTCGGAGGCCAGCATGGATCCGGCTTCTTGCACGTCCTCGGAAACTCTTCAGACCTCCGTTTTGGATATTCAGGGGGAGCCGTGGCTTATTATACATGAAGGGTGTAGGGGTATTCTGCAGATTCTTGTTAGGGAGGAGATTCCCACTATGATGATTGAGTGTCGGTAGGGGTCTGAACCACCTACGATATTTAGTGCTGTGAAATCCCTTTGAAAAAAAGTAGAAGACTAAGCATATTTGCCCTGCTCCTGAGGATCCTCAGCATGAATGGCATGATTTCACACAGGGTTTGTTTAATGCTGTTGTGGCTTTGAAGTCTCCTCAAGGAGTTTCTGTTCCTGTCCCACCCTTGGTATCTTCTCCCCTAAAGAGGCCTAGGATGCAGGCTTCTTCTGATGAGGAATCTGTGGCATATTCCTCCCAGATTCCCTCTCCCTTAGATTATGGTTTTGAGAAAGAAGACTCCTAGTCCGGATTATCCCTTTGAGGAGATTTCCTTTTGAAATGCTGTTTCTCGTATGATGGAGTTTTTTAAGTGGGACTGTAATATAATATATATATATATATAATATTTTGTAATAAATTGTATAAAAGAAATAAAAAAATTAATTATTAATTATTAACTATATTCAAATAAATAAAAAAAAATAATAATAAATTAATAATAAAAAATAAATAATAATAATATAATAATATCATCCTTTAGATTTTAGGTGGTGCAGATTTTATACAATATCCTTATAATATAGAGGGTATAGGGTACAATCTCAATGTAATATAGTTTAAACTTTTCACAACCTAGTTTTTACTTTTTCTGTAGCCTGTTTGTTATGAATGTTTATACATGTATAGGGCATTGGTTGTTGCATTATTTATTATTATCATTATTATTATTTATTTTATTATTATTATTATTATTATTATTATTATTATTATTATATATATATATTTATATCGAAAAGTGCTGTTTTAAATTAAAAAAATAAAACTAAGTTCTTAAAAATAAAATGCTCTCTATCCATTTATGACTACTACTGGACTTTTACAGTATTTTTTATGTGTGCAGGATACTTTGTTGGTGGCGTGTTCCCTGGGCTTTTTCGTTTTCATAAGTGGGACTGTACCAAGGTTTCTGTTATTTAGAAGCAGTATGATGAACTCCTTCAAATGGAGTCTCCTAAGCCCTCTGCTGTTCCTCTTGTTCTTGTTCCCTTGTTGGATACTTTTTCTGCAGCTTCCCAGGCTCCTGATTCCCAGCCCCCCACCTAATAGGTTTTATAAGGTGCCTGATGATTGTAAATTTCTTTACAAGAATCCCTCTGCTGACCCTTTTGTTATTTCTGTTTCTTCTGATAAGCTTTCCAAGTTTTTTAACTTCTGCTGAGCTGCTTTCCTCTGACAAGGACAGCAGGACCATGAAAAGATTAGGGAGAAAAAGATGTACACTACTGCTACTCTGGTCTTTAGGTCTGTGAATTACCAGACCTGTAGCCCTTCTGTGTCAGGCTTTTCAGGTTACTTCAGACCGTCCTGATTCTGAAGGGAAGGCTTCAGCCCTCTCTTTATTGGGGCCGTCTTCTCAAGTGGCTTGCCATTCCATTAAATGTGGTTATGATACAGCTATGCATTTTCTAGAGCTGCTGCCTTTGTTCCTGTCTTAGGGTGTTATTCCAGTCTTTGCCTTCAGCCTCTGCCTGTTGATATTAAGGCCAAATTGATGGCTGCTCCTGTTGACTCTAAAAATCTCTTTGGTTCTGCAGCTGCTAAACTTTTTAAGTTTTTTCAGGAAAAAGGCAAGGCTTTGCAAGAATTGAAACATATTCTTGTTTCCCGTGTTCCCAATTTTCAGAGGAATTGTCCTACCAAGTCTCCCTTTGGTATGTAGACAGTTTCACACTCCTCCCTAATGTAGAAAGGGTTTTAGAAGGGCTTCTGCTAAGTCTACTCAGACTCCTCCTGCAAAGAATCCTCTTTTTCTGGACAAGCCAGGTTCTGACTATCTTCTTCTTCCCTCTCTCCTAAGCCAAGTTCCTCTAGCTCTTTGTCTTTCTCTGTCCCTTCACAATTGGCTAAGGATCATTCAAGATTCTTGGGTTCTATCCATCATTTGTCAGGGGTATTACATGGTCTGGAAATCCCTTCCCCATTTTCTGGGCACTCCTCAGCACAGCTGCCCTTTTTTTCCTGATGTTTTTCAAAGCCTTTTGTCCCAAGGTACCATCTAAACAATTTCTGCTGCTCAAAAAGGGGAGGGGTTTGTAATGTTCATAGGGTGGTACTATGCTGTCAGCCCTAGGGCCTATACAAGCCTAGCCATAACAATTCCCTGGTTATTTCTTCCCACACTATTTACTTCCCTGGACCCCTGTCTAGCAGGGTGAATGACGTGATCCCCAGGGTGAATTTCCTTTCTCCCATCCAATCATCAAGGTTCCTTTTGAAGAGGGCCAAACAGGCGCTCTACTTGACATGTATGGGCAGTCTATTCCAGAGTCTGGGGAGTCTCTGGGTCAGGAACCTATCCCTCCAGCATGTTTTGTTTATTGTGATGACAAGGTTTAGATCCCTGGAGTGTGTGACTGTGAGGGATTGGGATTTCTTTAAGTGTAGCATGTCCAACAGCTTTGGGTTTGACATGGCCTTGTATGTTAAGCAGAGATCGCCTCTGAGTAGACGATATGCAACAGAGTATAGCTGGAGTTTTTTAAGGCAATCAGTGTATTGCATCTGCTTTAGGCCTGTGATTCTTTTAGTGAGGTTTTTCTGCGGCCTTTCCAGTTGCAGATGTCTTGAGAGGTACATACCAAACGGGACGTTGTATTCTATAATGGGTCTGATGAGGGATGAGTACAGTGGGACAATGACCTGCTTTTTTCTGGATGAAAAGCCCTTAGTGATGAGGTGTGCCACATAGAAGTATTTCCTGACTGTTGTGGCAATTTGGTTATCGAAGGTGGGACCACTGTTCACCTGTGTCCCTAAGTCTCTTATCACACTTTCAGTGTTTAGTGTACTGCCACCTATGTGGTAATTCATAGGTACATGTTTTTTTCCTAAAGGGGATAACTATACATTTCTTGGCATTGAGCTTGAGCTCATGGCTTTTGCACCAAGCATTTGTTTCTGTAAGGCCTTTTTGCAGAGTATCCACATCATTTTGGGATTCTGTAATGGCTCCCAGTTTGCAGTCATCTGTGAACTTTGTTAGCCAGAGTCCCTTAGTGTTGGCCTGTACTTCAGAGAAGTAGATGCCAAACAAGAGCGGTCCCAGAACTGAACCCTGAGGTAGTCCACTTGTCACTTGTCTGGAGAAGATGTCCCTCCTTTGGACTAGTAATCAAGGCACCTCAGTCCTCACCACTGACAGGGATGTTCACTTGGAACAAAAAATAGATACACACAGTATTTCCAGTTGCAGCTGTCTGTACTACACCAATTTCTCTTAAAAGCACACAGGGAACACACTCAGTTCTGGGGCTGGGTTTCCCTCTCTCTCCCAGCCCCGGAATAAGACTCCCCACTGACACAGATGTAGAGTTGAGTCTTCAGACGAATGTTTCAAGCCAAGTCCTCCACCACCCTCTCTGTAAAACCACTGCTTTCTGTCCCTGCTTCAAGTTGCTGACACACACTCTTTGAGATTTGATTTTCACCCCCCCCCCCCACACACACACACACACACACATATATCTAGGAAAGGCTGGCACAGATGCACCAGCTATGTCCCTCTGCCTAGACTATAAGGTAGATACTGCCACCAAAACATTCCAAAGCCAACTACTCTAAGGCTGTTTCAAGGGTACTCAATTAAAAAGTAATGTTAATACAAATGGTAGTGTCTGACCAATGCAGTAAGGAGTTCAGGAGTGGCCACATTGTCACCAAATAAATATAAATACTTTCAAAGTTAAAATATTCTCTAAAAGACTAACCACAATGAAAAGTTTAAACATATTTAATAATAAATAATAAAAGAACATAAAAATACTAAATATCTATTTACGATAAACACCAGAATTGTAGTCATAGGAAATATTAAAAATAACACAGATTGAAAGGTTCACACTGATGCAGAAAAACAATACTTAACTAATTTCACTATATTTGCCTAACTGATCTAAAGAATTACTGTCCCCTAGTTCACTTACTAGAGCAAGGCAGGATGATGTGGATGAGTGGTCTTCTTTCTTGTCATGTTTCAAAAACAGGCTGCTCAGAAACTTCTGTCTCACCTAGTATTAAAACATCATTTCAGTGCTGAATTACAGAATTACATCACATACATCTGCTCACCTAACTTCGTTTTCATACTACCCTCTTTACTAGAAACTGAACCAGAATCTAGCACATATGTGTTACCATACACAAATATAGAGCTTTGCTAAGATGTGTTATTGCATCTGGAAGCTATAAAACCATTTCAAAAATTTCCACCCTTCAGGATAGCAATTAGTTCACCCGTAAGGACAATACAGTAGGATTCTGAGTCCTGGTTTTCGCAGATAGTTTGTCTCTGACTGCAGTCAGAACTGTGAGATACAATCTTTATGGCCTAAGCCAGGTAATTAATTTCAGACTATTTTCAAAGTTAGCTGGACTGAGATTAACTTCTTCTCTTCTAGTATCCTCTGTTATATTCATTTCAGCAGTTACAATACAGTCTGACATACAGGCATATTTATTTTCTGTTCATTAGGACCCACTGTTAGTACATTGTTAACGCCAGCATCTTTACAAACACATTTTCAGCACAAGCACCTGTACAAGTCAGTTTGATATAAAAATGACAGATAATTTTTTTGCAAAACTCCAGCTAGCTATACTGGCATATGTTACACATCCACTGCCCTACTTCTCCTGGCATAGCTGGCAATACCGCACATCACCACAGGGATTTATTCCAGAATGTGTCTGGTTCCCAGGAAGTAAGGCACCTGGAGACCCATTCTGGATCTTTCCCAGCTAACACCATTGTCAAGGTTCCTTCCTTTTGAATGTTGTCCCTTCAAACCTTGTTTCCTCCTCTTCTACCTCAGACTTTTCTAGTCTGACTGAATCTCAAGGATGCCTGTCTCCATATTCCTGCTCATCATTATATCAGGAAATGTTTAGGTTTTCTATTTCTTCCTTGTATTTTCAGTTCTCTGCTTTTCCCTTTGGCCTAGCTACTACCCCAAGGGTCATCTTCAAATGCCTTGCTCCTGTGATTGCTTGCAGGTTGAGAGGAATACAAATCTTTTTTATCTGGACAACCTACTTATTCAGGATTCATCTCCATAGACTTTGCTTCAGCATCTTCATTATGCAACTTGCCTCCTGCAATGTCTAGGATTTACAGTGAATTTCCAAAAATCATTCCTGACTCCTCCTCAGGATCATATTTTTCTTGGGTGTAGGCTGCAAACCATTCCTATGCTGGCATCCCTCCGCCCAAGGTTTTACATCTGATTGCATTCTTTCAGTCTCTTCTTCCTCTGGTTCCTGCCACGGTATTTTTGAGGGCTTTTGAATGCATGGTTTCCTATGCTTTGTCTTGCCAGACTTCATATGAGAAAGCTGCAAGTGGTTTCTAAAGTTGGTTTGGCTTCAGCATTCTCATCCATTGGATTTTCCAGTTCCTTTTTTCCCATGCCTCAAGTTAGAGCTTCAGAGGTGGATTCATCAACTGTCTCTCAACTCAGGGTTTCCTTTTCAGCCTCCATTTCCCACTCAGGAACTCTTTTTGGACTCCTCATATGCAGGATGGGGAGCTTCTTTTGGCCCTCTAAAGGGTCAGGACCTTTGGTCCTTTCAACAAAAGAAGGACCATGTCAACATCAAAGAGATGAGAGCTCTTCTTTTGGCTCTTCAGGTGTACCATTCTCTATTACTTCCAGGGGCCCTCAAAATATTTACAGACAATACTACAGTGATGAGGTGCATCAATAAGCATGGTGGGGGCAAGGTCTTTTCTCTTGTGTAGACTAGCTCTTCAGGTTTGAGATCTTTTTGTCCAGTATCAGGTGACTCTTTAGGCTGTGTATATTCTTTCAGATTAGAACATTGTGGCAGATTGTCCGAGCAGGTCCATAACACAGACTCACGAATGGATGCTTCACAGAGATATGTTTTTGGACATTGTCCACAAGTGGGGTATTCCTCAGGTAGATCTTTTTACCTCCCCTCTGAACAGACTACTTCATCTTTTGCACCAGAGTCCCATGTCATCTGGCTTGGAAGGTGGACTCCCTTTCTTTTTCTTGGGAAGGGATGTTCCTTTATGCTTTCCCTCAATTTCCTCTTGTACAGAGGGTCCTGTTCAAGATAGAGCAGGACTGTCACAAAATCTTGTTGGTGACTCCCATTTGACCCAGACAGCATTGGTTTTCTCTTCTTCTGTGTTTAGCCAAAGGCAGTCATCACAAGTTACCTCACAGGGTGGACCTACTCACACAAGACAAGGGGTCTCTCATCCATCCCAACTTGTCCACTCTTCAGCTGACACTTTGGCTGGTTTTGATCCATTTTACCATCTTTTTTTCAGGCCATGCTTTGGGTTGTGCAGCAGGCCAGAAACCCACTACCAGGAAATCTTATTTGTTCAAATGGAAGAGATTTTCTTTTGGTATCTTACTCATAACCTGGAACCACTTTCTGTGGAAGTTCCTTTGGTTCTCTCTTATTTGTGTGAATTGCTCTGTGGTGCATTGGTGTACTCTTCTGTGAAAGTCCACTTATCAGCCATTTCTGCTTGCCTGCCTTTGACTCCTCGTCTGATTTGGGGTGAAACAATTTCTTAAAGGTGTCCTTCATATTAGACCTCCCAGGAAGCCAATTCCTCCTTCTTGGGACCTTAATTTTGTCTTGGAAAATTTTTAAGCCTGTGGCTTCAGCTTCCTTACAGCATTATACTTGGAAGACTGTTCTTGTTTTGGACCTTACTTCTGCCAAATGGGTGTCTGAGCTTCAGGCTCTTATGGCTGTAACTTCTTTTTTAGTTTTTAATAGGGACAGGGTGTCTCTCTCTACTAATCCTTTTTCTATTCCCGAGGTGGTTAATGAGTTGTCTCTTAATCAGTCTATTCATTTTCCCACGTTTTCCCATTTCTGCAGTCTGCTAGTGAGAAGGTTCTTCAGAGCTTCATAGGTTCATAGGTGTTTACTAGGCTAATGACCACTGGTGGCTTTTTAAGCCTAACGATGCATCCCAAATCTTTGATGAATTCTGATACCCTTGATAAGTGTAAGCATGGGCCTGCAAGATGAACCATTTACAAGTTACCTGTTTGCATCAAAGGCATAGGTGCCAAACCAGGGATTAATTTCCAGTTTCCCATCCAATTGTCCAAGTTGCACTTTAATTGGATTAGGGAGGAACTCTGCTTCACATGGATGGGGAGCCTGTTCCATAGACGGGGTAGTCTCTGGGATACATACCTATCTCTCTAGCAGGTCCTGTTTATATCACAGGCAAGGTTTAAGTCTTTAGAACGGGTAATTCTGGTACAGTTTGTTTTGTCGATATGCCAGAGGTCCATCAGAGTGGGGTCTGACAATGCCCTGTATGCCAGGCATAGATCTCCCCTCAAAAGCCTGTAGGAGACATAATACAGGGTTAGGGCCTTGAGGCAGTTTACATAGGACATATTGCTTATGCCCTGTATTCTTTTAGTGAGGAACCTCTGTGGATGTTCCAGTTGATGGATATGCCTGGTTCACACTTTGGATTTGCATAGACAACTCAGTTATTATTTAGATAACACTAAACCTGTTTATAAATCTGAGCAGCTTTTTGTTTCTTTTCATCCTAGGTCTTTAGGTTTGGCTGTTTCTAAGCAAGCTGTTTCTTCTTGGATCTCTAAGGCCATTTCTTTTTGCTATTATTTTCATGGGAAAAGCCTTTCCTCTTCTGTTAAGGCTCATTCTGCGAGAGCTGTGGCTTCTTCTCGTGCTTTTATTTAAAATATTGAATACCATCTCCATCCTTAAGGCTGCTACTTGGACGTCTGTGCATACTTTTACCAAGTACTGTAAGTTGTATTTGGTTTCTATGGCTAGAGTCGGATTTGCCAGGGCTGTCATGTATGGCTTTCTTGAGGGCTCTGCTGGACCTTCTTCCTCCCAGCTTTCCTTCTGAGATTTTGTGCTCTCCCTAATGTAAAGGATACTGCACTAGGGATATGGAAAGACATAGTATAGTTGTGTAAAATGTTACCATAAAAGTACATGTCCCTCTCATCACTGTTGCAGTATTCACTCCCTCTTCCTCCTTTTTTCTTTCTCCTTCTGAATGCATTTGTTCCTGTTTTAATCCTTGGACTGTTGTTCCTCCTTGGGCTTTTCAGTTCTGAGGAAGGTAGAGCCGTACGTCAGCCTTATGCACTATGCTATGCGTAGGGAACATACATGTGACGTACGACATCCCTATTACAACCTAAGGATTTTGTATACTAGCCAGACATCAGGCTATCCTTGGCAAGGGATCCCTGATGTAAGGAATACTGCAACAGTGAAGAGAAGGACATTTACTCTAATGGTAAGATTTTACACAACTGTGCTTTCCGCCAGTTCCACATCTCCATTTTGTGATGAAAAATTAGATGTTTCCAACACTAACTATAGCATGAATGTGTAAAAAAAAATGACTTTTTATTTTATTCCTTGGAATGACCTTGTAGTGTGAAGTAAGTTCTTGTAATGTATTGCATGAAAAGAGTTATTACATTTGCAGACTGTTTGTAAATCATTTTTGCGCCATTGGACAATTATTGGACATCTGACTAAGAGTAAATACAGGATTGCTGCAGGATTGGGTGCATATTTCAGTTAAATGTGTTTTGGGATGTGATTCAGGCACAATGTCCCTCTAGGAGTTTTGTTGTTCAGTACAGTCGGATGTTAATCATTGTGTTTGCAGCCCCTATTCTCTTTTCCTCCTCAGCTGCTGTCCAGCTATGTATGTTGTTGTGGATGTAATAGTTTACTTTCAGCAACAGGCCTTTCCCGTAGATCAAAACTAAGATTCAAACACCTTTAGACATACTTCCTGCTGTCTTTTCATCCATCCTAAGCCACATCCTGCAACCACTCAACAAAATAACACATCTGTCACATCACAGAATAGTCATCCCTGAAAGCCATACGGTGTCCACCTGTAACACAACTAACCTTAGAAGTATAATAAACTGACTTATGCACATGCCTGGGTAGCTTACCACTCCCCAGTAGCCAAAAAAAACTTGACTTAAACAAAAAAGTAAAAGATGAAGAAATCTTAATGTAGTGATGGAACACCTAGAGACTAAGCAGAACCCATAAAAAGGTGATGGGGTGGCCATTATCTGCAAGAATACTTTAAATCTCTCTAGGTCTCATACAAGTTCAGCCTAACTCTTCAGTGCCAAAATAATGATAGCATCCTAGCAAGTTTATGTTCACAAAAGCCTTTACTTATGTTCTCCCAGGAAATAATAGTTACTGTTAAAGAACTTGTCTGTTGGGCATTAAGCAAAATCTTACTTGAGGCAATTATTTTAGGGGACCTGAATATTGATTGACAAACTGTTGACAGTAACAGTCCTTCTAGTGTCATTAATCTATATGGTTTCAGTCATGAAGTATGGAAACTGCAGAACACTGAACTTCAAATGTTTGAAAAAATACAGAATGCAAAAACACTGACTTATACTAAAACTAATTCAGAAAACAATGAGTGTATCATTCCCACTTAAAAGCCCTGTATCAGTAAACCTCAGCTACAAATCCCAGATCAAGCATCACGTTAATAGTGGTACTGTTAGGGTTAGGGGCAAGGGTAGATTCAGGGTTAGCCCATGAGTAAGGTGGTGAGGAGGGCTTTGCTTTTCCATTTTTGTAGAATATATGATTTATTAAGTTTTGTTTACTTTACTTTAATGTGGAAATTATGAAAAGTTTACCTAGTGATAGAATAAAATAGCACATGAGCATACATACTCATTCCCTGGAGATGGTGCTATATATGTGGGTCTATATTAGAACATCGAAGTTTCAAAACTTCAAATGTTCTAATATCGACCCCTATTCGGCGAAAGCTGAAAACATCGAACATACAGAACAGCAAATTTTTTCCTAGGGGAAAAATTTGCTGTTCCAAAACACATACACACAACACAAGTATACCAAACACATACACCTAAAATCTTACACCTAACCCTACACTAAACTATACACACACCACTAATTATCCACTAACCTTAACCCAAACCCTAACCCTAAGGTCGGTCACTATCGCACACTCACCTCACCCGTGCCCTAACCCTAACTCACCTACCCCGCCCTAACCCTCACGTCCACACAATCGCACACTTACCTGACCCGCACCCTAACTCACCTAACCCTCACGTCCACACAATCACACACATACTTAACCCGCGCCCTAACGCTAACTCGCCTAACCCGCCCTAACCCTCACGTCCACACAATCGTACACATACGTAACCCGCACCCAGTCACACACTTACCTGAACCTGACCCGTAACTTTCCACCACAGCACTGAAAATACCGAAGCAACAGAAACAGACAACAGAATTCTTTCCCTAGGAAAATATTTGGTTTTCTGTTGCTTCGATATTTTCAGCTTTCGCTGAATAGGGGTTGGTATTAGAATATTCGAAGCTTTGAAACTTCGATGGTCTAATATAGACCCATATATGTCTTCGCTAGAAATTGTGCTTTGAATAATTGTGACCAGTGGTCTGTATTTTCTTCTGATCCATTCCCGTGAAATCCTTACTTTCTCCTGCAGTGTTCTTTGTAGTAGACCAAATCTTCTAAACTGAAATATTAGATTTTTTTTTCAGAAATTTGCTAAATTCCTGCCTTCTGACCATCGGGGCATATGCACGGTGTAAGTCTTTGTCCTGGAGTTTTAGATATGCATTTGCGTTGTGTGATTTACATGCTTCATTGAGAGCAGTAACCATGCAACAACCTGATATCCTTAGTAATAGTAAGACCCTAATGTTGGCTCCAAGCGTTACTGGTGGCTTGCATTGTGTGTGGTGCTACCCATATTTTAAGTAGCATATATATCTGCAGGGCTATAAAATGTAACACTACTTTGAGACTGGGAAGCAGTTTTCTATAAAATTACACTGATGGAGTAGTAAACAATGGCAAGGAAAAATCAACTGCACTGAGTGTAAAAACTGTAGGTTTTTCTCTGGTGCAAACTTCAGTTGCTTAAATTAACAGTTAAATATGAATTGACGTGCCACTTGTATTTCTCATTAATGTTAAATAATGTATTTGAATTTGGCTTTATAAAAAACTGCTGAGATACTAGTGCTGTTGTGATTTTAACTGATGTTGATAACTTCTTCATATATACACTTTATTACTGTTAAAAGAATGACTGCTAAACACTGGTGCTGTTTATAATGCACTGTTTATATTACAAATTCTGTGAAGGAAGCTCTGGCAGCTTGGGTTTTATGTATAAAATTCTTTTTGGCTTTCAGCACCTTCAAACAGTTTTCCAATGAAACTGAATGCATGACTCTGAGTGGCACAACACTGAAGAACCTTGAAATCCTGGAAACTCAGGTCAGTGTAACATACTAGTGTTTCTGAAAATAGTAGTACTTTCCTCTAGGCCAGCCTAGCAAGGCAAACATTTTGTTGAGGTTTTTAAAAGTGTAAGTTACAGTAGAAAAATATATAGCTGTATTACTTTTCAGAGAAAAGTGATGCAGCAGTGATCACTTAAACAGAATTCTATCAGCTTTGATGCTTTGCAAAATCAGATTGCTGAGGAACTATAACGATCCATATTGCTGATTCACTTTCTTCCCATACGTATAGCTTACTTGCATTAGGGAGCTCTAGCTGTGAGAACTTTTTAGTCTATAGTCTGAAGGAAGTTGCCTTTCTAAATTCTCTAGAGTTTTGGATCCACACTGAGTATGTGTCTGCATCTATATGAACCTGCTTAGTTGATTTTCACTTTGCAGGGCACTTCCTTTGCAGGCTATAGACTGAAGAATGTTTCTAATGGTTTTCTTTATCAAATGTTATAGTTAAATAGATTTTTAAGACTTTGTGAACCCTTTACCTCAAACAGTCATAATCTTCAATTTTTATAAAGAAGTCTGTGGAATGTTTCTCTTTTTTCCTCTCTCTCTCTCTCTCTATATATATATATATATATATAAGATTATGGCTGCATAACAGTGGTGAGCTGATGACATTGTTAATGACAGATGCTTTCTGTCATAGGTTCATAGGTAGGTACTAGGCTATTGGCCCTAGGGCCTATATAAGCCTAGCCAAAAAGGTACCCTGGCTTTCGCCACCCAAGAACATTATTTTCCTATACCCCTATCAAGTAGAGCCACATAAGTGATCCCTGGGGTGAATTTCCTATTTCCCATCCAATCATCAAGATTTTTCTTGAAGAGTGCTTATGAGGAGCTTTGTTTGATATAGATAGGTAGTTTGTTCCAGAGTGTGGGAAGTCTCTGGGACAGGAATCTATCCCTCCAGCATGTTCTGTTTCTTGGGGTGACAAGGTTTAGGTCCCTAGAGCATGTAGCTTGGAGAGATTGGGATTTCTTTAAGTGGAGCATGTCCATCAGCTCTGGGTTTGACATAGCTTTGTATGTTAGGCAGAGATTGCCTCTGAGTAGGCAATATGCAACAGAGTAAAGCTGGAGTTTTTTTGAGACGGTCTGCCTAGGGCATCTGTTTGAGGCTGGTAATCCTCTTTGTGAGATATTTCTGTGGCCTTTCCAGTTGTTGTAGATGTCTTGTGAGGTACATACCAAAAGGGGCATTGTACTCTATAATGGGTCTAATGAGTGACGAGTAGAGGGGAACAAGGAGCTCTTTTTTTCTTGGATGAGAAATCTTTTGTGATGAGGTGTGCCATGTAGAAGGATTTCCTGACTACTGTGGTGATGTGATTATCAAAGGAGAGACTACTGTCCACCTGTGTCCCAAGGTCTCTTATCATACTTTCGGTGTTAAGTAGACTACCAATCTATGTGGTACTTTATGGGTACATAGTTTTTACCAAAGGGGGATGACAATGCACTTTTTGACATTGAGCTTGAGGCCATGGCTTTGACACCAAGCATCTGCCTCAGTGAAGCCCTCTTGTAGAATGTCCACATCATTAGGAGTTTCGATTATGGCTCTTAGTTTGCAGTCATCTGTGAACTTCGTTAGCCAAAGACCTTCTGTGTTAGCCTGTACTTCAGAGAAGTAGATGCCAGACAGGAGAAGGACCCAGGTCTGAACCCTGTGGTACTCCACTTGTCAGTAGTCTGAAGTCGGATTTGGAGTCCGCTACTTTCACAGTGTGAGTTCTGTCAGTGGGCCAGTTGGCAACCCATCGTCATTTATCATTTAAGATCATGAGCTGAATGTTTTTGACTTTTTTTTTAATCTTATATATTGTTAAGTTCTGAGATGAATGCAGGCTTTCCTTCTTTGCAAAATGTGAGCAGCAGTTTTACAGGGTTGGAGATGGACAGGCTAGAGCCATCTGAAGGCAGGAATGTGATTTATAGCCTGGCTGTGCACAATATCTTTCGGATGTGTTTTTGGTGCTTACTGGCACTCTGAATATCATATCCTAAACCCCCTTTTCTCTCCTAGCCCTAAAGTCTAGCTTGACCTTTGGACTGGGACCACGTCTAGCAGCAAGAAAACTCCTAATGGTAAAGAGAACCATTTGAAGGTATATAGTTAAGGCACCAGTTTGAGTTTGTCTTTATGAATACTTAAATAAAAATTACATTATATGAATACTGTAAAGGCTGCCTTGGTGTTTATGTAATTGATTTTGTCATTTACTAGAAATGGTTAAGCTTTATAATGGAGTTTGTGCAGTACAAAAAGAAATAAACTTCCAAAGGTACTTCCAAAGCATAAATATACCAGTACATGGACTAGGCAGGGATGTTTGGGAGGTCCTGCTGTAGCATCATCTTCCACATCTGCTTGGAATTTTTGTATACCTTCTACAGTGATTGGGTATCACATTACTAAGGCAGGCTCTGCATGCTTCCACATTTCCAGCTACAGTATATCACACTGCTTGACAATCTGTAGTCCTACTATCTCAGTCAATACTGTGAGTTAAACATTACCCTGGTCTGTGTTAGTGAGTAAAGCTAATAGGGCTGTGAACTGAACTGGAGATTATTTCTTGAGCACTGTCTCTTGATCACTGGTGTTGATCATTATCAGTTTTGGGCCCTACCCTTTGGTCTCACCACAGCCGCCCCCAGGGTGTTTACCAAAGTAATGGTGGTTGTAGTGGCTCACCTGAGGCTTCAGAGGATTCAGGTCTATCCATACCTGGATGATTGGCTCCTCACTGCTCCCACCAGGCATCTACTTTCCCAAACCAGAGATTACTTTGTGACACTTGCCCTGAGTTTGGGCATCACAATCAACACATCCAAATCTCTCCTAGATCCTGTACAGGTGATATAGACTATATTGGAGCCAGGATATATACTCTTCAGTGCAAAATATTCCTGACCTCGGAGAGAGTTCAAAACCTCAGGATGCATGTTTCCCTTATCTGCCGTTCTCACCTCCCAATGGCGGAATCAGTGTTGAGGGCCCTAAGCCCGATGGCGGCGACCATAACTATTCTCCTGTGTGCTCGGCTACACATGTGGATTCTTCAGTAGACTCTAGTGGTTCAATGATGCCTGTTGGAACTGACATTGACTTATCCTGTCCACCTACGTAGAGTGTGTCGGTCATCCCTCATATGGTGGATGAGCTCTCCGGACATTTTGGAGGGAAGACCCTTTGTTCTAGCCCCTGCCCAAGCCACAGTGACCACGGATGCCTCCCAACTCGGGTGAGGGGCATTGTTTGGGCAGGACAGTCTAAGGTCTGTGGTCCCCATAGAGACCAGCTTGCATATCAGTGTTCTAGAGATAAGGGCAGTCCTTCTAGCGTTGCAGGCCCTTTATGCCTTTCTTCCTCTGGGGACAATTGCCATTCAGTCAGACATGTCAGTAGTCTGGTATACCAACAAACAGGGAGGGACCAGATCTTACCCCCTTTGTCTCGAGGCCATGAAAGTATGGGAATGGACGATCTTCACCAGTCGCTTTCTCATTGCAATGCACATTCCGGGACAGTCCAACATCCTAGCGGACAGGCTAAGTCGGACCATTCTGATGCCTTATGAGTGGTCTCTGAATTTGTCAGTAGCAGAACAGATCTTCAGTGAGTGGGGTCAACCTTGCTGCGATCTCTTTGCATCTCCTTCCAACGCGAAGTGCAGCAAGTTTTTCTCTCTGAACCCTCTGCCAGGCAGTGGAGGTGTATTATGGGTAAGGGGAGGGGTCTGGAGCTCGGAGCTGCTGCTAGTAATATTTGACTGCTCGGATCCGATACGGATTCTTATTCCCACAGTCTGAAGACAAATTAAGTACAACTACTCAGATGGAAAGTTATGTTGAGTACATAACTTCTTTTTTTATGCATCATACCCTGTACTGAAATAGGCAGAAGCTCCACAGTGACTCTGAATAAAAGGTACTGAAAAATGAATGAATGAGTAAATGAAATTTGTTTAGTTAATGGGTAGTAAGGATGAGAACACTGTGTTAATGTTGGTGATCTATGATTTTTGAATAAATAGGATAATACAAAAGGTTACAGGGAATGGTTGCAGATAGAAAAATAATATCTGGTTGATCTTCTAAAGAAATAAAAGTTGTATTATAAGCGATAAAAGGTTGGCATATTGTAGCTTAGTACCAGTGGGATTATGTGCTGCAACCAGCCTACAAAGAAGCAAACAATAGAATCAGTGGGACAGTAAAAAAGACAAAAGGAAGATGCAGGTTAACTCTTGCATTACAGTAATAGTGGTTAAGTGCTTCTCAGCTCAACTCAACTTTTATTGTAGTGCTGTTCGTAAAACACTTTACAGTGGAATTAAATTAAAGAACCAGTAGTATAAAAAAAATTAGCATTACTACATAATCACATATGTGCTTCTCAAGTTATATTGCTGAAAGAAAAAATAGAGATGAGTTTGGAATTGTTGGAGGTCATCTTTAGCAAATAAAGAACTAAAGGAAATGACAAAAGCATTGCTTGATTTATGTGTTTATTTAGAAGTAGAAATGAAAGACTAGCATGTTAAGAAAGTGATACAGGAGAAGGGAGAACAAACTGAATTTCTATAATGATGGAATGATGTGCAAAATTGTGTTTGACTTACTAGTGCAATCACTAATATGTAAATACCGGAATTTTTACTTACAGATTGATAATGTGCATATTTCGCTTCTTGCTTAAGATAGGGTGATCTTTGAGTTGGTGTGTAAGTAACAGGGGTAAGTAGCAAGGGTGCGGGGATGCAGAAGGGGGGAAATAGCCCCTCTACAGAAAAACAACTTCTCACATGACTATTGTCCACTGCCAAGTGTTCTTGATGATTTTGAGATTGCACTTATGAAGATGTATCATAAGCACTCTGTTTCACCTGCAGTATTAAAGGAATCAGCAGGAGTCCTGACTGCTTAATTTGCAGGGCTGTTTTCAGGCTCACTCAAAGTCCTGATAACTGGATGTATACTGAAGAGCCAAACAAAGAGCTAGGGGACATTTATGCCACCCTAAAATAAATAATGCCATTAAAAATCAAATTAATGTGTTTATGTGGAATTAAGACCTGTGATATATGTGCTGTCACAGAAATATAATTGATAATTGTTATATTTAATGCACTTTTGTACATTGATAATTGTGTGTGAAAAGGGGAGCTTATGGGTGTGGTTCTTAAGTGACATGTTTGACACAGCACTGGATAACAATGTAACTGAAAAGTAAAGGGTTTGTAGAAGTAGTTAAGAGAAGGCTTAGGTACACTCAATGTTGACTGCAGGACAGAATGTGACAAGTGATGCTGAGAGTTGTGTTTAGTGAAAGAGTAATACATAGTGAGATCTGAGATGGCACAGTGGTTTTGTGTTAGAATGCATTTCATTTGACATGTTTGTTTCTTATTTTGGGGGTGCCATTTTTTAAAAGAACGTTTCTTTCATTTTGTGGTCTCTCATGTAGCTTTTCTGAAAAGCATGGGTCACCATGTTTGTAGAGTCTCTCCACTTTTGATCTACGTATGGCTTTCTTTGTCAGAGTTAAGCTACATGCATGCCCCCAAAGGCCCCCAGTTCTTTGTAGCTGCTTTTAAAGTCTAAATCTGCATCACTGGAAGAGGTCCTGCATTTCCATGCTTAAAAATCTGGGCTTTACAAGTGTGACTCTCCTCATCAGATTATAATTGCAGACTAACAAAGACGTTACTTTTATTGTGTTGGAAAGGACATCATCATCTGTGGGCATCAGCACAATTAACATTTCAATCATGCCGCTCTTGCTCTAGTCTTTCATCAGTGCCAATATGTTGTCAAAAACGGTATCAATGCAGTGAAAGGAAGAGCAAAATCCCAGGTAGTATCATGAATTGTAAGAGGTGTAAGGGACCCTGGACCCAGATTTAATGCTTGTAAGGCTGACTGGTCCTCATAAGTTCACTTCTTTGATGGTGTTTTTTTTTTCTTCCTTGTCTTGCTCATCATCCTGTATTAAGAGGTAGTTGTTAAGGGCTTTATCTGTGATAGCAGATGATGTCATGTGAGGAGGCATCTTGCTGGCACCCATCTTGGGATCAGGACTTGGATTTCACTAAGGGTCTCAGAAATTCAAGGCTATAATTGGTATAGTAGTCAAGAAACGTTGGCTTTATTTGCAGAAGATGATATTTTATACCTGATAAAATCAGAAAACGACACTTCAGTGTTGTGAAGCATTCTGAGACAGTTTTATATCTTTTCGGGATACAAAATGAATGAAGATAAAACAAAGGTAATAGTAGCTGTAAACTATGTACCCACACACAAATTGATTTAACAATAACCATAGTTATGGAGATATGATAAAGTTAAGAATTTAGGAGTATGGATTAAAAAGAATTCTACTTTGTCAGCAATGGATATGTGGGAAGAGACTAAACAAAAGATAATACAAAAACTGAGAAACTGGAAGCTCTGTTTTATGGATATGGATAGCAAGATGTAAGCAGTGAAAATGTTTTTAGTCCTCTTAGTTTTATACACAGGCCAGGCACATTTTTTTCATCCAGAAGAGAAGTTGTGGGTAACAGTTAGTAAAGAGTTAAATGATTTTATCTGGGAGTGCAAGAGTGCAAGACTGAAATGATATAAGCTGATCCTTCCAATAGAACAAGGTGGTTTGGAGTTACCTGGATTGAAGGGTATTTCAGAACTACACAGTTAAGACTGTTGTACACAGCATGTGCAGAAAGCTATACTTCAAAGTGTAAAGGGATGATGAAACGGGGGAAACTCAAGAAACAAGGAGAGACTGGGATTTTGGATGCAGATCCTTAAGGGTATAACAATAACCATACAGAATATTATATTTGTAAAGAGCAGAAAGTATTCAAAGAATGACACCATCACAGGGACAGAGAATGGAGATCTTAATGATAGATTTGACTGCATTTAAGGGTACAGAGAATAAGCAAGAGGGGGCTGGAATTTACTGGACAAAGCTGGCAAAGGAACCAAGGTATTTGGAGCAAATAATTAGAGAGGAAAGGTAATAGAATAGGAAGAGGCCAAGAGTTCATTTGGACTGCAGACTAGAAATTGCCTTCCCTATCAAGGATTGATATCACAGTATAGGGAAAGAGAAAGAAATGGGGGATCCTAAGAGAAAGACCAGCAATGTTAATGTTTTTAGTAGAGAACTATTCAAAACAGTTACACCCGGGACCAGTGCTCTCCGCTCTAACTTTCCCGCTGTGGAAAACCCAGTCAAATTTTAGTTGAATCTAGAACAGAAGCCACTGTTAAAAAAGGGATAATTAGTAGGGCGTATAAAATATTTCATGATAACTTTGGAATAACTCAGAGGAGGGTAGAAAGGATTGGGAAGAGAGATTGGATAAGCAATTCACAAAGAAACAAGGGGGATATATGTATGGCTCCCAAATATACAACAAAGTTTAGAAAATTTAGTATCTTTGCTTGGAAGTGTTTGTGTAGGTATTTTTATACCCCAAGCAGACTCCAAAGCAATATTCCTCAGGTAAATTGCAAATGTTGATGGTGTGATGGTAAAGAAAGAGGCAATTAAGAACATATTTTTGGGAGTGTAGTGAGTTGGTAGACTTTAAAAAATCTGTGCAAACTACTCTGTCAGAAATACTGAGTGAGCAAATTGGTGTAACTAAGGAAATTAGTTTTTTTTTTTTTTAGCTGTGATACAGAATCAGAATAGCCTAGACACAGTAAGGCCTTGCTGAGTTTAATTCTGGCGGCTGCCAGAAAAGGTGTTACTAGAAAATGGAAATCAAAGTCTAAACCAACTGTACTAGAAGTAGTGAATATACTAACATAGATAAAACCACTGGAAGTAGAGTCTTTAGAAAAGGATAGGAGCAAATTACATAGAGGAACTGTGAATTGTCAGAACAATACATGCAGAATAATGTTTTGGAGGAGGAATGAGTTTTAAGGAAAGGTAGGACTTAAGTGAGCTAGGTAATGTTTGACTGACAGTAACTGGGTAGATCATAAGTGATATATAATGTTTGCAACTAAAATTATGTCAATATGGTTTGTTTTCATTTATATAAATGTATGATTACCTATGCCATAAGTGATAATTTAATAAAGATGTTTCTTGTTAAAAAAGCACTTGGATTTCACCTACTCTTATTTGTCTAGGGAGACTATACTTACAAATGAAGAAAAGGTCTTTGAATCCATATTTCACATTCCAGGGTATGGAGTTGTGAGAGGAGGAGCATTTGCTTTAGTCCTTCCTCATTAGTTAACTTCCTGCTGGTGAAGGTTGAGGTGGTCCTCACAGTTCCTTAAAAATCTATTTAATGATTAGTGGAAAATGGCTGAACAGGTATGTCAGGCACCTTGCATTGGGTTTGTCTTGATACTAGCATTAGGCCTAACTTTGGTGTGTTGTCCTACAGTACCATCTCTGACATGGCCTCCTTGTCACACTCTGGCTCTTTCATGTTTGGCTTCAGTTACGCACTGGACTACAGATTCATCTGCGGTACCTTAGGAGCAGCGTAGGAGTACATGTGGATGATACACCAAGAAGGAGTTTGCTGTTTCTCACTTAAGCTCATCATCCTTGGCAGAGTCTGAGAAAATGAGGTTTTTCTACTGGAGACTGGTAAACATAATTTGCCATCATCCTCTTAGTGTTATCAACTTGAATACGCCTGCTTTTGGAAGGACTTCGGACTTAAGGAATTCATGTTGGGTAACCCAACTGTCCTATGTCATTCTAGCTAAAAGAGTCCGAATGGTTGCTTGGAACAAAGTAAGACAGTCTCAGTTTATTTCCCTTTGGGCAGCCTATCTTTAAGAATGCTGTTACTGCTGTTTGAAAGGACCCTGATTCTGTGTCTTCTAGGTGTATGAAAACAGTTTATATTGACTACACCATTGTCTTCTTTTCTGACCAGGCTTGAGTCCTTAGTTATATCCTCTGCTCAGCATTAAAAAGAGCCTTAGGAACTTACAGTTTGCATCAGCAGTAAGTTCAGAGTTTTAAACGTATTTGGCAAATACCAATATGACTCAGGTATAGTCCTTGTGAGAGTAAATGACCTGAGATGTACCTCTGTGAACTATATGAAGAGAGACACCTAGCACTAAGCAGCATTCTACCTTCTCTAAGGTTGATTCAAAATATGAAGGAAAAAAATGCTTGCTTTTAATAATTGACCATATTTGTTGACCTGGGAGGATATGATTGACAGACTACAGTGCTTCACAAGGGATGGTCTACACCTGTCCTCTCTTGGCATTCTACTATTTACTAAAACCTTGTCCACCCCCATAGGGTCTTTTTTAGGCATTGCCAACTTGATAAACTATCTGGCATAGCTAAACTAATTTAGAATTATCTAAAGGTGATACTGCTGAATGCCAAGAATCTAAACAAAAAATTCCACTCCTGCAATCTATCCTAACCGTAGAAAATATAGATGTCTGTGTAGTTATTGAGATATGGTTTAAATCCACTGAGAGCACCTGACAATGCAGGGCTATAATGCCTTCCACACATTTAGACTAACTATTGCACAAAAAGGGTGGAGGTGTCTCATTTTACATCAAAATAGTCACACCAAAGGCTGGTCAAGCAGTATAACACACACGAGCTCCTTCATGTACAACTTAACATAAGCAAAGTCCTTTACCATGTCTTTGCAAGGTGTAGCTCCCCCTCTCTGACTCAGGAAATCCATAACAACATACTTAAATGAGATTCAGTTTCTTTCCAGGTATAAACCCACCACCACCACCACCACCAGTGGAAAGTCTTCACTGGTCAAGTCAAACCATGAAGCTGTCTCCTTCAAAATAAAACTTAGAACATTTAGGAATTATTCCAAGGCAAACTAACCCATTTTAAGAGAATCTCTGGCAAAGTTTCAGGCCTCTCCGGTACCCAGGGAATACAGCTGCCTGTGCAGAATCATTCACAACAAACGTTTACAATCACGTGTGCAGCTGCATAGAGGCAGGATACCTACCCGAAGTAAGCACAAGACAAACTCCAAAAACAAGTTATCCCAGTGGAATCCCCACATCAGTAGGCTGTATAACAAAGGGGAACCATCATAGCCAAAAACTGAAAATGCAATGCCCGATAAGGTAAGAACTTCCTCATCAAACTAAACAATTCAGGGAATGAATTAAGTCCACCAAAGCCATATTTGAGGTAGAAGGGGCCTCCCAGGCTAAGAACAACCACAAGGCATTTTTCAGCTATTACTAAAATTTTAAGGTTTAACTAATTGTAAGTGGAAGTGCCTATACTGAGCTGAAGGATATAGCACATCTACAGGCTGGTAAATTCAGTAATTTTACTCTGTTTTTGCACCCAAACACCTCTCAAGATGCACCCTCAATCAAAGCTCCCCCAGCAATTACTAGGGAACAGGTCCTCAGGACACTCAACAAGACCAAAAACACTGCATTGATAGGACCTGATAATATTTCAGAATGCCTCCTTAGTAGCGTGAAACATGACCTATCAGGTCCACTAGATGCATTATTCAGTCATAGCCTCCAAACAGGCATGGGGACAAATGAATGGAGGGCTGCAGCTGTTACCCCCTGGACAAGGGTAGGCCATCCATGGACCCAGGAACCTACTAACCCGTAAGCCTGACTAGTCTGATATGTAAGACAATGGAAGGAATAATCAAGGATATGGGAAACCTACAGACATTTGATCCAACCCAGTTGGTTTCATCAAGGGCAGGTCATGCCTACACAATGTGGTGGATTTTGTTGAAAAAGTCACCAAAGCAATGGATGATGGCAACAAACTTATAACCGATGCTACAGTCACAATCTAAAACTCAATTCAAAAACTATGCATAATAGTATATTTTGTATAACCAACTACCCATGGAAATTATTGCATTCATAATACACCTCTGTGGTCAGGGATTTGGGAATGCCTGTAGCCAGTGGCTTTGCTTTTGGCCATCATGTGTCAGCTGTAGTAAAGAAATAATTCTACAGTGTGCAACTTATAAGCATGGGTAGTACATCTAGGATCTAAGATTTCATTGTTCCCTTCTACTTAGCCCTCATTAAACCAATCATTGAGTACAGTGCCTTTGGTATGTGCCTGACCAGGCATATGCAACAAATAGAACATCCACAGAGGTTCCTCACAAAAAGTATACATAATGTAGACAACATGTCCTTCGTGGACCACCTCAAAGCCTTATCATTGTACTCTGTCCCATACAGATTCCAGAGAGTGATCTATGCCTGGCCTTCAAAGCATCCTGTGTTACAACCCTCATGGACCTGTTGCCCATCCACAAAATTAATGGCATTCGAAACAACCAAACTAGGAACCTGAACCTCATCTGCAACATAAATAAAGCAAAGCTTATCCCTGCACTTATTCAAGTACAGCTTAAATCCGTTTATGGGGAAGCATACATTTACCCCTGGTCAGCTCCCTATGTCCCTGTTAGAAAAGGAATCTTGTAAATGCTTGCCCACCCATACTCAGACAATACCCTAATAAAATGAGTAGCTTCAAAACCTGTAAAATATTTTTGAAAAGGGTGGTTAGGTTTAAAAAGCCCCTTTAGGGTTATTTGCCTAGTAATTAGCTGTGAACCTATAGGATTTATTCCTCTGCTCTGTTGGGTCTTAAGGCCATTAAGCATTTTTCCTGTATAAATTTTGAGATTTCTGTGTTTCAACATACCTCACAAAAGCTATTATCGTATCTATTCTTGGATAACCAAGATTCACTACACAGATTTTGTGCACTGAGTCAAAGGTTGAGTTCAGTTTACTTCACTATACTTTTGACATGAGCTTATGCCATGGGCAGGAGTGCAGCCAGTGACATCTTTTCATAAGGCAATCTTCCTTAGACTGTCTTCCTTTTATAAGATTCTGTTCTGATCTATTTTGGATGTCTGATTTATGGTTGAGATCCTGAATAGCAACCCTTTTCCTGATCACTGGACATGTGCAGAGGAGGATAAGGAGCTTTCCATAGTGGATGCCAGTATCTCCCTTTTTTTCTCTCTCTATCTCTTCTTTGAAATGGGCTCCATCTTTTGTAAGAGGAAACGAGGACAAGTACCACAGGTGACCTGCGAGGCACCTAGCCCCTCCTCCTTGTCCTCTGGGTCCCTTTAAAAGAGCATTGGCATGGATGGAGTAGCAGCAGTTTTAACCATTCCCTTGTCTGGCTGTGTGACATAGAGGGATGGAGCCTTGACTCTGCCCTCGATGACCTGAGTTTGAGTACCATCTTAGGCACTTGAGGAGCCAGCTGGGGAGTGGGCCTTGACCGACTTGTGTTGGCTTACCCACTTTGAAGGGGGAGAAATTAGAGTGGGGCATTTGTCCGAGCATCCCTCTGAGGTTGAACCACTGATGGAGACCAGAATCACATGGATATGCTTGCTGCAATTGCTGCAGGGGAGGCCAGGCTTTGGCTAAGTCACTTTTGAAAGTGTTTACAGATATACCTCTAGCCTGTTGCTCACCTTCTCCTTGGATGCTATGGGTATGCATTGGTCCAGTAAGTGTGGATATGGCATAGCACAAATGCCATGGTAGATAATTTGATGATGGCCTTACAACTGGCTGTTGCCTAGTGGGAAATAATCATCTGGAGACGGCCGTTACCCTTGGGAAATGAACACGTCATATATTTACATGTAAATGGAAATATGTTGCTTGGTCAACCAAGTAAAACATTGATCCTGATCAACTCAAGCACAAATGTTCAAAAATAAAACTTATATGAAAAAAGAAAAGAAAAACAATTTAAAAAATGTTTTTTGCATTGGGGCAAGCTGCTCTGGACCCTCTCCCCACTAATTGTATATATCAACCCCAAGATCCCACTACAGTGGGAAAAGGGCAAATTTCCTGATCCTTGCTGTATCTCACTCTCACACAGACAGAAAAAAGCTGGTATGATTGATCAGCACATATATACTCAGCCAATGAAACTTTTGACCAAAGAATTGTGTCCCATCTATCTCTCTCGCTCTCTCTGTGTGTGTGTGTGTGTGTGTATATATATATATATATATATATATATATATATATATATATATACACACACACATATATATATATATATATATATATATATATATATATATATATACACACACATATATATATATATGCAGTATATATTATATATACAGGCATACATATACATGTATGTGTGTGTGTATATGTTTACTTAAATAAACTCCAGATTCCATAATTGCTGGAAACTTTGTTTCCGTGACAATATTTTTCTCCTTTGGGATAGTACTTCTGAATTGTTAGAAGAATTTTTTAAGCGTATTAATTTCTTAACTGAGTTTCTAAAGTTCACCTATCATTGTTTGACTAACAGTATCAGTTATTTAGATGTTTTATTGGAGAAAGGGACGGGAGTGGTCTTGCTTCAAACATTTTTAGGAAATCAACTTTTTCTAACTCATATTTACATTTTAATAGTTGTCATCCCTTATCACTGAAAAAGGGTCTGATTAAAGGACAGTTTGTAAGGTTGGCCAGGATGGTCTCTGACGACCATGAGTTTGATATTCAGTGTGATATTTTGGCACAGATGTTTTTTGAGAGAGGTTATCCCCCTAATTTGGTTAATCAGTTGAGGAATGAAGTCACACTGGGGAAACACCAAAGATTTAAAGTACATTTGGGGAGTGAATTAAATTTTGAAGCTATAGTGAGCACACAAACTGGGCAGCCATGATGGTGCAGTGGTTAGTGTTGCCGCCTCACAGCAAGAAGTTCTCCGGTACGATTCTCAGCTGGGGTGCCTTCTGTGCAGAGTCTGAATGTCCTCCCTGTGTTCGTGTGGGTTTCCTCCAGGTGCTGAGGTTTCCTCCCACATCTTAAAGACATGCTGTAGGTGGATTGGACACTCTAAATTGGCCTTAGGTGTGAGTGTGTGCCTTCTGTGGAAGGTTGGGCGTCGGGCTGGCAACTTGACACCATAAAACTCCACTGCCAGTCATGAGTGGACCGGTGATCTGCTGTAGCGACCCAAAAGAGATGAAGTGAGCACACGGACTGCCACTGATAACATAGAAAATTCTTTCAATACTGTCTTTCTCTTGAAATATCTTCCTAACAGCCAGGGTATAAAAAGAATTTTACAAAATAATTGGGGTATTTTTAATTTTGACCAGGAGTCAGTTGAAATTTTAGGAACTCACCCATAATTTGTATACAAAATAGGAAAGAATTTTAAAGACAACTTGGAAAAACCTGAAGAAAATTTCACTTTTCTTGATTTACTCCCATAAGTATTAGTATGAAAAGAATCTGGACGTTGCAGTCAGTGTTCCAACATTTTGGTGGGTAACATAGTTAAGATACATGATAACATTATTCATTTCGCTCAGGACAGCAACTGTAACTCCAAGGGGGTGGTTTACATTGGTTTATGTGGAAATTGTGATTCATTTTACATAGGTAAAACTGAAAGAGCCTTGCACAAAAGGATATATGAGCATTATTATGACATAAGAAATGTAATGAGAATAATGTTCTATGCAAGCATTCTGAGGCCTGTCCTGGTCACAACTGAAATTTGCAGTACTGGAGAAGGTGCATTTAAATTCCTGGGAGGACCCTGGAACACCTTGGTTGAATATAGAGAATTACAGTGGTAGCTATTACTAATGGCTGACAAGACCCCTGGGCTTAATGATTGTGTTCGTATAACTGGTAAACTTTAAAGCCCTGATACAGTAATTCAGAATGTTACGCATTTATTCATTTTTTTAGAGAACATGTATTTTTAATATATTTTCATTTCCTTAAGTCATTCCTAGTAGAATTGAGTAGGAAGATATTTATTGTGGGGTTTAAGGTTTTAAATGATGGATGATTAATTTTAAGATACATATTTATATATTTTAACGCACAATTTTATTATTTATTCAGTTCTGTGGTCATATCCTGTCTTGAAATGTGCACTTAATATGATTTTAAATATATGCTATGGCTTTAAATAGCTGTAAATTGATTGGGAAGGCTTTTAACAATGTAATGTTTTATTTAACTATTTAATTAACTGGTTTAGCAAATCATGTGAATTTTTTTAATGCTTTATGTATTTAAGGGCAATGGTATTTTGAATGAGTAGTTCTGATGAAGTCCTTTACAATTTGAGGACAAAAGCGCTTAACCTGTTTGAATAAACAACTGTTTTAAAACCTGGTGATTGTGCAGTTTCCTTTGAACTATCCTGTGTGTGCAGGGTTGTTTTGGTTTATCTGTACTAATTTCTTGTTAGCTGCTTGTGTGTGGTAATGTATTTCCTTGCCTTTACTGAATGCCACATTTATCAGTGTGAATAATGTTGACACCAAATGATCAGCATTACTCACTTCGCGACACTGCTACTTATGCATCAAGCACCATTCTTTGTGCATACAAAGATGTTTAAACTAAATTAATAAGAAAACATTGTTTTTTGCCGTTGGCCTCCACACCTCCTGGTAATTATATATTCTAACTCTGAGATCACACAATTTTTAGGGAAAGGGAAAATTCCCCAACCCCAAGAATCACCCGATCTGCTTGGAGGGGTGATATCTGAGTTTCCCTTAGTTTGGAGGATCCTTTCTAGGTTGCATGTGGTTTGGACATCACAGAAAACTGCCTTATCCTGATGTTGTTAGGTATACTTCTAATGTGATATCTGGCAGAACCGCAGGTGTGAGGAATTGTTGCTGAATTCCATGTTCCTGTTAGCAAAGGGAGTTATAAAGCTAGGTAGTGTGTTTTCTCATCTCTTCTTGGTCCAAAAATAATAGAGTGGGTGTGTTGTTGCCTGTTTTTTGACCTCATTGATTTTTGTCTCCGTAACACACAAAATTCCACAGAACCCAAGTTCCAGCCTTGATATAGCTGTTTCTGGAGGAGGTGGAGTTGTTGATGGCAGCAGTAAACAAAATGGAGTCTTATCAATACATATATACATAGAATTTGCACGGGAGTTGAGTGGGCACCATATTAACTTCAGTGTACTTCTCTTGTCACTTGCCACAGTAAGCCATTAACTAGAGTGTCAGCCATTTGGTGGAAGCCTTGATGCAGAAAAATGTTCTTGTCATCCCCCTGTCCTGAAAAATTGTTATAAATTCGTCACTTTCAGATGTTACTTTTAGGAACTGTAGCCTGAATTGTGCAGAAGATTTATTCACGGGGGTGTTGTGCTATCATTTGAGAAGGTTCCCTGCTTCCAGTGCAGCATCTTGCTTTCATTGTGTTGCTGGTGCAGTCCTTCATTCTGCCTATTTTTGTGCCAGTAAGGGCTCAGAAACTTAGAAAGGTGGTGTCCTAAGCCATGTGTCAGAAATGGGTACAGGTTATGCCTCTTTTAGGTGCTTCCTGAGATTTAGGGCAGCACCATTATTTACACTATCCTTTACTTAACTCTGCATATGAGTTTTGCCGTAAACTTTTCATTACTGATAGCTGTTGAGCTATTATTATTATTAGTCCATTTTGTATTACTTCTTCATTTTTGACACATGCTACCACTCCTACACTAAGGTACCCAGCATTGATCCTGAAAAGCAGCTAACTCTAGGGATGGAGCACACTTCCTTTCACTGGGAAGTCTCAGTGTAGATATTGTGAATTGCTGTGAATACATTTGGGTATGCCCTTTTTTTGGAGGTCATTGGAGCCTTCCTTCATGTAAGTCTGATACTTAGGGCACTGGTGTTGGCATTTTAGTTCTGGAGTCACTGTTGAAGCCCAATCTTTATTTTTTTAAGCACATACCTTCTACATCTTTGTGACAACAAACAATTAAATGTATGTGCAATCTAGATATATAGTGCATTGCAATTTAGATGTAACTGAAGTGCTGATGTTTGGTCACTAATGCACAATCAACATAATTTTACATAGTATTACCAAAAACAGAGATTCTAGCCCTCTTTACGATATACATCCTTGTTCAATGGTACTTGCCTTATGTTTACTCCATCAGGTACTGACAGCACACTTACTTTGCAACATGACTAAAAAATAACTTATTTATTTATTTAACATTTTATGACCGGGTTAGTCTGCTGGGCAGAAAGCCCATATTCAGCAGAGACCTGAGGAGAAAGGCTCCAGTGAAGTACATAAGGCATGGTTTCTTACACAATTTATCTAGATACAGTAACATCGTAATCATAAACAATAAACAAGATAAAGAAAGTGTACATAAAAAAAAGCTATAAAAGTTTAACTTTGTGTTCATTTATACATACAGCTGTCGCTACAGATATAAGCTGTACATATTTTACATTGTAGAGAAGATTTTGTAAAAAATGTTGGGAACTTCCTGTCTGATTTTATGGAAATAGAAGGCAATGAGAAAAAGGGGGTAGGTAAAAAGAAGTAGAGGGGAGGAAAAGTAGTGGAAGGGTTATGTAGGATCAGCACAAGAACAAGTCCAAGATTTGAATAGTCTTGCAGAATTTTTGAAGCAGTTAGTGTTAGTAATTAATCTTGTGTGTTGTGGCAGATTATTCCAGGCTTTGGCAATAGATTGGCTATAGAGACGTTTGCCAATGGTTTTGTTTGGTTGCAAAACAATACATCGTCTCCCAAAAGCATGTGGGAAAATATGTTATGGTCTGATGAGAACAAGATTGAACTTTTTGGCCACAATCCCAAAAGGTACGTTTGGCGCAAAAACAACACTTCACATCACCAAAAGAACACCATATCCACGGTGAAGCATGGTGGTGGCAGTTTCATGCTTTGGGTTGCTTTTTTTCAGATGTAACTGGAGCTTCAGTCAAGGTGGAGGGAATTATGAACAGTTCCAAATACCAGTCACTTTTGGCCCAAAACCATCAGCCGTCTGCTAGAAAGCTAAAGATGAAGAGGAATTTCACCTTTCAGCACAAGAATCACCCCAAGCATACATCCAAATCAACAAAAGAATGGCTTCACCAGAAGAAAATTAAAATTTTGGAATGGCCCAGCCAGACTCCAGACCTAAATCCAATAGAATATCCGTGAGATGACCTGAAGAGGGCTGTGCGCAAGAGATGCCCTCACAATATGACAGATTTGGAGTGCTTTTGCAAGGAAGAGTAGTGAAATATTGCCAAGTCAAGATGTGCCATGCTGATAGACTCCTACCCAAGAAGACTGAATGCTGTAATTAAATCAAAAGGTGCTTCAACAAAGTATTAGTTTAAGGGTGTGCACTCTTATGCAAGCAGCATTGAATTGTACATGTTATAGGTCACATTAAAGGTGGGAAAAGTTTTTAAATTATTTTTTGTGGTCTCATTTTTTATATCACAAAAACCTGGCATTTTAACAGGGGTGTGTAAACTTTTTATATCCACTGTATATACTGATACCCATTTCTAGATTTTGCTAATGGCTTGACAGTATTCATAGCAATATGTTCAAATGGTACTTCTGGGATAATATTGAATAATAATGGACTTGTATATCTGAAATGGGGTGCACTTTTCACACATTCTGAATAAGAAATGTCTTGAGTTCAATGTTGCATTTATTTAGTATGCATGACTTTTAAAATATGGCTAATACATTTGTCTTAGTTTTGTCCTTCCAAGGGTGACCTCTTAATTCATGACTATAGGCTAGCTTCGTTACTTGTCCACTCTAAGGTTTTGCCATTAGCAACCGTCCACTCTAAGGTTTTGCCATTAGCAACCGATGCTGATTTTCTTAATTTTCTTTCTTTAATCTGTATAAACGTAACTTTTAATTCAAAGTAAGTGTAGGAAGTGATGGGCGCATCCTGTTCACTATCTTCCCCTACAAAGTTTATGTTCTCTGTTGCCCTTCCTAAAGTATCATCATCACATTGTAACTTTTTAAAGTTTGTGGCTTACTTGTAATGCTACTAACACTGGATTACTTTCTTTAGTAACCTGCCTCAAGGTGGAAGATGCAGCTGCTTCCCATAAATATACCGGCACTGCAACGTTTTCTATGTATTCCTTTGCAATAGATAGATTTAAACAAAAATCCCTTTTACTATTTTCTGCTGTCAGCACAAACCTTTTAGTGCTCTCATTTCTTATATGTTGGTCTTCCTATACCGTAATGAAGGTAGATGCCACCTTCTCCCTTTCTTTCTTTCCTTATATTTCCCCCTCAGTATAAAGGGTATGTCAACTTTACTTTTGCTTCTTGGTTCACAGATTCCTGATGCTTGGAGTCCACCTTCAGCTGTGCTCTCACTTTTACACAAGTAGAAATAAGATCAAAAATTTGCATTCTCCTATTTATCAGAATTTCTGCACTCTGTTCTGAGTGTCCTCACTCAAGTGCCTTTCCTTTTGTATATCTGTTTCAGTTTCATTGTTAATGCTTCTTTTAAGTCTCTTGGCTGATTTCTGTTTTATACTGATTTTTTTGTTTGCTTTACAGTTCTATATCTTATCAGAGCTTTGGCTGGCTAACATCTACCTGAAATCAGCTGGACGTATAAGTGAATTTAAGTACACTTTTATCTGCTCTTTTGCATATAGTATTGTATTTAATTTATTTATTTGTTTTTTTTTACTGAATATTGACTCAACTGAAGTTGTGGCTGTCTCTCTACCGAGTACTTTTTAGAATTTTTGTGTAGCCATTGATAGCAGTGGGGGTAGTTTCAGCTCATCACTAACATCCTGTCTTGCCTTATATAAGTGGTACATTTTGAGTTATCTCTGCTTAATATCAGAGCTTTGGCCGGCTAACATCTGCCTGAAATCAGCTGGATGTATAAGTGAATTTAAGTACACTTTTATCTGCTCTTTTGCATATAGTATTGTATTTAATTTATTTATTTGTGTTTTTCACTGAATATTAACTCAACTGAAGTTGTGGCTGTCTCTCTACAGTTAGTTCCCCACCCCCTCCCTGTTCTTGTTTTGGTATTAATGTTGGTGGCTCTGAAATTGCCCCCCCCCACCCCCACCCCTCTGTAGATTTGTATTTGGATACTCCTTCTGGGCCCATCTCATTTACTCACTCAACTGAGTACAGTGAGATCATATTCTGATTTCAGGCACTCCTACTGTGTACAAAGAGAGCATTTAGGAAGGACAACCCCTGTAGCATCTTAATCCTACTCTGTTCCTTCCCTCAAATAAAAAAAAAAAAAAAAAAATATATATATATATATATATATATATATATATATATATATATGTATATATATATATCATATATATATATATATATATATATATATATATATATATATATATATATTATATAAACTGCGGTGGTGGTGATGCGGTAGCGTTGTCGCCTCACAGTAAGACGCTGACCGGTTCGACTCTCAGCTAGAGCGTCTTCTGCGTGGAGACATGCGTGAATGGGCGTACCTTTGTTGAAGGTTGTGCGTTAGGGCTGGCAACTTAGCACATAAAAATCAACTGCCAGTCATTATAGGACCGGAGTTCCACTGTGGTGACTGCTAACCGGGAAAAGCCGAAAGACACAACATATATATATATATATATATATATATCTTGGTCATCTGCTCTTACTGTAACTGTCTTAGTTGCTCTTCTGCGTGCTGTTATTTGTTCAATTGCTCTTACTCTGCACTTATTACTGCTTGTTAGTAGCCTTCTAATTTGCTGCCTTCTGCACTTGTTTTTTAGTCATTTGTTAATTTAATTGCATTTATTTGAACTGTATTTGCCGTAGTGTTGCTGCACACTCAGTTGTGCTGGCCTGCACTACAATTTGAATTGTATTTACTGCTGTTTTAGCTGCTTTTCTGTAAAAAAAAAATTCTAAGCTTGTTTCCTGCCTTTCCTGTAACTAGTCAAGTCCAGATACAGACTTGCTGTATCCAGGACTGTTGGTAAGCTTCTGAGCCCCCCAAGCCTTTCTGTGTTGGAGGGAAGCCTTCTAGCTTATCAGTGGGAGTGGTAAGCACTAGGTAGCCTATTTACCATGGGAAGAGTGGGTTTTGGCCCTAAAATTGTAGTTCATTGGCCGTTTAGGCAGTTTTTCCATCTCTTTCTACTTTCTGGTTAAAAACCTGCTTTGTGTTTGGTCCCTGTTTTTCCTATAACTAGTGTAATCCAGGTACAGATTTGCTGTATCCAAATCTGCTGGTAAGCTTCTGAGCCCCCAAGCCCTTCTGTGTTGGAGAGAAGCCTTCTAGCTTATCAGTGGGAGTGGTAAGCATTAGGTAACCTATCTACCACAGGAGTAGTGGTTTCTGGCCCAGAAATTATAGTTTATTGGCCGTTTGGGAAGCTTTTCCATCTCTTTCAACTTTCTGATTTAAAAGCCTGTGTTTGCACTTGTTTCCTGCCTTTCCTGTTACTAGTCTAGTCCAGGTACAGATTTGCAGTATCCAGGACTCTTTGTAAGCTTCTGAGCCCCCCAAGCCTTTCCGTGTTGGAGAGAATCCTTCTAACTTATCAGTGGGAGTGGTAAGCATCAGGTAGCCTAGCTACCACAAGAAGAGTGGTCCCTGGCCCAGAAATTGTAGCTATTGGTTGTTTGAGCAGTTTTTGTTCCATCTCTTTCAACTTTCTGGTTTGAAAGCCGCACTTGTGCCTGTTTCCCACCTTTCCTATAACTAGCTTAGTCCGGTTACAGAGTTGCTGTATCCAGGATTGTTAGTAAGCTTCTGAGCCCCAAGCCTTTCTGCATTGGAGGAAAGCCTTCTAGCTTATCAGTGGGAGTGGTAAGCACTAAGTAGCCTATCCTCCATGAGAAGAGTGAGTTTTGGCCCAGAAATTGTAGTTTATTTGTCCATTTGGGCAGTTTTCCATCTCTTTCAACTTGCTGGCTTAAAAGCCTACGTTTGTACTTGTTCCCCATCTTTCCTGTAACTAGTCTAGTGCAGGTACAGATTTGCTGTATTCAAGGACTCTTTGTAAGCTTCTGAGCCCCCCAAGCCTTTCTGTGTTGGAGGGAAGCCTTCTAGCTTATCAGTGGGAGTGGTAAGCATTAGGTAGCCTATCTACCACAAGAGGAGTGGTTCCTGGCCCAGAAATTGTAGCTATTGGCCGATTGGGCAGTTTTTTTCTATCTCTTTCATCGTTCTGGTTTAAAAGCCGCACCTGCGCTTGTTTCCCACCTTTCCTGTAACTAGCTTAGTCCAGATACAGAGTTGCTGTATCCAGGACTGTTGGTAAGCTTCTGAGCCCTGCAAGCCTTTCTTTGTTGGAGGAAAGCTTTCAAGCTTATCAGTGGGAGTGGTAAGCACTAAGTAGCCTGTCTACTACGAGAGGAGAGGTTCTTGGCCCAGAAATTATAGTTTATTGACCATTTGGACAGTTTGTCCTTCTCTTTCAACTTTCTGGTTTAAAAGACCACATCTGTGCTTGTTTCCCATCTTTCCTGTAACTAACCTACTGGTAGCACTAGAAAGCCTTAAACTGATACAAGCCTTCTAGCTTAGGAGAGAGACTTTGGAGTGATTATCAGTTTTCTGTACTAAACTGTTTTCTGCCTAAACACAGATTTTCCAGCATTTATTGTGATTTAAAAGCTTGTTTTTTTCACATATTGTACTTATTTGACTGCCTGCACTTTTAAACATTGTTTTTTGTTTAAATAATTTGTTTAACTGTTGAAGGCTACACACTAAAGTACAATAGCCTTTTCTAATTGTTTGTAGTCGTTTAAAGCTGTTTTAAGTGTATTTTTTACTGTTTTTGCCTTATCTTTCAAAAAAAAAAAAATCCTTGTTTCCCACCTTTCTAAGCTAGTATAGTCCAGTTTTTAGGCTAGTGCTGAATTCAGGGCTGTGATACTAGTTTGAGTTGCCCATATCTTACTTGGATAGAAGGACGTTTCTCTGTTCACCTTTGAGAGAGGGGAGCTTTGAGCAACATATCTGTCCCTGGAGGAGTGGTTCCAGCCCAGAAGTTAGTAGTTTATTGGCCATTTTGGGCTAATTTCTCTCTCTTTCATTTCCCTACTGTAAAAACCACGTTTGCACTGTTTTGCTCACCGGGCAGTGATGGTTAGCTACGGTTAAATTATTCCTAGCTCCACTAAGTCTCCTCTTCAGTTTTTCCCTTGAAACTAGTCTAACTCTCAACCTAAACACTCAAAAAGCATCTTACAGCCCAGCACTTGCTCATACCTAATAGCAAGCATTAATTTACCCTGACACTGATTGCCCAGCTGGGCAAGGCACTTTATTCACCCCTCACCAACCAAGCAGCTAACCCTACTATTCAGGCATGACCAAAGGGCAACTTCAGGTGCACTCTCCAGTCCAGCTGGTGAATCTGGATATCCTGAGGCAATGTTACAACTGCCGCATGTACACAGACAACCCTCTTCTCCTACCACAAAACACTAACATATGCGAGAGATGCAATTATACAGCCAAACTAGAAGCTAGGCTGCCTCCACCCAAGACTGGAACAGACAGTCAAGAGGAGAAGGGTAACACTTGCACCACAACTCCAGCCGCACAAAGACCTACTAAAACAGCACTGGCAAAAAATACACATATATACACAAAATCATACTCGGAGGCTCTAAATAAAAACCTGCAAAAGCATCAGAGACCTCCAAAGCAGGCACCCAAACAGCCTGCACTTCCCATCACAAACCAGACAACACATAAAACACAAAATCAGTGTGCCGCACAATCAGAGCCCTTAAGGCGAAATAACATACCCAACACACTAGTAATAGGTAACTCTATAGTCAGGCACACTGACGTCCCACTCACTAGGCTGGACAACCAGAAGGTTACTGTTAGCTGCCTGTCGGGAGCTAGAATCCGCCACATAATACAAGCACTTAAGTCACTCCAGAACAAGTACAAATATGACTCTGTCATTGTTCATGTTGGTGTGAATGACCTGAGACGTACCTCCCTGGACTTCATGAAAAGAGACATGGAAGAGCTCTCTGATCATCTAGCCCAGGCTGGTATGACCCTGACCCGGAGTAGCATCCTGCCCTCACCAAAAATGATACCTCAGTATAAAGAAAAAATTATCAATTTCAACAATTGGCTAAGCATCTGGTGTCATTCAAAGGGGATCCAGTGTCTGTCAGCCTGGGACGACATGCTCGACAAGCCGCGTTGCTTCGCAAGAGATGACTTGCACTTGTCACCCCTAGGCTTTCGAATACTGGCCAAGGCTCTTGCTGCCCCCATAGTGCCTTTTTTAGGCAAGGCTCAAAAGTCAAACCCACCTCCATAAACAGCACAATTAACAAAAAACTGAGGGTTATGCTACTCAACGCCAGGAGTTTAAATCTCAAAATACACGCGCTCAAAGCACTCCTCAGTATGGAGAACGTTGACATCTGTGCAGTAACTGAAACCTGGTTCAAGGCTCCAGAGAGCTCCCCAGCAATACCGGGCTACAACTCATACAACATGTTTCAGCCACAGAACACGGACCGAAACACAAAAGGAGAGGGTGTATCCAAATTCATCAATGATACCTACACTTCTAGGTTAGTGGCGCAGTATGATACCTCTGAGATCATCCATGTGCAACTAACATCGGGCAAATCTGCAGTGCAAATTGTGGCCTGCTACAGATCACCCTCCATGACCCAGGACCACCACTTTACCTTTCTGGAGACACTGGAAAACATGAAGGTCCTACCAAACACCCTGATATTGGGCGATTTCAATTACCCTACCATTCACTGGGAAAACTACTCGAGTACAAATTCCCAGGCCCAGCGCTTCCTGGAATTCATCAACTCAAACACCGTGGATCAGCTGGTAAACTCCCCTACCAGAGGTGAAAACATATTGGACGTGGTCATCACCAACATGGGCGACAGGTGTTCCACACCCGAGGTCACCCCGTCACTTGTTAGATCAGACCCTAATCACTCTGGATGTCCACACCCCACCACCACCCCCAACTAAGGAAACCACAGTAAAATACTTTTCTAAAGCAAACTTCACCTTACTTAAGACAGAGGTGGTAAGTTTCACAACCCCCACACTACAGGATAACGCTGCCCAAGATGAGGAAATCTTTACAAATGCACTCTATGAGCACCTATAAGGATGTATGGATTGTGCCATCCCTAGCAAAACCAAGACTCACTCCTCTAAGAGAAGGAAACCAGTTTGGTGGACCCCTGCAATAAACAGGCTATTCAATAGAAGGAGGAAACTAGTTAATAAAAAAAGCAAATCCCAAGAAGAAAAGACATCCCTGATCAGTATCAGTAAGAAACTGAGATCCCTCATGAAATCATCCAAGGCCAACTTCGGAAGAAAAATAGCCAAGGATTCAAAAGATAACCACAAAGCCTTATTTAGCTATGTTAAGAATCTAAGTGGCAACTCACAGATATGCCCTGAACTAGTGCAAAATAGCACAAAATATACTGAACCTACTGATATTGCCAACATCCTGGTAGATAGATTGAGTGCAAATTTCACCCTCCTCTCACCTCCAAAAGGGCCCACAACAATACCGGAAAAGTGTAGTGTCCCAAAAATCGCAGACGCACAGGTGAAAACAGCCCTTTCAAAAGCCAAAAACACAGGGTCAGTGGGACCAGATGGTGTCCCAGGCTGCATCTTGCACGAACTACAGAACGAACTAACCCCCCACCTAAACACACTGTTCAACCTCAGCCTCTCCACAGGCTATGTGCCCATAGAATGGCGCATAGCAACGGTTATTCCTCTCCACAAAGGAGGGGCCACAACTGGCCCTGGTAACTATCGCCCCATAAGCCTGACTAGCCCGGTCTGCAAGGCTATGGAGCGCATCATCATGGAAGTCATTAACAAAGACATTGGAAACCTCCAAACACTTGACCCGACCCAGTTCGGCTTTAAGGGCAGATCATGCTTACTAAACCTGGTTGACTTCTTCAAGACAGTCACTAAGGCCATAGACGAGGGAAAGGTGGTTCACACAGCCTTCCCTGACCTCGCCAAGGCTTTCAACACCATTCCCCACTCTGGTATTACAGAAAAACTCACCAGCCTGAACATAAACCCCTACGTCACGAGATGGGTTGCCAATTGGCTTACAGACAGAACTCACACGCTAAGAATAGCGGGCTCCAGGTCCGACTCTAAACCAGTCACAAGTGGTGTCCCGCAAGGCTCAGTCCTGGGACTCCTACTGTTCGGCATATACTTCTCAGAAGTATAGGCAAACACAGGAGGACTATGGCTAACCAGGTTCACCGTTGACTGCAAACTGGGAGCCATAAATGACTCTCCGACTGACACGGATATCCTTCAAAAGGGCCTTACTGAGACGGACACCTGGTGTCAAAGTCATGGCCTCAAGCTAAATGCCAAAAAATGCCTAGTCATACCGTTTGGGAAAAACAAAACACCCTAGAATTACCACATAGGGCAGCCCCCTTAATACAGAAGAGGTAATAAGAGATCTGGGGACCCAGGTAGATAGTAATCTCTCCTTTGACAATCATATTGCCAAAGTAGTTAGGAAATCCTTCTATGTTGCCCATCTAATTACTAAAGGGTTCGCATCTAGAAATAAAGAGGTTATAGTGCCCCTCTACTCGTCACTCATTAGACCCATCATAGAGTACAATGCCCCATTTGGGATGTACCTCACAAGGCACTTCCAACAGCTGGAAAGACCACAAAAGTACCTCACCAAGAGGATTACTGGTCTCAAACATATGTCCTATGCAGCCCGACTGAAAAAACTCCAGTTGTACTCAGTGGCATATCGCTTACTCGGAGGTGATCTCTGCCTGACTTACAAAGCCATGTCCCAACTCAGAATTGATGGACATGCTCCACCTAAAGAAATCCAAGTCACTGCGAGCCACGTGCTCTAGTGAGCTAAACCTCACCACAGCAATAAATAGAACATGCTGGAGAGATAGATTCCTGTCACAGAGACTCCCCATGCTTTGGAACAAAATTCCAAATTACATCAGGCAGAGCCCCTCACTAACACTCTTCAAGAGAAACCTTGACGAGTGGATGGGTAACAGAAAATACACCCCTGGGATCACTTCATTGGCTCTGCTTGACAGAGGATCAGTTATTTAATCAATGGGGCGGTGAAAGCCGACACACTCTGGCTAGGCTTATAAATGCCCTCGGGCTGATAGCCTAGTACCTATTTATGAACCTATGAACCTATATCAGTTTATTTTTAGTTCCTGTAATGACATATTTTATAGTTTCGGATTTCTTTTACTCTGTTATGTGGCATATTTCTTATGATAGACATATACACTTTCTGTTTATAACCTCACCTGAATTCTGGCACTTTTTGCAGTTTCTGTGCCAACTCTCTTCTCCTGGTTTTGATTCTGAGTCTCTGCGTATTAGCCCTTGCCACCTCCGCCCCTGTTCTTATACTGAATTGAGGTGTAACAGCTTGCCACACTGTGTCTACAGATTTTCATTCCTTTCACCTCTCACGTTTCCATAGTGCTATAAAATGGTACTTGTTTTTCCAATCTTACATCATGAGTTAATTCAGACTTTTAGTCACATGATACCTGAGGTTTCCTAGAACAGTCTGAAATTTTATGTGTGTAAAGAGATGCTATTTTGTCATCATAAATGTGCAGTAACTCCACTTTTTGGTTACTAACCTAGCCTTCCTTAACTCCTTGGTGCCATTTTTAAAATTGCCCTTCTCCGCTGCTGTGTGCTCTGGCTGTGCGGGTATTACCACTCTCTCTGCCCTGAGTTACCCCTGCGAGTAAAACCCTCGAGGATACCTCAAACTCTACTTCCAAACCTCAGCTGTCTTAATTGCTCCAGCAAAGTAACAAACATCTAGGCAGGCTTCTCAGCTGCCTCATTCCCTCTAAGTTTGGACATTTCACCTACAGGAATTTAAGGAACTCTCTGCCCTGAGTTACCCCTGCGAGTAAAACCCTCGAGGATACCTCAAACTCTACTTCCAAACCTCAGCTGTCTTAATTGCTCCAGCAAAGTAACAAACATCTAGGCAAGCTTCTCAGCTGCCTCATTCCCTTTATGTTTGGACATTTCACCTACAGGAATTTAAGGAACTCTCTGCCCTGAGTTACCCCTGCGAGTAAAACCCTCGAGGATACCTCAAACTCTACTTCCAAACCTCAGCTGTCTTACATCTAGGCAGGCTTCTCAGCTGCCTCATTCCCTCTATGTTTGGACATTTCACCTACAGGAATTTAAGGAACTCTCTGCCCTGAGTTACCCCTGCGAGTAAAACCCTTGAGGATACCTCAAACTCTACTTCCAAACCTCAGCTATCTTAATTGCTCCAGCAAAGTAACAAACATCTAGGCAGGCTTCTCAGCTGCCTCATTCCCTCTATGTTTGGACATTTCACCTACAGGAATTTAAGGAACTCTCTGCCCTGAGTTACCCCTGCGAGTAAAACCCTCGAGGATACCTCAAACTCTACTTCCAAACCTCAGCTGTCTTAATTGCTCCAGCAAAGTAACAAACATCTAGGCAGGCTGCTCAGCTGCCTCATTCCCTCTATGTTTGGACATTTCACCTACAGGAATTTAAGGAACTCTCTGCCCTGAGTTACCCCTGCGAGTAAAACCCTCGAGGATACCTCAAACTCTGCTTCCAAACCTCAGCTGTCTTAATTGCTCCAGCAAAGTAACAAACATCTAGGCAGGCTTCTCAGCTGCCTCATTCCCTCTGTGTTTGGACATTTCACCTACAGGAATTTAAGGAAGTATGTGTAACTGCTAATGAACCCTTTATAACTTATGCTTTGGCCTTGATAGATGGTTTGTAGTACTCTAGCCTGCCAGGATAGCCAGCAGCCTTAGCTCTCTCCCCCCCCCCGATGCACACTAGCTGCACTCATTTTCCAAGTATTGCCCCAAGGATACTCTAAGTGGCACAAGACCTTAGACTCCTCTGCTAAATGTTATGTTTCTATCTTAACGGTAACCTCTCCCCTTTCACTGTATCTTCTAACTCTTCTATCCCACTCCAGCTATAACACCTTATTTTCTAATTTCCCCCTCTAGCTTCTCATACCTCACTCCTGCCCAGCACCTTAGGTCCTTCTCCCTTCCTTCTTACCCCTCTGTAAACCTTCTTTCACTGATTGACTCCGGAACCCCTCCGGACCTCTTGGTTCTACCCGCTCCGTTCGCCCTGCGGGCTCACTCCGCTCCCCTACCCCCAAATCCCACCCACCCCCAGTGCATCTAGCTTTATTCCCTCATAGCCACACCCCCTGAAACTCAGATCCAATTAAACAATTACTAGCAATACCTACCCCTCCCTATCCCCACCCACATTAACCACTAATTATCTACCTCACCTATACCACTTAACCATTGGGATCCTTCTCACCCACTCCAATCCCAACTCTATCTTCCACTACCAACTTTATATTTCTATACTTAACTACTCCTACAGTAACTTATCTCTCTAGCTTTCATATATATCCTATCTACCACATAACCACTCTACATATCTCACAGTCTAACACACTACTTCTACCCAGATACATCCAGTTAATTTATATAGTATCCACTTTATTCAATACTCAACTACTCTAAGTCCACTGTTCTATTTACTCCTCCTCATCATGCTCTCTAAATACCCCTTCACCTTCCTCCCACTATTACTACTGTTCTCTTTATCCTCTTTATATCTTCTCTCCCAATCCACAATTTCCACCCACTCCCAACCCTTTCATATAACTAATCCTCATAACACTTCTTTCTCACCCTCATATTCTCTTATCTCCCCCCATTTATATTCCTCAGAAAACCTCCTTCTCTTTTGACACAGACTTATCTCCTATCATGCTAACTTTTCCACCATGACTTTTAGCAAACCCTTCCAACTCACAAAACAACCTAATCTCATCTCCTTGCTAACTACCCACATAAACCATTACATACTACACCTTACAAGCGCTCTCATATCTGGAGACATCCATCCTAACCCAGGCCCCACCACTACTACTGCTATAAATAAATCCCTATTATTCACATCCTTAAACTCTCAAAGTGTAGTAAACAAAGTCCCAAACCTACATGCATGGCTCATACACAATAAACCTGACATCCTCACTATCTCAGAAACCTGGCTAAAACCACACATTAAAGACTCTGAAATAGCTCCTCCTAACTACTCCATCATTCGAAAAGACAGACCTCACAAGAAAGGTGGAGGAGTAGCCCTCCTATACACCTCCTCCCTAGTAGTTACCCCATACAACAAACCTACTCCACACTTTAATAATGCCGAACTTCTCCTTACCATATTACAAATCAATAATCATAAACACATATGTATAGCTTCCCTTTACATCCCCCCAGGGGATAATATCTCCACACTTGAACTCATCCTTTCCTGGCTATCCAGTAACATTAGTAATGAAACCATAATCCTAGGAGATGTTAATATTAACTGGGCCCTTATACAGTCCCCTAGAAACCTCACTAACATCAACCTTTACAATTTCTCACAACTGATCACTTCGGTAACCCATCCTGCCAAAAACCCCTCCAATGGGAGTATATTGGATTGGATTCTAGTCTCCCATCCTCAATACCACAACAACAGTGGCACTCTTCCCGACCCACTTGGTGACCACTTACCCACCGGCTTCCCACTATCCTTCAGCAGACTCATAACTACATTACTATCCGTGACCATAAAAACTTCAACCCATTAATTTTTTCAAACTCACTACAAGCAATTAATTGGAACTGTCTAAAAACATTATCTCTAGACGATGCAGTCTCACACTTCAACTCAACTTTCTTAAAACTACTTGACTCCCAAGCTCCTCTACGGACTAAAAGAATAAAAACTAAATCAGTCCCATGGCTCTCCAAAACTACTCTTGCTATCATGAGACAAAGAGACGAAGTTTGGGGACGCTACCAAAAACACAAGACAATACCACTCCTTAACGAATATAAAATGCTCCAAAACAAAGCAAAGAAACTCACTACTACTGATCGTCAAAACTATTTCTCTACACTCCAAAACCAGAATAAAAACAACCCTCAGAAATTCTGGAAAGGGATCTCTGCTCTCGTCCACCCCAGTAAACCAGATACTCCTACCCCAGACCCAAATGCTCCAGAACATGAATTAGCCACCCAATTTAATTCCTTCTTTATTGACTCTATCTCTAAATTAACCTCCTCTTTCTCAAACTCCTCTGTACTATCTAATACCTCCTCATCCACCCCCACTATCTCTACTTCTTCACCCTACTCCTCACCCACAATCTCCCCTACCCCCTCTTCTACACAAACTCTATCATCATTTCCTACTCCCCAAAATTTCCCCCCTCCTGACTGCCCCCTATTCTCACTAAATCCCATACCAACATCAACTATTAAAAAACTCCTTCAGAAATTGAAACCATGTACCAATGCTCCAGATAATATCCCCTCTTACTTTCTCAGTATAGCTGCTGAAACTCTTGCCTACCCCATTAGCATTTTAATTAACCGCTCACTACTAGAATACACAGTTCCCCAAATCTGGAAACAAGCCTTTATTATACCTCTACATAAAGGTGGTAACAATAATAACATTACTAATTTCCGCCCCATACCCATCCTGTCCCCCATCTCTAAACTCTTAGAAAAATGTGTCCAACTTCAGCTCCTTCCCCACCTCCTAGACAACCATCTTATAACTCCCACACAGCACGGGTTCAGACCCAATCATAGCACCATGACAGCCCTCCTCTCTTTCCTTGAAGTTGTAAATAAAGCCCGTGACTCTGGACAAATTGTTTCCACCTTACTTCTTGACCTTTCCAAAGCCTTCAATACTATCTCACATAGCCTGCTCTTAAACAAACTTTCTAATCTTCACCTATCTTCCTCCTCTTTGAACTGGTTCTCTAGCTACCTATCTAATAGAAGTCATGCTGTACAATGGAAAAAAGCTACCTCCTCTTTCCTTAGTACCCCTACAGGAGTTTCCCAAGGCTCCATACTGGGTCCTCTTCTCTTCAATATCTTTATAAATGACTTCCACAAATCAATCCCTTTCTCTAGCATCATCCAATATGCAGATGATTCAACTATTATCTGTTCCGCCTCTTCTATCTCTACACTACAAAAACTTACTCAAGATGCTTTCTCTTCCACTGAGCAATGGATGCTTTGTAATCATCTAGCTCTCAATGCTACCAAGACCAAACTAATGTTATTTTCCCCTTCTAAAGTCATCCCTCCTGACATGGGTACTTTCTCAATTACTACTCAACACAACTCACCTCTTGAAATTGTGTCAGAAACCAAACTACTTGGGGTCCAAATAGATAACCTACTTAAATTTAACTCCCACCTGCAAATTAACATCAAAAAAACACACCAAAAACTTGGCATGCTTTATAGACAGAATGCCTACCTCACATCTGCCACTAAAATCACTCTCTCTACCTCCTTCCTAATCCCATCCCTGCTATATGGTGCCCCACTACTAACTAATCTTCAGTCCTTGTTAAAAAAACAACTTAATTCCTGCTATAACAAAATTGCAAAATTCGCCACCAGCCAGAAGTCCTCCACCCACCATTGTTTCTCCCTCCATAACCTAAAATGGCTAGAACTTCCCAATCAACTAACTTACACTCAACTAACTCTAGCCCATAAGCTTATTCTCAACCCTTCCCTCTGTCCCTCTCTTTCCTCTGCCTTTAAAATGCACCTACCTAACAGAGTTCTAAGGTCAAATAATCAAAATCTACTCGAAGTACACAAATCAACTCATCCCCAGGCAAAACCTTCTTTCCTTCAGCCTCGCCTGTGGAACTCCCTACCTCCACTCATCCACACCACCTCTAACCACTCTGCCTTCAAAAAGTCTCTCCACCTTCATCTAGCTTCACGGTGGGAATGCTCTTGTTCCCACCCCACATAACTAGCTCTACTCTACACCTGTAGCTATGAAATTTGTTCTCTAATCAGTATTAATGTTTTACATTTATTCCATTACTTGTAGGTTTCTTCTTATTGTATTAACTGTTATGATTGCTTTTCTAAATGTGATTAGTTCTACTTTTTAGTATATATAATTATTAATAACTCTCTGTATAAAAATTGTTACTGCTAAATGTTTAAAATACACTCTGTTGGAGCTTTTCTCCCCAGGACTCCATTGAAAACGGGTTCTTTAAGACCCAATGGACTATCCTGGTAAACCAGCGACAATAAATAAATAAAATAAAATACACAGGGGAATTTTAACAAGGGAAATCATGCTTCCAGATGCTCGGTGTCCAGAGATTGAACCTCCCTTTCTTCTAAAAATGCAGTACTCTTTACTAGCTTGGTTTTAACACAGTGCTGTCTCATTCATCCTAGGTGATTGTACAGTCTTATTAAAAGCATGTATAACGGTGCTGTTCTGTTAATTAGCACAGAACTCAGCAATGTTGCCGGTCTCCCCACATTTGTGGCGTATGAATGCATTACTTGCTTTTTGTTTTACAGAAGAAGGTACATTTCTTACTGCAGTTTACGTTTTCGTAGCAGATAATTCATTTCAAATACTGTGTCATTAACTATCTTATTAGATTATTGGGATTTATTTACAGTACCCATTTCTTATATTAATGGGTCAAAATCTCTTAAACAATTTTACCGTTAAGATTTCTCATTTTTTTGCTGTATTGTTCAACCCAAAGCTTTAGAATATGCAGATATACTGTATGTCTATATCTATCTATCTGAGTCATCTTTTGGAGAGAAATGCTCTAATATCGACATCTGCATAGTCAACAAAACAGACTGCAAGATCAGTAGTCGCTGGGGTATGGAAATATGCCCTTTCCTCGGGAATTGTCCAATCTCTGAGTTAGTGTATTAGCAGGGGATGTGGGGATTCAGGTTTATTTTTTTTTTATGTTCCAAATGAGGTTGGTCATGCTTCTGTGCACTTATTGGTTTATTTATTTTAAAAGTGAAGTTACAAAATATTATTGCTTGTGCCTCATGGGTCATACCAATCCTGAAAAACAGTTATTTGTTAAGTTTATCATTGTCCATGTAGTCAGTCTTTTCCATGTCTTTCAATTTCAGTGCCTCTCTGTCAGCTGAGATGTCATGATTTTCCTCATTTTGTTTGGATCCAGTTGTTTGTGATGGTATAGCTCTCAAATGTTACTAAGTAAGATTTCAGGGCATCCTTACTGGCTAGTGTGTTTAGAGCACAGCAGTCTTGTGGTTGACGGTCTTGATGGCCAACATAATCCACTGTTGTTGTAACTGCATCTTTCTTTGATCAGTCCTCACCAAAAATTCCATGATTTCTCCTTAGTAATTTCCTTCATGGTCACAAATATCAGTTAACTCTACCAGGAACACATCAGTCACATTATTATGTGGAATTTGTAGCCCAGATATGGTTTGGACTTAATAAAAAAAAGAAAAAGAAAAGAAAATTGGCAGGTCTTGGGACAACTGCAAACCCCCCCCCCCCCCCCCCACACACACACACACACACAAACAAAACAGTGTAATTTTCAAAAAAGTCTCTAGAGGCAGGATACAAGTAAAACATGTTTAATCAGTCATTTACAAACTAAAATAGCTCACTTAGCTTTGTATTTTCAAAACAAAACAGACAGTATCATCTTTACAGAAATATTCAGTCCACACACCCCTTCCAAATTAGAAGCAGCCTTTTTACCAAAAAGGAAGCCCAAGGCTGTAGATCTAGCCCAGGCCTAACTTTCAAGTCAAGAAACAATTATTCATGCAGGTTGTACTCCACAAATTATATTCCACAGATTACACTCTATGCTTCCTGATCTTCCTTCCAATGAATCTCTGTGTGAAAGAATCATTTTCTGAGTTTGGCCCTCGAGTCTGCTCCCCCCTGCATGATGACTGCAAAATAGGAGCCATAATCTCAACTCCTAACGATGTGAACATCCTACAAAAGGGCCTCACTGAGACAGATGCCTGGTGTCAAAGCCATGGCCTCAAGCTCAATGCCAAAAAGTGCATTGTCATCCCCTTTTGTAAAAACACTGTACCCATGAGCTACCACTTAGGTGGTAGTCTAGTTAACACCGAAAGCATGATGAGACCTAGTAGTCTTATCTTTGATAATCACATCTCCACAGTGGACAGGAAATCCATCTACGTGGCACACCTCATCACAAAAGATTTATCATCCAGGAAAAAAGAGGTCATTGTTCCCTTATACTCGTCACTCATTAGACCCATTATAGAGTACAATTTTGGTATGTACCTCACAAGATATCTACAACATGTACCTCACAAGATATGTACAACAACTGGAAAGGCCGCAGAAGTACCTCACAAAGAGGATTACTGGCCTCATACAGATGTGGTATGCAGACTGTCTCAAAAAACTCCGGCTTTACTCTGTCAGATATCGCATACTCAGAGGCAATCTCTGCCTAACATACAAAGCTATGTCAAACCCAGAGCTGTTGGACATGCTCCACTTACAATCCCTCTGAGCTACATGCTCTGGGGACCTAAACCTTGTCACCACAATAAACAGAAAATGCTGGAGGGATAGATTCCTGTCCCAGAGATTTCCCATACTCTGGAACAAACTACGTATCTATATCAAACAAAGCTCCTCATTAGCACTCTTCAAGAAAAATCTTGATGGTTGGATGGGAAATAGAAAATTCGCCCTGGGGATCACATCTGGGGCTCTGCTCGACAGGTGCACAGGAAAATAATTTTCTTGGGTGGCGAAAGCCAGGGTACCTTTCTGGCTAGGCTTATATAGGCCTTAGGGCCAATAGCCTAGTACCTACCTATGAACTGACAGCTAATACCTTACAATTTGGCTAATTGCCATGAGAACATTCCTACACTTCATACTATAATGAGGACACATTTAAAGGTGTCCGCACTAACAACCAACGTCAACTACATATATATATATATATATATATATCTATATCTGTGTGTGTGTGTGCGTGTCTCTCTGCATATCTATCAATCTATTTATCTAGATAGATACAGATACCTATATATCTACATATATTTATATCTATATATATATATATATATATATATCTATATATCTATATATATATATATGTGTGTGTGTGTATATATATATATATATATATATATATATATATATATATACATACACACACACACACACACACACACACATATATATATATATATATATATATATATATATATATATACATGCACTACTTTGGTCGACAAAACAGATGGTTGGCAGGTTGCAAGATCGACATTCCCCAGGGTAGAGGAATATGCCCTTACTTAGTGGCTTATGCAGTCTCTCCCAGGGGGTGCACCCCTGAAAAAACACAGATTTTTGTTAAATTTTTTTTAGTTTGCAACTTTGAGCATATGGTCTCAACCATTTAACGTTCAACTTTCTATAACGTCAGTGTTACAACATGGATTCATTTATATATGTATGTGTGTTTGTGTATGTCTGTGTATATGTATTATAAGCTTATCAAAATGTCCATTGTTTTCCATATGATAATAGAAGAAACAAAATAAAGCAAAGCAGACTACTTTTACTACATTAGAAACCTTTTTATTTATAATCCACAAGCCTTGTAAACCAAGGGCTGCAGTCACTTCCTTGAAGTAAGAGTCCTGCAGTCTGTCACTGGAATAGTGCTCACCAGTAGAGTCTGTTCTTCTGGGTTTCACTGGTTTCCATCTTAGTTTTCTCACCATGAGTTTACTAAATTGATTCTTCTGGCAACAGCATGATATATAGAACCAGTGTTACAGTCAGCGATTCCCCCCTTTTTGAGAGGCCAACATCTCCCACTTTGTTGAACTGTAGACATCTCTTTTATACATCACAAGTCTCATGATAATACTTAACTAAGCTAGCTAGCTAATTCTTATAGCTGTACTGACTTCACCATGCTTTTTTTAAAGATGCAGTCTTTATTTGAAATATTTCATAAACAGTGTTGAGGAGAGCCACCAGCCTGTTACACCCCACCCTCCAGGCACAGGAGATGCGTTGTAAGCCCTACCATCTGCATTGTGGTGGTTCAAGCCTGGTGTGCGTTTTCCTGTGAATTTAAAAGGGTACAATTTTGCTGAGCATTCAAGCATAATAGACGGGCATAGTCTGTGACTAAAATAAATTATCATCCAGAAAGGTAATATGTTAATGAAGGTAGTGTGCACTTGATTCCGAGGAGTTCCCTTTCGCTACTAGGGTATCTGTTTTTTGCTTTGCTTGATTTTTAACTTAAAATGTCTAGGATATTCTTTTTTTTTTTATTTAAAGCCTGTACAAATACTGTTTCTCTGCATGTCTGTGATTCACCAAGTACACTGTTAATGGACTGCTGTAATCTGAAGAGGCTAAAGTAGGCTCTGAATGTAGTATTTTCTTCAACAGATTAAAAACATTTTTTACCCCTAGTGTCCACTTAGCCTTAAGTGATGCAGACTTGGATACAGTACCCAGCTAACCTGAAGAATGTCATCACTTGCTTCATGGTATCAGGAATAGCATAGTTTCTCACCACTTCCATTTTTCTTTCTGGATTGTAACAGTCCCCCTGTGAATGACATCACACAAACATTTTACCTTTGTTATGTCTAATTTATCTTTCATGGTTTTGACATTTAGCTGGCTTCTCTCAGAGAGTGTAGTACAGCTTGTACCTTAGCTATGTTTGTATCCCAGTCATCTGAATATATTATTACATCATCTACGTGTGCATCATCTTATTTAACGTTGGTATTTAGGACGCTAAAGAGTTTGAAGATGGTCCATTTGGATCAATGTTCTCTCCCAAATATCACTTGAAAATTAATCTTTGAAAGGTTGCAGGGTACCATGTAACCCAGATGGAAGAACAGTACACTGGAACAGTCTCCCTGGTGTTAAAAAAAGCTGTCTTTTCCTTGCCATTAGCTGTTAGATTTGCCAGTATCCCACCAAGCTAATGTAGGGAAGAATCTTGCTTTCCCCAACCTTTCTGTTAGTTCAGCCTAGGGATGTGGTAGCTCTCAGATTTTGAAAAGCTGTTTCAGAATCCTGAAGTCATTACAGAATCTGCTTGTTCCATCAGACTTTTGGGCTTACACTGTGGGCCTAATCCATTCAATTTAGGGCTTGTCTGTCCCTCCTATTGCAAGCATTTTTGTACTTTCCCTTTCTCTAGGAGTCTGATACTCTGTAAGGTTTTAAGTTAACTGTTTCCCCTGGAGTGGTCTCACTATGGTGTTGAATTAGATCTTTTCTGCCAAGAAGTTCTGAAAACACTTTGTTTCTTAATAGAAGCTCCTTTATTTCTTGCACAGCCTTGGGGGGCTCATTCATCATGTGGTACTGCTCAGCACAGTTGAGGAGAAAAAAAATAAGTCACTTCTGTAAGGAAAAGTGCCAGGTTGTAAACTCCTATGTCTCACATCCTAACTTATATGAGGGGAAAAAAAAGGTTAGATCTGAAGTAGTTACTTCATTTGCTCTGCAACCTGTGGGTATCGGATCCGATCTCGGATCCGAGCCGGCAGCTTTCCAAGCTACAAGATCTGAGCTCCTAGCTCCTCCCCTCTACCCATAATCCCCTGCTGTGTGCTACATTACCTCAGATCGTTTTTTGCCGCGGTTGAAGCAGCTACTTTTGAAGAGCTCCTTGGCTTTTTGGTGAGATTGAACCTTTTTCTTCTTTTTGTAAAAAAAAAATTGGTGTGAGTGGTGTTATGGCTGAAGGGCCTAAGGCGGTGTTCTCAAAATGTACTGAGTGTGGCCATAAGCTTTCGCTGGCGGATGGCCATACTCAGTGCGTTTTATGCTTGGGGGCGGCCCATTTGTCATCGGCCTGCACAATCTGCGCGGCCTTTAATCCCCGAGCTATTAGGGACAGGAAGAACAAGCTGATCCTGGCAGGCTTGTTGCCTCAGGAATCAGCTTCTTCTTCCTCCCCCTCTCAGGCACAGGCTGTCTCCACAGCCCTCGTGCCTTCTGGGTCCCCGACTCAACCTGGGACTCAATCTCCCTCTTTGGGTTTGAATTCGGGAGATTCAGGTACCTCCACTATGGTGGACAAAAGACACAAAGACAAGGGACATAAGTCCCACAAAAGGCGGGCTGAGACTCAACCCTCAGCCCCGCCGTCTAAGCTGACTAGGTCTCCCTCGAGGGGCTACGGATCCTCCCCCTCTCGGCTCCGTTAACTTCGTTTTTCTCCGGAGCTGGAGGAGGAGGATCGGTCTCCCTCGAGGTCATTGAGGCGACCCTCCCAGCCCGCCTCGACGACTTCAAGATCAACAAGAAGCCTCACTGAAGCAGATATGGATCGGATGATGCGCCGATTCATCCAGACCCAAATGCAGATGGGGGTGCTCTTGCCTCCCCCCCCTCTGGGGGGGAGCGCGGCCCCCATATTTGCTCCGATTACTCCTTCTCCGACACGTTTTCGAGTATCGGAGTTATCGGATCCGGGCCCTTTCGGAACCGGGGATTCACTGGCGCCGATAGCTCCAGTCGCTTCGACGCCGACTGTGCCTTCGAGTCTGTCAGATCCGAGGGAGCTTGTGTGTCTTCGGCTCCATTGGGTTCGGAGCACACCTCTCTCTCGGCTCCGGCTGCATCGGCTCCGACCCCGATCCCTACCTCGGAGCCGAGGAGATTGCTCTCGGAGCCTGGCGAGAGTAGCTCTCCTTCGGCTTTTGAGGTTGTGGAGAGGGTACTGTCGAGGACTTCCAGGTCCCCGGTCCAGGCGTCGGATCCTCCCATACCCCCACTGCATGTGGGTCTATCCTCCATCATCCGACCATCGGGACAGCCTGCTCAAGCCCTCCAGTTGGTTCCCTTAGAGGAACAGGACCCGGTTGATGAGCCCTCTTCGTACAGTCCCACCGAGGAGGTACCTCGAAAACGTCGGTGCAAGAGGAAGCACCTGGACTCCCCCGAGTCCGTCACAACCGACACGGATTTAGATGAAGGGGAAGGTTCCCCAAGGTCACCCCCCCCCGAGGATGTCTCCTTCGGAGACATCATGTAAATGTTGCGTATTAGAGGGGGGTGGTCTACCCAAAAACCTTCCGCAGATGAATCCGTGTTCCTGGATGCGTTTGAGGCAGGCCCTTCTACCTCCTGGGTGTCCCCCCCCAGCTGACCCCCTGGTAGACCTCATTACTACCAGGGCGTGGAAGGAGCCCGACACCGTGGAGCCTATCCCGAAGCGACCCAACAAGATCCTTAGCCCCCCAGTGGATAGATTGTCTTGGGCCAAGGGAATCCCAGTGGATGCCATGCTGGTGGCGGCTGCCACCAAGAGAGAACTTGCGCAGGAGAGTTCTTCGGTTCACCCGCCAGATAAGGAATCTCGAGCACTGGACCGCATTGGGAAGCTGATGTTTAGTTCAGCGACCTTTTCTGTAAGGGCGCTTAACTACATGGCACATACCATTAGGCTGCAACGAGACTTAATTAAGGAATACGCTGCAGCCCCCCCGGAGTCCATGTCGGTCGAGGACAAAAAAGTTTTCTCGACTCGTATGGCCACTCTAAAATCCATCTCTAACACGTCCATGCGTCTACTCTCCCATGCCACGGAGGGAGCCACTAGGACCAGCGGAGCCGGGGTTGTCTTGCGACGTCAGTCCTGGCTCCGTCTTTGCGATTTCGCGGATCCCTTCAAGGCGTCCTTCGCGAATGCACCCTTTGACAGATCTTCACTCTTCGGCAAGACCGTTCTTGAGACGCTGGTCCAAAGTGAGAAGGATGGGAAGACGCTGTCTGCCATTGGGGTCCGCTTCTCTAATCCCCAACGATCCTTTTCTAGGAATCAGAGGGGACAAAAGAAGCTGCGGTTCCGTAAGTCCCAGCAATCCCATCTGGCTTTGGACCCCTCATCCTCTAGAGGCAGAGGAGGACAAGGAGGACGCCGGCCCAGAGGCAGAGGGGGACCGCGTAACTTCGGGTCCAGGGAACCCTTCCTGGGTAGACCCGCGCAGCAGCCCTGAGGGCTTACCCGGCTGTCCCTCTCTGGAGGCAGTCGGGGGGCGGTTGTCGGAGCACCTGTCAAACTGGGAGTCCATTACGACAGATCGATGGGTGCTCCGCATCATATCCAGAGGTTATACCATCCCCTTCATAAACCACCCTCCCTCGACCAGACACCTCCCCGATGTTCCACCCAATCGAAGGGAGGCAGCAGCTTCAGAAATCCTGAAGTTGCTAGAAAAAAGAGCCATCCAGCCCGTCCCCCCAGACCAGTCCGGATCGGGTTATTACTCCAGGTTCTTTTTAGTGCCAAAAAAGACGGGGGCCTCAGACCCATTCTAGACCTCTCTGCTTTGAACCTGTTCATTCCCAAAGAAAAGTTGCAGATGGTCACCCTCCAGTCTATTCTCCCCCTTCTGCGGCAGAACGACTGGATGTGCTCGATAGACCTCAAGGATGCGTACTACCACATCTTGATGGACAGACGATCCAGAAGGTTTCTCCACTTCCGGCTGGGAGCCAGTCATTACCAGTTCAGGGTTCTCCCGTTCTGCCTCACCTCAGCCCCCAGGGTGTTCACCAAGGTCATGGCAGTGGTTGCAGCCCACCTGAGACTTCAGGGCATTCAGGTCTTCCTGTACCTAGACGACTGGCTCCTTACCACCACCAACAGGCATCGGCTCTGCCTGGCAAGAGATTATGCTCTGACCCTTGCCCAGAGCTTAGGCATCTCTATAAACCTCCAGAAATCCTCTCTTTGCCCCGTACAGGTCATGGAGTTCATAGGGGCCAATTTAGATACCTGCATTTCTCGAGCTATGCTAACTGCGGACAGGATAAACAGCTTGTCGTGTCAGGTGCTAATTCTTCTTCAAAGCCCGGCCCCGAAGGTGGAATTAGTTCTGAGGGCACTAGGATCTATGGCAGCAGCGATCAGTCTCGCCCTTCACGCGCGTCTGCGAATGAGGATTCTGCAGTGGACCCTTCAAGTTCAGTGGTCCCTGCTACTCCATCCGGAGAATACTCCGATTCCCCTAAGCAGAGTTTGCAGGCACTCCCTTCTTTGGTGGCTCCACGCCCCAGAGCTGAAGGAAGGGAGGCCTTTTGTTGTCCCTCCCCCCCAAGCCACACTGACCACGGACGCTTCTCACCTCGGATGGGGGGGGCATTGTTCGGGCAGAACCGTCCAAGGCACGTGGACTCCCCTGGAGACCGCTTTGCATATCAATGTCCTAGAGATGAGGGCGGTGCTTCTAGTGTTGCAAGCTCTCCACAACCTTCTACCTCTGGGGACTATTGCAATCCAGACAGACAACATGTCAGTGGTCTGGTACATAAACAAGCAAGGAGGAACCAGGTCCTACCCACTTTGCCAGGAGGCTATGAGAGTGTGGGAATGGGCGATATCCACCAACTGCTTTCTGGTAGCAGTGCACATTCCGGGTCGGTCCAACATTTTGGCGGACAAACTGAGCAGAGTGATTCTCACTCCGTACGAGTGGTCTCTCAATCCATCAGTTGCGAAGCAGATCTTCCGCAAATGGGGTTGGCCTTGCTGCGATCTTTTTGCTTCTCCCTTAAACACAAAATGCAGCGAGTACTTTGCAATACTTCCCCCCGAAGGGGAGAATCCCAGAGACGCTCTAGTCCATGCTTGGCCGTCTACTATATGCCTATCCACCCCTTCCGCTCATGACCAAGTTCATACAGAAAGCCCGGCCGGTTGGGGAGCAGAGTTATCCTCATAGCCCCATTCTGGCCTCGCCAGATCTGGTTCCCGTACCTGCGGTCTCGCAGTGCATCTCCGCCATGGATACTGGATCCCATTCCAGACCTGATTTCACATCCGGCGGGATTACAACCCCCGAACCTGGTGAACCTCAAGCTTGCGGCTTGGTTGCTCCAGTTCCACTGATGGCTAGGACTCCCTGTATCTTATCTCCTGTTAAGGCCATTCTAGTCGCAGCACATAAGCCGACTACTAGGAAGATTTACTACAGCAAATGGAAACGTTTCTCTGTCTGGGCCAAAGATAGAGGCCTGGATCCATTTACAGTTCCTATTCCTACTATTCTAGACTTCCTGTCTCTGATATTCAGACAAGGAGCAAGTGCTTCAACAGTTAAGGTGCAATTGGCAGCCATCTCCCATTTCCATGTGGGAGACGGACTAGGATCTTTGGCTTCTACAAAATTATATAAAACCTTCTTACGGGGCATTTTCCTCTTGAAGCCTCCGGTGAAAGTGGTGGTGCCTCCATGGGATTTGGCCTTAGTCTTACAAGCCTTGACAGGCCCACCCTTTGAAACCGCGGCTTCGGTTCCATTAAAGTTCTTGTCCTGGAAAACAGCCTTTTTGGTGGCCATTACTTCTGCCAAAAGGGTATCAGAACTTCAAGCCTTATGTATGAAGCATCCTTATCTCATTTTTCATAAGGATAGAGTGTTCCTCAGGACTAATCCGTCGTTCTTACCTAAGGTGGCTTCGGAGTCAAATATCAATCAATCAATAAACTTACCCGTGTTCTTCCCAAACTTTCAGAATAAAGGAGAATACACATTGCATAAATTGGATGTGCACAGACAACTGCGTTTCTACCTGCACAGGACTAAGGATTTTCGCAAATCGGACCAGTTGTACGTGTCATTTGCTAAATCAGCCATGGGTAAGGCCATTTCCAAAGTGACTGTAGCAAATTGGATTTGTCAATGCATAGTCCACGGGTACTTATCTGCAGGCAAACCGGTTCCTACGGGAATTCGCGCTCACTCTACGAGGGCTGTGGCCACCTCTGCAGCCTTCTGGTCTAGGATCCCCTTGGATGACATATGCTCTGCAGCTACCTGGTCCTCTTCACATACGTTTATTTCTCATTATAAGTTGGATATGGTATCGAGAGGTAGGGCTTCCTTTGGCTTTGCGGTGCTTCGGAATATCCTTCCATAGGCCGCCCAGGGTTTCTCCCTAGGTAGCTGGGGACTCTGTCCCACAGGTTGCAGAGCAAATGAAGTAACTACTTCAGATAAAGAAGTTATGTACTCACCATAAAGTTCCATCTGAGTAGGTACTTCATTTGTCTGCAACCGACCCCCCCTGCCATCCCCCGAACCTTTCAGGATTCCTGATCACAAAAGAGATCTTGTTCTGCTTTAGGACAGTTTATCTGGTGTTGCTTCCTCTATCGAAGGTAGGAGTTGTGTAAGAGGCAAAAAATTTCGATCTGAGGTAATGTAACACATAGCAGGGGATTATGGGTAGGGGGGTGGAGCTAGGAGCTCGGATCTTGTAGCTTTGAAAGCTGCCGGCTCGGATCCGAGATCGGATCCGATACCCACAGGTTGCAGACAAATGAAGTACCTACTCAGATGGAACGTTATCGTGAGTACATAACTTCTTTTTCATTATGGTCTGATACTTCTACCTAATCCTGCCCTTATGTCCTAACAACCTACAATACACCCTGACACTCGCTCTGCATGTGAGCAAAAAAAAAAAAGTCCCTTTTGTGATCTGGTGCTCCTCCCTTCTCTAAATGCTCCCACTCTTCTGCCCATAGAGGACATGTGAGGAGATAAAATTAACAAATAAAAAAACCTGGATCTGTTAATCTCACCCCCTAGCATCTTGTGCCCCCCCCAGTTTACATGTCTGATTTCATGTTTGCGCGTCTTGGTGGGTCATCTGCCTGTAGTTCAGTCAAAAAGATCGTTTTATCTTTCTTCAGTAACTACAGAGGTTTGTGTGTCGCTCCTTGGTCTCAGGATGTTAGTTTGATACATTTTGTTTGGCCTTCTGTTACCAGATTGTTTCACCCTGTAGTTTTCATCACTTCATGTTTATACTATTGCATATGGCTCTTGCCATTTTAGCTAAAGGTTTGTTTACTGCAGAGGTGACATAAGCCAGCAGCTGATCACCAGTTTTGTATTCCTTTATCTTTGCATTTCTGTTACACACACCTCTTGTTGTATATTCTGTTTTTTTTTTATGTTTTCCCATATGATTGGGATTACCACATTCAGTTTGCCTTGTAAATTTTTAAAGGGGATTCTCTCTTCTTCCCAAGTTTTTGTGACAATATCTACAGTACATGAGTATGTCTGCTATATAATAACTAAAAACGACTTCACTCTAATGAGGGTGTGATACTTCTGTAATGTCAGACAGGAGGTGTAGTATTAACTGATCCCAGCTTTGACCATTTTCCTTAATAATTTGTTGTCAGTATGAAATGTAAAATTTAGTTTAAATGCTCCACTAATCCATCTGTCTGGGAATGAGATACTGAGTTTTTTAATTGCTTGACCTTAAAGCATTGGTGTAGTTTCTACATTGCTTTCGACATAAGTTTAGTCTTTGGTTGGTGAGTATTAGATTTCCTCATGCTAGAAAATAGTAGTACTAACTCCATAGCTATGGATCTAGCATTAGCCGTACATCGGAGAATTGCCTCAGGGTATTAGTTGCATAGTCCAAAATAACCAGATGTGTTGAAACCCATTGTTGGATTTTATCAGTGGACCATTATTTTCCATAGTAATATTCAAGTGCTGCCCCTTTCATAGAGATTTGAATCAGTTTGTACTGACATTTAGTGCAGATTGTTAAAGCTGCTTTATGTTGGTTTGATTCCTTCAGCCTAAATTTGTCTGCTGTGTGATGCTGGGCAAGTGACTTTGCCAGATTGTCTTCCACACGGGTCTGTATTCTACCCTGGTTAACAAATACAAATAAATAAACCTCATCAATAGGCTTCTGAACAGTTGGCCACTAATAGTTGATGTAGAACTTTCTCTCTTTCCATGCTTACTCTGTACATTAAGCCATCTTATAAGTCAAAAGTTGTTGTTTGTCTTTTCCCGGTTAGAGGTCACCACAGCGGAACTCCGGTCCGCTAATGATTGGCAGTAGATTTTTTATGGTGCCGAGTTGCCAGCCCCGACGCCCAGCCTTCAGCGAAGGGACGCCCATTCACGCATGTCTTTCAGAGGCCACTCGACCACGGGGAGGACATGCAGACTCCACACAGAAGGCACTCCAGCCGAGAATCGAACAGGAAAACCTCTTGCTGTGAGGCAACAACGCTACCGCTGCACCACTGCGGCTTACATCTTATAAGTCAAAAGTATGGTTTGGAAATCAAAACATGTTCATCTTCTTCACCTATAACTCTTAACTGTATTTTTCCTTGCTTGGGTCAGAGTATCACCATCCCATTTTAGCTTTTTAAATCTTGTCAAGTTTACGTGGAGGTCAGTCAGCGTTGGAGTTTCCTCATGGTCAGTCTGTCATGAGGTAGAAACAGCTACCTCCTACTAGTTTAGATGTTGGTGTGTCTGTATCGAAAGGTAGCTCATACTAGCATTGTTCAGTGTCAGTTGCTGTTCTTACCTGACTCATTTTCCCTTGTTCTTTTCTTTTATAAACCTAAGATGTCGTGCCCTCTGTATTCCGTTTAGGTTCCTGTATTCTGGCCCAAGAAGAATATCATTAGGGTTCTCTTCAGGGATATATTTTCCCTCGGTATACTC
>NC_056730.1:919794337-919949337 GCF_019279795.1 Protopterus annectens
TTTTCAAACCTCATTCCTCCCTTGTTATGCATTGTTCCCAGAATTCTACCCTTTGTTAAGGATCTCAGTTCCAGTTGTTTTATCTCTGTTACTATATTCAGTACTTCCAGTATAGTAACTTAGATTTTGATTTCCATTTTCTAGTGATTGCTTTTTTGACAGCCACCATTATTAGACACAGCAAGGCCTTACCATGTCTAGACAATTCTGATTCTGAATCATAGCTCAGAAGAATCATCTCCCTCATCAGACCAATCTGCCCACCCAGCATCTCTGACAGTGCATCCTGCAAGGAATCCTTACGAATTCACAGCAGTCCCAGAAAGTATGTTCCCTATTACCTCTTTCTTCCCCCCTCATACCTCCAACATTTGGTATCTGCTTGAGGAAAAATTCTCTGGCGTCTACTTGGGGTATAAAAATATCGATGTAAACTTTTCCAAGCAAAAATCCTAAATCTTCTACATTTTGTTGCTTATTTGGGAGACATACATATATCCTCCCATTGTTTCTTTGTGAATTGCTTATCCAATCTCTCTTCGCAATCATTTCTAATCTCTTATAGTTATCTTGCTATATTTTATATACTCTATTAATTATTCCTTTTTTAATGGCAGCTTCTGTTCTCGATTCTGTTAAAAACCCTGTCAGTGCTGTCTTTCATTTAGGATGCCCCTATTTCTTTCTCTTTGCTATACTCTGATATCAATCCCTGATAGGGAAGGCAATCTCTAAACTACAGTCCAAATAAATTCTTGGTGTTTTCCCGTTCCACCATCATTCCCTATCTAGTTATTTGCTCCCAATACCTTGGTTCCTTTGCCAGTTTTCTCCAGTAAATTCCAGCCCCAACTTGCCTATCCCTAATTGCAGTCATTCCTATCGGCAGAATCTCCTTTCTCCATTCCTGTGTTGGATTAGTTCGTAGAATACTTTCTGCTACTTTATGGATATAATATTCTGCATGATTATCATTATTCTCCTTAAAGGCCTGCATCCAAAATCCCAGTCTGTCTGTGTTTCTTGAGCTCCCCCCCATTTCATCGTTATCCTTTTCCACTTTGAATTATAGTTTTCTGTTTGTGCTATGCATAGAAGTCTTAACTGTGTAGCTCTGAAATACCCCTTCAAACTGGGTAATTCCAATCCTCCCTGTTCTGCTGGAGTAATCAGCTTATCCCACTTGACTCTTGACATCTTCTCCTCCCAGATAAAGTTATTTGGTTCTTTAGTAATTGCTACCCACAACTTCTCCTCTCGTTGATAAAAATATGCCTGACCTGTGTATAAGACTAAAGGGACTAAAAACATTTTAACTGCTTGCATCTTACTATCCATATAACAAAGTTTCCATTTTCTCAGTTTTTGTATTTTTGTTTAGTCTCTTCCCACATATCCTTAGCCAGTGGCGGATCCAGGATTTTACGAAGGGGGGGGGGGCACAGTCTGGAAAGTCGACAAGTGAGGTGGGGAGGCAGGAAAGCAAAACACTGGGGAAGGGGGATGTGAAGGATCACCTTATGATACTGTATCAGCATGTGTGAAAACACAGCAACATACAGTCATTTGCAAAACATTGGGGGTGGCGGGTCGATTGAGCACAATGGTTAAGGTTTTCACCTCAGACACAAAGTATTGTGTTCGATTCTGATCTCCGCTTATTAGCTAGCCTTATAATTACCATTCATGGCAGTTAGCCTAATATTCTCGTATGATCCAGTGAACCTGGTGTGGTTGTGTTAGTGGAGGTACATAACTCCTATCCAGCACACAGCATATTAGCAGACAATACCAGTTGTTTCAAGACATACCTAGAGGATATGTTTGGTTGCCCATATGAAGTCATAGTTCTTTTATATGGCATACCTGACATAAGCATTATGATAACATTGCAAAGAATCCCAGTGAAGGTGATATCACCCCAAGACCCACAGCAAATGTAAGCAATTTAAGTAAATAATGATTTATGTGAAACCAGCAAAGTTAATTTATGTAATTAATTTTGTGTGTGCAAGTGAAGTTCAGTTAAAGAACATTGCAAGTTAAGGATATACACGTTTTATGAAAACATTCCTAAAAAAGTCAGTTAAATTATATGCAATGTATAAAACCAAATTTAAGTACTATAGCATTTCCCAAAGGACAGCAACACAAAATCTACTTTGTCTGGCCAGCCTAATATGCAAAGCCATGGAAAGCCTTATTAGGAAACAGCAACCCTCAGAATACTATTTCCATTTTAGTTTGGATTTGTCAATGGCAGGTCATGCTTACCAAATCTAATGTACTTTTTTGCAAAGGTCACCAATGCAATATGGGAAAGCAAAATGGTACACATTGCATACCTCGACCTAGTTAAAGCTTTTGACACAATCCCCCACTCAGGCATTGCAGAACAGCTAAATAAACTAGGAATAAACTATGGTCACCTACTGGATTGCCACATGGCTCACAGATGAGATGCAGTAAAGCAAAACTGACAGTTACCTCCAGAAAGAGATGAGCTACTGGTGGAGTCCCCGGGGTTCTGTGCTGGGGCCTCTCCTGTTTAACATCTACTTTTCTGAAGTAAAAGCCAATACCAAAGGGCTCTAAATGACTAAGTTTGCACATGACTACAAGTTAGGAGCAGTCACTGAACCCCAAATTGCACAGCCATCCTGCGGGACAGTTTGTCCCAAACAACTGGTGCCACAATCATGGACCAAAATGAAATGCCAGTAAATGCATTATTGTATCCTTTGGAAGCCATCTACCTCAGAACTATGATGACAATAAGACCTTGTTTGGGTTTTTGGAACTTATCTGGACAGTGACCTAAATTTTGACCAGTATGTCTACTTCTGTAAGAAAGTGCTTCTGTATTAAACAGCTTAAAGAAATGGGTTATGTCTAGATCTAGGATGTCACTGCCCTCCTTTACTCAGCACTCCTTAGGCCAGTCATCGAGCATAATGCCCCCTTTGGCCTGTATCTGTCCAGACACATGCAACTGGAATGCCCACAAAGAAGCCTTACTAAAAGGATACTAGGGCTAAACAATATGTCCTACACAGACTAAAGGGAGAACATGCAGACTCCACTAAGAAGGCACCACAGGCAAGAATCGAACTGGCGAATCTCTTGCTATGAGGGGACAATGCTATACACTGCACCACTGTGCCACTCTAGGCTTATTTAGCAGCATCTGATCCAATCATCATAGTTCATTTGTGTTATCTAGTCAATTTAATAAAGTATAAGTTATGATATTAAAGTACTGCAATACATTTTAAAAAAAGTTATTTTTAGGGTGTGAGAAAGCAACCCAGACTAAAAACTTGTTGAAAACAGTAACATTCCCAGCAAAAAAAAATAAGCAAACATTGCCCAAGTGAAACAAAGACAAACACCACCACATATCTCTGCAGCTGAACAGGCAGATGCAAAGGCAAAAATGCAAACCCCGAGGTCTGTCACATAATTCAAGACTGGTAACTGGTAACAAAAGAAAAAAAATCATAGCTGTAAAATCCAGTATACAGTATTAAGAAAACGAGGTACATCTAGTCTGTCAAATGTATTCTCCAAACCAAAATATGGAATTTTTGACAGGAACAGTTCTGCTTTGAAACTGTGGTCCAAGTCCAGAAATAAGTGACAGAGTACAATGATTGCCAATTCAGCTACTGGCAAATAAAATATTTTTATAAACAACATCCAGAGAGCCAAAGGTTTGCATAATGTAAGTGTTCACTCCAGGAAGCAGTCAAAACTCAAGAAAACAAATTTCTTGAAGCTTTACCTTTCTGAAAGACACTTATCCAGCAGGTAGCAACACAGCGAAACCAAGAAAAGAGTTGTATGACCATAAACTAGAGGAAAAAGTTAAGTCAGCAAAATTGATCACCCATAATAACAAATATATCTGACTAATTTAGATCAGAAAAAAAAAATAAAAGCAAAACAGCAAAATTAAAATAAAGCATAAAAATGAAAGCTAGAATCAAAATATCAGACTATAAGAAGTCAAAGGCTAAGGCCTGACAATTTGTTGTTGCCATATTTTCAGGAATATTGAATAATGACTGCTGCAAAAGGGAATGGACATCTTTTGTGTGTACATCATTTGCTGAAACAGAATGTTTTTTTTCACTTGCAATAACTTCATATTCAGTTCATTGTCTGCGACTGACACAAAAATTCCCAGATCTGTTATTCAGCGACTCTAAGCCTTATATCTTATAAAGGTTTGTCATTTCACAAATAGTATTTAGATGTTTGTATCCTTATGTAGATGTTCGCCACAAAAGGTTTTTGGGACAAGAGGGATTAATCTGGTCTAAACAATGAATCTGACTAATGAAATCAAAACTACCTTTTAATTTTTCATCAGACATTTGTAAGGGCCCAATATTTAACATGTTAACACCAGGGAAATAAAACAGTGAATGCCTGGTTGTGTGAAGCATGCTGGCGTGTATATTACAACTTTGCACTTACATTGGTATAGTTTGGAACATAAAATTCAACATGATATGGGATGGCTGTCTTAACTAGGATGCAACTAATTTGCTTTTGGTCTGTTTGGCTACTGTTTTCTGATGCAGAATCTTGAAAGTAAAAGGCCAGGGTGGTAATCTTCATACTATTGGCTGAAACGTGTGGCCAGTCAGGAAAAAGTTATGCACCAACCATATTCAAAAGTTATACATGATGTCAAAACTGCACCACAAGTCCTGCTTAATTTCTAACAGAGCACAGTAAAACATAAACAAAAAAGCACAACATACTACAAAGAAATAAGTCACCAGGCATTTTTGCAAGAAGGGCAATGACCCTGCATGCATCATTTATACATACTGACACAAGATTGGACAGTGACATATAGAATAATTCAAAAGGAACCAATATAGTCAGACAGTTATTCACTTATACTTTAACACCCAACATGTAATACCGAATCACAAGATAGTCTGAACTTGCAAAATAACATTCACACTCCAACTTTCAACAGTCATATATTTTAAAAGCTAGGAAATTTGATTGCTATCAATCGCATGTGTCACCTTTAGTGAACTAGCATTCACAACATTATGTGTTTATGGTAGATTTAACCATTGCTGACTACTGGTACTGCTGTGTGCCAATTGCAGTACAAAGACTGAACACAAACATAGCATTTGCTGTTCTTTTCCACGTGTGATGTGCTTCTGTTTTAACTGACATCATTATTTTATGAGAGGCAAATATTGAGGAAAGGACCATACAGACTGTACATGAGGGGAAGCAGTGTGAATGCATATTTTCAAAGTTGTTTTGATGTGTTCTTCATATGTACCTTGATACTTATGTTTTCTCATTTTTTGTACATGCACACAGAAATATGTTATTACTATTATTAGTGAGGCGACCACTACAGGAGATATACAAGTAACATTTTCAGGTTTATTACCCACAGTCAAATATATTTCAACATCACCATTATAAATTGCACGTGTGTCTAGAAAGTGCAGGATACATTACATCACATTATTATGACACATAGAAATATATAGGTGCAGTATCCATTATGTGGATTAAAACCTTGCATCTATTACACTGTCATTCAGTACGTACTTCATTAACACATAGCACAATTTAGGCAGTTAAAGATAAAAGTAATTTTCTGCATTCATTAATGTTCAGTATGCTTTGTAGTATGTACTTCTGTTAAGTCTCATTTATGCGACTGAAGGCCAGGTCTTTGCCCATGTAGAATAATTTTTTTTCCCCATAGGATGAGAAATGTCACTCAATAAAGGGCACTGATAACTGGCACCAAACTGCAATGCCTAATGCACAAAGGATGAAGCAAATAAAACTGATAAATCAGTCTTTTCTGATTTATTAAGTTTGTGGGTTTTAACAAAAAAGTATACTAATTATTCATACTTCCAGTTTATCAACACCTTCACAAGATTTGAACACTGCACCTACAACATTTCATTGGAACTGCCATCAGGAACATGGTGCTCCACATAAATAGTTAAGCAAAAAACAGAAAGTCAACTACATTTTCAGATCATTGTACGTCTGAAATGAGCACTTATGTTTCTTGTTTCACTATAGTGATGGTATCAGACTTTGTTTTTATTTTTCCTTATATGGTACAATTGTGTTACTGGGAGTATTGGCCACATGAAGATGATAATGATTAATGAATGTGAGGGTAGAAACATTTTCTGCAAGGGCGGCAGACTTACTCATAAAATTGGTGTGCATTACTCTATTTTACTACCTTTGTGAAAGGAATGTCTTAAAGCATGGCATACATATAATCCATTGTTTTAAAGTGTATATATGCCTTAGGTTTTAAGCTACATTCACAGTGTTGTGGATTGTTCACATTAAAGTGTCCCTTATTGTCCCCAAACTACTTCTAGATTTGTAACCAAATGCAAACGGAAGGTGCAAAAAGTCACTAGTAACCACAAAAAGCATTTCCAGATTTGTCCATGATTGGTTGAAAGCTATGCTGACAACAGCACTGCTGTAAATACTTGTAGTACAGAACAGGATCATTGTGAGGGGTGCACGTGCATCAGTTCCTTCACGTAACAACCTTTAATAATTGTGCGCCACTTTCAACTCAGTCTTCTACTCTGAGGAAGTTTGCACTTTGTAAGTTTGTCTACCAGACCTTTGTGCGAAACTCCATAACGATTTACCTCCCACAGGTTGACTGGCCTTGGCTAAACAATAAGTAAGTGAGAAGCTACAGTATTGTACAACGGAATGCAGATATTAGGATGTAAAGATGGCTTATGTAGTAATCAACACAGTTGGAGTCTCCTCCGTTCGGTAGCATACAGTAAACTAAATAAAAAAAATCATAAGAAAAAGGCAGATCCGTTTGGGGGGTGTATGCAAGGATTTGTCCTAGTAAATTGTTTAACAATCAAAAGATACGAGGTTGACCAAGTCAATTCGAATGCAGTACAAATTGACAAATGTAAACGCTAATCAATGCATCGCCCAAAAGCCAGGGCACCAGCTTTTCTGATGTGTTATTAGTCCGGTGTCGACTGCATCTCCCAAGAACAGAAGTGGGAATGAGTAACAAAGGAAACAATCTGTAACTTGTTTAGCAAAAGCTAAGACCCACAAAATGAGCAACAGAAAGTGAAACTAAGAAAGTAATAGCGGACTAGTACTATTTTTGGTGGAGTGGCGTGTAAAGAATCATTTCAGCCACTAATACCTCTCAACTTTTCTGTATTTTGACTCAAAATTTAGGACTGCCCTTCCTAAAACTGTTGACTGTTGGCAAAATCTGTGAGTTAATCAGTAAGATCAGCAGAAAAAGGGAAAGTAAAAGGAGGCATTTGACGACAAGAATGATAGATCAGATTAAGAAAATAGATGTCACCTTTCAGATGGAGCTTATGAACAGACATCCAGTAGAAAAGAGCCCATAACAGCATTTATCATTTCCTAAACTCATTTAATGAGAAAACACTACCAAACTCTCAGTAATAAGTAAATGGTAACCTAATTTATACTGTCCCTGACCACAGGAGTCAACTCTGTGTCTCACTTATTAGTGAAATTGCATATTTTCAGCAGTGCCTGAAGAAATAATTTCTTTCATGCTGTTATTAATTTGGAAAAAAAGGCAATGGTATCCTTTCATTTTCCCTAGGCTATCAGCGCCCATACCCATTTGAGTAAGCCTTTCTTCTTGTTCATTTCTTTTTCCAGTGCTCTATGACTGAAGCACCTGAGCATCTGCATCTTACTGGAGTACCCAGACATTTACATGTATTTCCAGCTCTATCACAGTCCTACAGGGCAGTTTCACTGTGTGCAAATTCTACAACTCAGTCTGTATTCTTGTAACAAATTACTTCAGATGTGCACAGTACAGGGCCTCCACTGAAAGGGGACTGGTGTCCAGTCTGACTTTCCCAGTAAACAAATGTAAAATAAATAAATAACGTACTCTAGCTAGGGACTGAACCAGAATGCTGCCAGCAGGATGGGAACATCTTGCTTTTCTCCATAAAATGTTCCTGTTGATAGCCCTATGTATCTCTGGCTCTTATTTATGTGCCTGCATCCTGCATGCATACTTTAAGACAATCTAAGCTTTCTGAATATGATACTGCACTGAATCTGTGCTTCCAGAAATAGCTAACTATGGCTTTGTTTTGCCATATACAGATATACTATTTTCAGCCTAGTATGGGTTTTACTCCAGTTTCTCATCTTTGGATCACCTGCAGAGATGCATTGTATCCCTTCTAGCTCCCTGCAGCATCAACTGTATTAAAATAAATTGTCTTAGTACTGAATCCTTGCATATCTCACTGATAACGAGTATATACCCCATTATTAATGACTTTTCATCCTGTCAACCAGTCACGTTACCACAGTATTCCATGTCTAGCAAGAAAAGCTTGCTATGTATTCATACTGGATTGTATCAGATACATTGCCAAACCAAGAGTTCCTACTTTACTACATTGCTTACTTTCTGAAATAAATCTAGACTGATTCAGTATGTCCTACTTGTGAATCAATGTCTTATTTGCTATTATTTATCACAGTGACTTCTGGATATTTGATTTTTGTTTCTTTCAGAAGTATTTATACCATCTTTTGGTTAAGTTACCACCTGTAATTTTCTGCCTTTTTTCAATCCCTGTTTCTTTGAAGGACAAATAACACTATCCTGCTCCAATTCTACTTATCAGACCATGAGAAGAGTATCAAAGGCTCACTGTTTTTCTTAGCGTTTTAGGAGTTCAATCACATATCTTTCTTCTATAAAATAGTAGAAATAATCTGCTGTGTGCATGGGGTTTTGAAATCCAGTCTGAGCACACATATTCCTCCTTCAGTAGTAAATGCTAAACCAAAATATTCCACATATGTCATTTTACATTGTTGGCCCACTTTATCCCTCTGTGTTAATCTTGCAGACACCCCATTAGTTTTTACTGTTTCTCCAAGGCATGTTAAAAAAACAAAAAGATCTACCCTTCTGCTTGACCCAGAGCTGGCTATGTTTTCATCTGAATGAATCTTTCTAATTTGGCTGTCTTCTTTGCTGCCTCTTGTTTAATGTATATTGTTACACAAACTTTACTCCTCCAATTCTTCACATCACTTTAGTGTAATTTTTCTCCTTAACCTTCATGATAACTGATCACATTTTGAACATAAAAGCCAAACTTACATGATTTTAAATTTGTAATTCACAATTTGCACTTTGACAAAACATAAACATCAGCAGTAGCTAAAAGAATGGACCTGGTATCAGCAAAGGCCTCGGGGACAAAGTTCCTCAATATTACATTGTTATAAAGATATAATTACATAAGCAGAAGGGTACTACGGTATTTTTAATCTAAATAACTTACCTGATCAAGTGATTCAAGTCCAACTACATTTCCCGCTCGCAGCGATAATCCATTAAATAATTTGCAACTGTCGTTTTCCACTCGCTCGGTCATTACTGTACATTTCCCGCTCGCAGCCAGCCGGACATGCTGTGAGCTCACTTCCGAGTGGCTGGTATCCTCCTTAAAGGAGCCAACACCAAATATGTACGTACTTTTTTTTTTTTTTTTAAAGCTACTTTATGTATTCCGATGCCCTAGCCAAAGCTATACAATTAGTTTAAAATGGGGGAGGCGCGCGCCCCTGCGCCAAAGCCTAAATCCGCCACTGTTAGCTGCCACAATAGAATCATTTTTAACCCACACTCCTAAATACTTAATTTTATCATGTCCCCATAAATATGAATCAGTTCATGTGTGGGTACATAATTTACCTCTATTGCATTTGTTTTAGCTTCATTAATTTTGTATCCCAAAAAGATGTGAAACTCTCTCAAAATGTTCCACAACAGTTATGTCTTTTTCTGGTTTTGTCAATTGTAAAATAATGTCATCTGCAAATGAAGCCAGCTTTTCTTGACTACCATACCAATTATATCCTTGAATTTCTGAGTACCTTATTTTCTTTGCCAGTGGTTCCAAATATAATGCAAATAATAAAGGGGAAAGAGGATACCCCTGCCTGGTTCGTGTACTCGAGCAGAAGTTATCAGAGAGAACCCCAACCACTTTAATTTTCGCCTCCGATCCCTCATATATCCTCATAATCAACCTTATAATTTTTTCAGGAAATGCAAATGCTTCCACTGCCCTGCTCAAGAAGTCCAAGCTTACTCTGTTAAATGCTTTCTTTGCATCAAGATCCACCAACAACAATGGCATTTTCTTACATTCTGCTTCCCTCTGGATCATCAGTGTTCTGTTAATGTTTGCCTCCCCTCTTCAAAACCACACTGATCCATATCTGTCAGTTTTAGCATTACTTTTGCCATTCTTTTAGCCATTATAGACACAAACACTTTATAATCATGGTTTAGTATTGAAATGGGCCTGTATAAACCCGGATATGACGGATCTTTACCCTCTTTAGGTACTACAGCTAACACTGCTTTCTTCCAGGATGGTGGTACTTCTCCTTCTCTTAAGATACTGTTAAACAAAAACTTCCAGATCTTTATCAGTTTTTCTTTCTAGCTTCCGAACTTCCAGAGTAATACCATCTATTCCTGGGGACTTTCCTGTAGATTGGTTATGCATCACAATTTTTATCTCTTCTCCTCCTATCCTAACCGTTAGTAATTGAGCCTGCACTACCTCTAACCTTGGCATATTTAATACTTCCATAAACATTTCCATTTGTATCTTTTCTTGATTTTCATATTTCTCTGCTTTACAGAGACTCTCATAGAATTGCCAGAATATTTCTAATACCTCTGCAGGATGTCTTACCTTCCTTGTTATAGGATCTCTAAGTTTGGCAACCGCTCTTTCTACTTTCTGCTGCCTGAGTCATTGTGCTAAACATTTTTATGCATTAGTGTTATAATCAAAAAACAGTTGCTTAACAGCAATCTTTCTAAACTTGTACATATTATCGAGGAAATACCTTATTTTCTGCCTAGCATTCTGCAGTTGATCCCTTTCTTGTTCTGTGAGAATTTCCCCTGTCCTGCAATACTTTAACATTTGTCAGTCCCTCTAAATAATTCTTGTTACTTTTTAACCATAGCTACCTTTCTTCTGTGTCCATCCTATTTTTAAAGTCCACCTTAATTTTATCCCACTCCCTAGTTATATTTTTAGTAGACATTTCTTTCCTGTCTCAGAGCTCCTGAATAATCTCCACAACTCATTCCTTAAATTCCTCTCTTTTCAGCAAATAGGTGGGAAAGTGCCAATGTTTAATTTTTATTTCATTACCCTATCCTTTTATTTTAGCTATTATTGGCACATGATCTGAAATAGTTATAGGATGAGTATCAAGACCTTCAATTAAATGCACATGTTCTTCTGAAATGTAAATTCTGTCCAACCTAGCCCAGGTTTTATATCTTGGGAAATAATATGTAAATTCACTCCAAACGTGTTAGTGAATTCACATCTTGCCAAATATTTTCATAAATGCCGATGTAATCCTCCTCCCTTGCCAGTAGACCCTTAGTAGTACAAATATGCCATTATTATCTTTTTTATCTTCTTCTATCACTATTGGAGCTCCTCTTGCAATTAATGTAAATATGCCTCTTTTTCTTTGTCCCAGGTGTTCTGCTGAGTAACCATCCTAAAAACTTTTCTTTATCAAATTCATGTTTGTTTCTTTGTAAGTGTGTCACCTGTAACATAGCCATTGGCACTTTACATTTTTTAATATAGTTCACTATTTTTTCTCATTTGTATTTATCTGTTAGGCCATTTACATTTAAAGATATTAAAGAAAGCATCATTGTATTAAAAAGTTATTATTCCCACCTTTTTATGTACCACACTTTTATTGTTAAATGTCTAGTTACAGGTTGAACTTTTATACAGTTGTTTCTTGTCATAGCCTTTTGAGGCTATATCACATCTTATAAAACTTTTTGTTTTATTGAAAGCTCTCAAACAAAAAAAAAAACATCCCCAATCCCCCCGTTAAACCTATTAACTTAATACTAACCCACAAAACTATGTACACCTTCAAATATTGATGTTATACTCCCCTAATAGGAACAAAAGTCCCAAACTGACAGCCACATTCATAGACTTGAGCCAACCCAAAAGAAAGGTCAACCATGCTAAGATTCTTGTTGCAGTCTGTGCTTCTACTTAGTGCTGATTGTTTTTGTCCTATATTTATAGCTCTCCCAGCTGGGAAAACCCACTCAGTGTTTTCAGAGAACATTAACTAACTTGGGAAAGCCCTTGAATGCATTCAGAGAACAGTATCTACCTTGGGAAACTCCTGAATGCTTTCAGAGAACATTAGCCTCCTAGCCAGTTTCTCTCTTCTTTTTCTTTTTTCCTCAGCCAGACTCTCCACCAGCCTGTAGCCAGTTTATTTTTATCAGATTGTCTCCATGGAGACATGATAACCCGGCAGACAGTTTTTCTCGATCAGATTGTTTCCATGGAAACTTGAAGACCAGCTGCAGGATTGTTACTGAACATACATATATTTGCTAGAAAAAAGCCTCATAATATTCAGTGTTCTTTTTCATTTACTTGCTGTCTCTTAAAAGTTGTTGCTAGATCAATCTAAGGTCTTTAATCCAGTCAGCACATTATTTTTTTCTTTTATCATGCTTTTTAACTAGGCGTTCTTTTTTTTTTTTTTTTTTTTACATTGCAGTCCATACATTTCTTAAATCTGATCAAGAACAAAGACAGGGGAAGGGAGAAAGAAAAAAAAAGAATAGTAGCACTTGTTTACAAACCCCATTACACTTTAAAACAACTGAAAAAAAACTTAACTTTACAGCATGTAAAGAAAACCACATGTCACAAAACTGGTACTAAAGAAAAAAAATATTTTTTCTGAACATTAATGACATGAAGTATGGCATATGCTTTAGAGTCCTCCACAAGTCCAACAGATTCTGAAAAAGTCCAATATTTTAAGATTTTCTTGTTCTGTCATATTTCACAAATATAATTATAGCATATTATCCCGTATTAAGTTACTGGTTTTGTTACTGTTCATCTCCAAAATCCTGGTTCTGCTTCATTTCCAATGTACTCTTGATTCTTCTGTTAACTCTCATGCTCCCTTCCTTCTCTCCAACATTTTCCATTTTAGAATTTGAAAATGCTTTCAGGTACAGTTCCTCTGTGGTCTTTATTACCAGAAGGACAAGAAATAGAATCACCTTCTGTTTCACAGCTTACTTTTTGTTGGACAAACTTTTGTATTTCCTCCTTATGTACTTCATCAAAAAATGATTTTGTCCTCCCAGGGAAGAATACCTTGACGAGAGCTGGGTACAGCAGTTTAAATCTCACACTTGCATCTCGACATTCCCTCAATAGTGGAATAAATTTGCTCCTTTGCTCCTCTTCTGTCTGATGTACAATGAATATTCATTCTCTACACTCTGCTATCTCCAACTTTTAGTTTTGTCAGAATCAATTTTTTCTGCCTGTAGGATTGCATCTTTACTATTAAAGGTCTAGGCCTGCTTTCTTATAGCCAGGTTTAGAGCATATACAGAATGTGCCCTTTCAACTAACAACTCCTGCTGTGGAATACCAGTCCAGTTGCTTATCTGTGCCCTCACAAAATCAGTGCAAGTTCCTTCCAACTTCTCTGGTATAGATGAAAATCTCTGGTTCTCACTATGTGCTCTGTCCTCTAATTCTGTTATTTTTTGAAACATCTCTTCCTGAGCACTCTCATACTCAGCCGGCCTTTTCTTCATTTCGACCTTTGATTTTTGCAGCTGTATCACCTATTATATCTGAATATCTTATTAAAGCTTCTTCCATTTTTTCCAGCTTTTTGTTGTTTGTGTTGATATACTCCATCTGTGTTTTGTTTATTTTAACCAGGTCTGTATGCAGTTGCCTTATATTTTCTTGTATGTTGTTGGAAGTCATGTCTGAAGGTTGCATTGCTTTTTGCTGAACAGCTGCAGAACTTTCCCTGGTCAATGTTTCTCCTCACTTTTTGTAGCTGTTTTTTTTCCAGGTCTTCTGTATTTCTTTATTCCTGGCACCCAGGCAGTATACCTAGTAGCCAGTTACTGAAATTTACCTTTAAACCCACGTCTACTGACCTTCTATGTTGAGTTTCTGTTTTCACACAGGGAGAGCTGGAAATAAGCTGTTATTCAGTGTGCAGCCATCTTAAAGTTGTCTGAGGACTGCTCTTGGTTGAAACCAGGTACTTGACTGTTGAGAAAGTCTTTTTTAGTCCAGTGTCAGTAGCAACCACTTGAATGTATAGGTGTAGGGAGATCCTGGGTTCAGTCCCTAGACAAAGGTCAGTGTTTTGCCTTCTACTAATATGTGCGACTTGGAACCAAAAAAACGTAGAACACAACCAAAGTATTCCAAACCAGTACCAAGCACTCGGGTGGCAGCAGAATCCACAACGCAATATGTTAAAACAGATGCTGTAGTTTATTCCACAAATACCAAGAATGTATAATCCAACACAATGCAGAATGACACTATTTGTGATACACTGATAGAAAACAAATGAATACAAACAGATGGTTTAGCGCTTTCATCTGACAAGTGCAGATTTCATCAGAACCATGTTTCCTTAAGCTCATCAGCTTAAATAACCAAATTTTTTGGCGCCAAAACCTTAATTGATAATTAATTGTACATTTCACTATCTGTCTTTTCTGTCAAAATGTACTTTACATAAATGTACATATATAATATATATGTAAAAAATATATGTAAAAAATGGATGATACCACACAAACAGTGTATTAAAAACATTTTTTTAAAAAATATATATTTTTTTAAAAAATATATATATATACTCCTAAATAAATACCAAATACACTTTTCATAATAATGTCTTAACTTATCCTATCTATATACATAAAATTCTATACTAGGGTGTTGTAAACAATAATATAAATATACCTTTTAACATATATCTAATGGGAACACATATCTCTTCCTGAATAACATTGTACGTACTGTAAGGGTACCCATATAAAGATCCACCAAAAATGAGATGTAAAGGAAAATGTAAAGTAAATAAAAATAACAACAAAGTATACTCAAATGCGTATGAATATTCTCTAAAACCTTCCATGAACAATTACATACAACGTTACATAGAAAACTACATAAAATGTTACCAAAAATTACAACAATGTTAAAAACAATATCCATATAGACAGCTATAGGTCTGGAGAGGGTATATAAATGGGGGAGATTTCTGAAATGGAGCTAATGGTGCTTAGGTAGGAGGTACCTATATGTATGTACTTAAATCTCATGGGCATCCCAAAATCAAAAAAGGCTTAATGCTGATATAATCATTGATTCCAGGATGCGTGGTTGCATCTAAAAGTATTTGCCATGTACTTTCCAAAGCACCTAATTTAGCTTTCCAATTACCACTTCCCACCGAATTCTCTACTTGATCCAAAATAGCAAACTTAAACCCATGTTCCTTACCATTCATAATGATATGTTTACTTAAGGCATTCTTTGCATCACCTTTTTTCATCTTATAGGTGTGCTCATAGATCCTGGTCTTGAATTTTCTTTCGGTTTTACCTACGTAATATGCGTCGCACACTGTGCAGGTCGCCAGGTAAACTATCCTTTGACTATTACAGTTCCCTATTTTGAAAGTACATTTACTGTAAGTACTGTTCATCAATTTAGTACTACGCTGCTCATTGATAAATGGGCATTGTTTACACATGCCACACTTTTTTGTACCCATTGATTTATTACCTTTCCTTATAATATTTTTATTGTTGTTACTTTCCATCATTCTTTTTAAATTACAGCCTGTTTTAAATGTAATACTTGGTGTTTTACCTATAATATTCATAGCTTCCTCATCAAGGTTAAGGATATGCCAATGTCTGAAAAGAATTTCCTTAACAATGTTGGCAAATGGGTTATACATAACTACACATACCCGTCTATTAAAGATTTCCTTTGGGTGATTTTCCATGTCACTTACCCCTAATAAGGGTTTATATTTCTTTCCCCATTGTGTTTTTACGTAGTTGGTGACATCACTAACCATACCACTAGGGTATCCTCTTTCCTCAAATAACCTTTGTATTATTTCTAATTCTTTAATCATAAAATCTCTGGTAGAAGACATCCTAGCTGCCCTCACACATTGTCCTTTTACTATATTCTTAAACATATGGGGTGGATGGCAACTCCCATATTGAATGTAGTCGTTGGAGAATGTAGGTTTTCTGTACAGTTGTGAAAAAAACCCTTTATTGTCAGAACCAATGAATGTATCTAAATAAGCTATTCCCCTTTTCTCTATAGTGTGGGTGAATTTTAAAAAATCCGTTGTATTATTAATATAATTAATAAAGGCTTGAATGCTCTCAGTTTCACCCTTCCACACTATAAGTATATCATCTAAAAATCGCGTGTACATAGACATACGTTTAAAGTAATCACTGGTGAATATATATTGATTCTCCCATTCGAGCATTACCAAATTTGCAAATATGGGCGCACAAGATGCACCCATTGCAACTCCCCTTGTCTGTCTAAACGTTTCCCCTAAAAATTCAATATAATTGTGGTCCAAAATAACTTCCATCATACTCATAATGAGTTGTATTTTGTCCCACGTACATGCAGAATATTTCATCAAACTCTTGTTAAAATATTCCAAACCTATATCCCTGGGTATGCAAGAGAATAAGTCCTTCACATCTATCGTAATAAATGTTATATCTTCGTCCCATATATCATGTTTCAACTTATTCAATAGGTGCCACGAATCCTTAAGAAGATGTGGGACTTTGTCATAAATATGCTTTGTCTAGTGGTCCACAGTGACACCTAAATTAAATGTTGGACTTAGACCCTGAGATAATAGGTCGATAAGGAGGTTCCTGTAAATTTTTGTGGATCTTGGGGATACCTATAATGTGTGCCAAAATGGGGTATTCATTCCTAACATAGTTATATAGCTCTTCGGTAACTCTATTATCCAGTAAATACTCTTCAATTACCAGATCTATCCGTCTATGGCCTATATTTTTGGTAACATTTTATGTAGTTTTCTATGTAATCAATATAGGCCATAGACGGATAGATCTGGTAATTGAAGAGTATTTACTGGATAATAGAGTTACCGAAGAGCTATATAACTATGTTAGGAATGAATACCCCATTCTGGCACACATTATAGGTATCCCCAAGATCCACAAAAATTTACAGGAACCTCCTTATCGACCTATTATCTCAGGGTCTAAGTCCAAAACATTTAATTTAGGTGTCACTGTGGACCACTGGACAAAGCATATTTATGACAAAGTCCCACATCTTCTTAAGGATTCGTGGCACCTATTGAATAAGTTGAAACATGATATATGGGACGAAGATATAACATTTATTACGATAGATGTGAAGGACTTATTCTCTTGCATACCCAGGGATATAGGTTTGGAATATTTTAACAAGAGTTTGATGAAATATTCTGCATGTACGTGGGACAAAATACAACTCATTATGAGTATTTTGGACCACAATTATATTGAATTTTTAGAGGAAACGTTTAGACAGACAAGGGGAGTTGCAATGGGTGCATCTTGTGCGCCCATATTTGCAAATTTGGTAATGCTCGAATGGGAGAATCAATATATATTCACCAGTGATTACTTTAAACGTATGTCTATGTACACGCAATTTTTAGATGATATACTAAAACAATGAAAATGTTAAAATGTTTGACATTTACATTGTTTTATTTATGTATGACTTCTTTGGATAAAATTTCTTAAATTTTTAAATTAAGTTTTTATTTACAATGTCAAACTATGGGTTATGTGTTTAGTGACCTATTAATATATGTTTTGCACATTATTGTTGTACTATTTTTCAGTTATTAAGGATTTTATATATATATTTATATATTATGCAATATATACCAGTTTTTTTTAAGTATGATCTTGTGGCTTTAAATATGAGTAATTATTCTATTAATTTACTAATTGTCTTTTGATTGTCTTAGTATTTAAACTTGTAGAACATTATGTATACATTCATCTGATGAAGTCATATGGTTGACGAAAACGTGTATTCAGTCTGTGGCATTAATAAAATAACTTTGGAACTTTTTGGATTATTGGAGCCTTATTGTGAGCTGTTCGACTTTATTTTCGCCCGTTGGTGGTTACTGTTCACCGGACCTTTTGTACTTGATTTTGTGGTGTGTGTGTGTATATATATTTATATTTATAATGAAAACATTTCCCAAGTTTCCTGTAATAGTTGCATATAACATTTTGTATCTGAAGTACTGTAGTATGGTATGAAGCAAAAGAATCAGTTCAAGTTTTGCAAGGATGAGGTTTTATTTTGCTTGCAAAGTAAAGTGCTGTCTGGTTGTGGGTCACATTTCTTTAAAAAATAAATGTCCCATTTGCATCATATGACAAGGTGATAAATATACCCTCTGTCCCATGCATGGGGAGGACCCTTGGTAGCTCTTCTTCTTCCTGGGTATGTACAGTGAGGGAGATTTGATTACCTAGTTTCCCAGGATTAAGCAAGTAATTTTTATACAGCACACATTTTCGGTTGTGACCATAAGGGATAGAAAACAAAAACAGGTGTGTTACCATTTATAATAAGAGAAAATGATTCCAGTGCGTTGATGACAATATGAATTAAGTTTATCTCACCTCCTGTTATGCAAATTACCTTAGCAACAATGGGAGAATAGGGGAAAAAAAGGGCAGGTTGGCTTTAGCTGCTATTTTATGTCAGTATTTATCTGCCTAATTTTGAGTTCTGTAAATCAATCATGACATTGCAATATTCTTCAGCATATTACTACATATTGTCAGAAGAGTAGCGACACTACAGCGAAAAGTCGTGTACACATTGTAATCACAAATACACACACACACACACACACACACACACACACACACACATACATTCTGCATAGAGAATAAGTAACACCTGTAACCACTTAAATAGTGCACTGACAGCTGCCCCAAACCACCATGATCCGTATAGTGTAGTCACACCTGGTTTTATTTATTTTTAAATAAAAAAGTTGATTTTCTGGAGCATATATTAATAGAAGAAAGTCTGGGGACTGCACTTTTTTCCACTGTTATATGCTCGATTTATAATGGGCACTGTGGTTGGGCTGACCAATCAGTGTAATAGTTTTTGAATGTTAATGACCAGTCATCGTATAATAACTTTTATTGGACTGATATAGGTTTTACAGTTTCTCAAGCCTTCGAACTGGCATGACCCCTTCATCAGGAACGCTCATGCCAGCTTTAATAATCGCAAAACCTATGTCGGTCCCATAAAAGGTATTACATCATGCTGCATGCTTTCTGTTACTGGGCTGTCATAGGTTCATAGGTTTATACTAGGCTATCTGCCCTAAGGCATTTATAAGCCTAGCCCAAAGTTTTGTGGCTTACGCCACCCCTTATATGAAAAAATACTGTACTCATTAGTTTGTTGTGCCTCTGTCCAGCAGTGACACAGAGATGATTCCCGGGGTAAACCTACGATCTCCCATCCACAGGTCAAGATTTCTCTTGAACAGAGCCAGCGAGGTGCTCTGCCTCACATGGACCGGGATTTTATTCCACAGCATAGGGAGTCTCTGAGTGATAAATCTATCCCTTCAGCACGTCCTATTTATATCCGTGCTAAGGTTTAAGTTGCTTGCTCTAGTGGTTTTGGTGGATTTGGATTTTTTGAGGTGGAGCATGTCCATTAATTCCAGGTTGGACATGGCCTTGTATGTCAGGCACATGTCACCTCTGAGCAGACGGTATGCGACTGAATAGAGCTGGAGTTTCTTCAATCTAGCAGCATTCATAGCATTGCTTTAATAGTTTTACAGCTTGAAATAAATAATTTTTAGTAAGCTTTGTACATTTTTAAAAGATGTTAATTTCAGCAGTGCTACAGTGTTGAGATAATGATTAAACTGTGATCTGATCTGTTCCACTCGGGAAATCTGATCATGGTGACCCATTTCATAATGCACTTCTGTGTCTGATGATGTCCTGTCATATGAGATATGTACTTGAATTCTGTATTACAAACGGGCTTGCATTTACTGTCACTGCATTTGCTGTTCCACTGAGACAAGATGATCATAACTTTCATAGTGTGCAAAGCAAGTGAAATGCTGAACACTTTCTGTTTGCATGTAATAAGCAGACTGGCTAGTTCACTAAGCTAATTCGGGCCAGTTTCTTGCAGAAATTCTGGTTAAAAGACTGCTGTGTTTGCACAAGCTTTCAAGAGATAAATTAGTGCCTTGTACAGGTAGTGTCTTGAGTAACTGCTGAGATTCTAATTTTCTAGTATGTTACTTTACTGTGGAACTCTGCACCTAGACTGATACATTTAGTTCCAAAAAAAGCAGGCAGGCAGATTTGTATTGTATTTTGCAGCTACATAATCTTCACTGCCATGTCACACTTAATATTTCACACAAGTTTCTTACAATGTGACACTTTAACTGCAAGTGCGATATGTTCATTAGACTTTTACACGAAAGCTGTTACAGTCTAGGTTTTTCAGCTTTAGGTATAATTGAATATATTTTAAAATTCTACCTTTTAAGGCCACGAAGCAGCGTCTTAATGCCTTTATCTTTAATGCTGTTTGTCTTCAGTTCTGTTCTTAATGATGAATGCAATAATTATTTTATATAATAAACCTCAAGCTTAAAATAATTGTTAAAGTTATAAATGTTGAAATTCACCAAGGTGGAGGGATAGACAAACACTGGACTATGATAAGCTGAGATGATGCTGCAGTTAATGAAAGGTTTAATGAAGTGTACATTTTGCTGTTGTAGCTGGCTTGGAATGCTAATTCTCTTTTCAGAGGACATATCCATTCTTAATTGTGTTAGCAAGCCAGCATGATGTATCGTCTTAAATGGCTTCAAATTCTGTATATCTATTTTTGCAGTCTCATGTTGTTTCTATAGTAACATGTGTAGACATATATTAAAAGAATACACTGTACAGCCTTGTGTCAATGAAGATGAAGTGGGCTTCTTCTGAAACATGAATGCAGAAAAAATATTGCTACCAGATTTCTTTACTTGACAATACTTGTTTTCTTAAAATTGCTTCCTGCCACAAGTTAAGGCAATTTCAATGTCATAAAAAAATAACTATTTAAAAAAAATACTTCAAATTCCATCAGCATGTACATCATAAAATAGGCTACAGAGAGCATATTTAATAGATTGGTGTATCAGCAAAGCAAAAGAACAAGGTCTTTGGGTATTTCAGGAGGCTTATGTTTAATTTCAGATTATATTAGTATAGGTATCACATATGCAGTAATGGAGGGCTGCATCTGTAGTACCTCAAAAGTGACCTGTGTTGTGCTGTGGAGAGAAAGATGGGGAAAAAATGAAGCCGAAGATAGCTTTCTTCTGCAGCACCAGATTTATGACTGTATCCCCTGTTGTTTTATCTCAGGCAGGAACGTTACTGTCATAACTGGCAGGTCTGAACCTTGTGGCAGAAGCCCTGACATAGATTTGTAAATAGGTATTTACATGGATAAACTAAGGGCAGGCAATTGAGGCAAGGTAGGTGGGGGAGTTGTTTTACTTTGACTTATTGGCTTTCCGTTGAACCATAAACATGCTCACCTTATACTGATATTTTGAGAGTTTGACTTGCTATTTGTAATAGCTGGCATTCCTGCCTACCTATTTTCCCAGTGGAAGGGACAGAGGCTGTTGATTTTTTGTTATTTTTGTTCTGGTCCCAAGGATTCCCTTTTGGACATAAGTCTCAGTCCTACCCTTAGTTAACTCATAACTTCGAGATAGCTAATACCTTCCATGGCCTCTTAACACTGCTAAATGGATTAAGGTGAACTAAAACAGACTATGTTTTTTTGGTTTTACCTGCCATTAATTTTAGAGAGATTTTATATTATTCACTGGTTACAACTTCTTTATAAACTTGAGCTATTTAAACTTTTTTTTTTTTTTTTAACTTTGTGGCAGAAGCCCCAAGAGAGATTTATAAGCAGGTATTTACATAGAAACTAAGAGTAATCAATTGAGGCTAGGTAGTTGAGGGAGTTGTTTTACTTTGCCTTTTTAGATTTTTGTTGAACTATTAACACACTTATCTTATACTGAATTTTTGGAATTTTTGAAATTGCTGTTTGCCATAGCTGGTATTCCTACCTACCTACCTATATTCCCATCGGAAGGGACAGAGACTTTGTTGGGGTTTTTTTTGTTATTTTTGTTCTGGTCCCAAGGATTCTTTTTTGGACAATAAGTCTCGATCCTATCCTTAGTTAACGCTTAGCATCGAGATGGTTAATATCCTCCAGGCCCTGTTAATGCTGCAAATTGGATTAAGGTGGACTAAAACAGACTTTCATAGGATCATAAGAGGTTACTAGGCTAGTGTCCATTTCAAGCAGACACTAAAATCAGCACCTGTTGCTCCTGTCCAAGAGGGACACAGGTGGAAACCCTGGGGAAAATTTCCAGTTACCCATCCAGTTGTCCAAATTGCACTTAAATAGGGTCAATGAGGAGCTCTGTTTAACATGAATTGGAAGCCTGTACCAAAGGTGAGGCAACCTCTGGGAGACAAATCGATCCCTCCCGCAGGTTCTGTTTATATCACATATCAGGTTAAGGCCTTTTGAACAAGTGACCCATGTGCCAATTTGTACAAATGCAGCATTTCCATTAATGCAAGGTCAGAGAATGCCTTGTATGCAAGGCACAGGTCGCCTCTGAGCAGTCTGTCTGATCCATAGTAAAGTGACATTGATTTCAGCCTGTCCACATATGACAGATGCAGGAGGCCCTGACTTTTCTTAGTAAGGAGCCTTTGTGGTCTCTCCATTTGCAACAGGTGCTTGAAAAGGTAGGAACCAAAGGGGGACATTGTATTCTATTTGCCTGCTGATAGAGGAGGATAGGCAGTTTATAACCTTTTTTTTTTCTGGAGGCAATGGCCTTACTTATGAGATTAGTGAAGTAAAATGCTCTTCTTACCACTGTGGAGACATGGTGATTGAAAGTAAGATTGCGGTCAACCTGTTTGCCCAGACATCTTACCACTGAATATGTGCTTAGAGTATTGTTATTGACTTGGCAGTTTGCAGGACCATCTCCCTTGCCAAAGGGGATGATAATGCATTTTTTTGCATTTAGTTTGAGACCATGATTTGGCACCAATCATTAGTTTGTGGGAGTCCCTCTTGCTATTGACATTGTTAGGGTACTCAGTCACTGCTTTCAGTTTGCAGAATCAGCAAACTTTGTCTGCCACAGACCTTTAGTTTTTGCCTGGACTTCAGAGAAGTAGATTCTGAACAGTAGGGGTCCCGGAACCAAACCTGTGGGACCCCAGTGGTTACTGGTCTGCTACAGAAGGTGGAGTTCCCTGTTTTAACTGTATGAGTTCTAACTGTGAGCCAGTTTGCAACCCACCTGACAATATATTGGTTGATATACAAGTGGGTGAGTTTATCAATGATGCCTGAGTGTGGGATTGTGTCGTAGGCCTTGGCCAAGTCCAAGTAGTCTGTATGCACAGATTTTCCCTCGTCTAGGGCTCTGGTGACTGTCTCGAAGAAGTCCACCAGTTTAATAGATGTGCTCTCCCCTTGGCAAAGCCAAACTGGATGGGGTCAAGTGTTTGGAGATTTCCTGTATCTTTATTGATAAGGTCCATGATGATACAATCCATGGCCTTGCAGGCTGGTCAAACTAATGGGTCTATAGTTCCCGGGATCAGTGGGTGCACGTCTGTTGTGCAAAGGGATGACAGTAGCTGTTTTTCATTTCTCTGGGATGAAACCAGTGCTTAGGCTGTGATTGAAAAGTGTACCCAGTGGTGTTGCTCATTCCTGTTTTAACCCATGTAGAACACAGCATGGGATGTTATCTTGTCTCACAAAGGCTGTGTTTTTGGCCTTGGAGAGGGTGTTTAAGACCTGCTCCTTAGAGATGCTAGGTGGTGGACAGGAGGTAGGAATGCTTAGGGGTATATGTGGCAGAGACTGGGGAGTGAAATTTTCACTGAACCTGTCATCTACAAGTTTTCTGTGTCCACAGGTTCTGTATATGTAGTACCATTGACTACAGGTTCAGTGCAAATCTGGGATTTTACTTTGAGGTTACGGACGTAACTAAAGAATGCCTTACGATTGTCCTTAGTTTGGGAAGCCAATTTAGTTTTGCAGTTGACTTGAGGATTTTACAAGCAGTTTTATTTGCTTGTTTAAGTTTCCTGCTCTTAGACAGCAATGTATTTCTCTTATTGTATAGCCTGTTAATGGCAGATGTCCACCAAGCAAGTTTGTTTTTCTTTGAAGATCTTACTTTGATCCTGTCAGGTACGGCAGAGTTAATACAATTGTGCAAATATTTGTATAAAGCTTTGGTGTATAATACAGCATAGGTGTCTGTTCCATCTGTGAGGGGAGGACCTAAGAAGCTATTTATGCTGTTTCATAAGAGGTTGTAATTGGCCTTGAGAAAGTTTTTTATTTTGGTTGCTGCTTGGGGTGGGGATGGGGGGTGTCTGATTGTGTAGTTCTAACAAGATTTATTTGTGGTCAGACCTCACCGGGGATTTTGCAATGGTTCCCCATGTTGGTGAGCACCAGATCCAGGATATTTGAGCCCCTAGTAGGGTATCAACCAGCTGTTGCAGGGCATTGGAGTTGACAAAATCTAGGAACATTTGGGCAAGTGAGTTAGAACACATATAATTTACCCAGTCAATGGAAAGGTAATTAAAGTCGCTCAAAACCAGAGTGTTCAGTTGTATCTTGATTGATTCAATTAGATACAAGTAGGTTGAGTGGAAGTCCTGATTCAAGGACAGGATCCTATAGCTGGCAATGACTTGAATAGGGGTTTTACCAGACGTCATTTGCACCTGAAGTAATTCCAGGGAATTGTGCTGAATAACCAATCTAGAGGTGTATTTATTTGTAATGAATAATGATATAACACCTCTTTTAGTTCTTATACCTTCAGTTTGTAGTTTGAATGTGTGGAAGGAGATGTAACCTGATATGGCTGGAGTGCTGTCCACAGCTTTAAACCAGGTCTTGGTGACTGCACAGATGTCAGCATCTTCCAAAGTAAGGGCTGCTTCCAGTGAGTGCATTTTCAGGTTTAGACTCCTAGTGGTTAGCAGCATAACCTTGAGGTTATTTTTAGCAGGAATTTTGTTCTTTTGACATTGCCTAAAGAAGTCACTGTGAGGGTGCCAAGAGCCTTAGCCAGTAACTGAAATCCCAAGGGTGACAGATGAAGACTATCTCTGACAAAGCATCGAGGTTTGTCAACCATATTTTCCCAGGCTGACAAATACTGGGTCCCCTTTGAATGACACCAGAAACTTAGCCAGTTGCTGAAGTCAGTCATTTCTTGTTTGTATTGTGGCATCATCCTACACAAAAGTAATATGCTGCTTAAGGCTAGGGACATATCTGCCTGAAACACATAATCAGAGAGCTCAGTCATGTCTCTCTTCATATAGTGCAGTGAGGTATGTCTCAAGATGTTCATATCAACATGGACTATGACTGAGTCATAACAGTACATGTTGTTGAGAGACTTGAGTGCATCTTTGATGTGGCGGATACTGGCACCTGACATGACCTTTTTCTTATCTAACCTGGTGAGAGGGACATCTGTGTGTCTCACAGTAGAGTCACCTGTGATTAAGATGTTTGGTTTTGTTTTATGCTTTATGGGCTTCTCCGATGAGACACTGGTGTGTGAGATGTTATCTGTACTGTGATCTGCATGGGATGTATTATGTGAAGGTGCTTGTGTTTGGGAGGTCTCTGATTAGGTAAGCTTCTGATAAGGAGGGTTTATGAGGTGTTGGTTTGGCTGATGCAGGAGGTGTGGTGTGCATATTGACAGCCTGCTCTAATGTCAGACTGGTGAGGGAGAGAGCCTGGATTCTAGGTTTTTAATATAGATGCATCTTTCACATATTTGAATTTGTGTGAGCTAGAAGAAATGGGCTATCAGTGTACATGAGGCAGTTGTTACAATGCCCCAGAATGCTCATGTTAACCAGGCTAGCTGTAGAAAGTGTGGGAAATTGTCTGTCCGTAATGCCAGGTAAGTTTTAGTGTGGTCAAAAATAGGGAGAGGACAGGAAACAAGAGAAGAGATCCAAAATATGAAAGGCTGGTGGGTAAGATCTGTGTTGGTTGCTGAATGTATCACCTGTCAGTGAAGTAGACTGTAGAGAACTCACTAAATGAGCACCAGCTTAGTGCTAAGGGAAAATTTGCAGTCAGAAATGATTGTATCTGTAATCGCCAATGATAACCACCTTGGCAGTGTGCGATGGTGCGCTTTGCACAAACACTGGGCTTATGTAGCAAACAAAATCAAATAGAAATAAATAAATTAACCAATAAAAACTCAGAACTGAGCCCTGTTCCAGTAACCTTCAGTCAGTTGAGTTCTAACTGCACGCTTCTGCCACAAGGATGCAGGGGACCCTATCCCAAAAAAAAAAAAATACCCTGGTTTTAGTGCTCAAGTTACCCAAGCAGACTAGACTCAGCGTGTCTGAATCTAGTCTATGCTACAGCAATTTAAAGTCTACAAAAATAAATAAAGCAGCTCAGACAGGCAAATGTACAGCAAAACAACACATTTCAGAAGTGCAGTACAATGTTAAACTCTACGGGTTTGCAGAGAACAGTAGATGCCTCCGATTGGTCTGTTTCTTTCAGCAGAGCAGTAGCTGGTCGCCAAACTCTGTGGAGCTTTGTGGTTTTACTTGCCATTAATTTTAGAGATATTTTACATTATCCATGGGTTAGAATGGATAAGCTAACAGCAAGCAGTTGAGTCTAGGTAGGTGGGTGAGTTGTTTTACTTTGGCTTATTGGCTTTCTGTTGCTCCATTAGCACGCTCACCTTCTACTAATTTTATGTATTTCTGGTATCTCACATCAGTAAGGATTCTTTTTTTCCTCTACCCTAGCAACCTTCTTTCTTTTTTTTTTTTTTTAATGCCTTGGTAAGCCCAACTTTTTTTTTTTTTTAATATTCTTCCACTGACCATGAGAAGCAATTTCCTGTAGCATTTTCCAAAACCATGCAAATCCCACTGCTTCCATGGGGCAAATATTTTAGTGTGAAAGTTGTTAGATGTTCATGTAATATATGTTCATGGGTGTTTACTAGGCTAATGACCACAAGGACTTTTTTAAGCCTAGCCATGCATCCCAAATCTCGGACCAGTTCTCGTACCTTGATAAGGTGAAACATTTACAAGCAGGGGCCTGACAGGTGAACTATTTACAGGCTGCCTATGTCCATTAGAGACATCGGTGCCAAACCACAGATGACTTTCTTGTTCCCCATCCAGTTGTCCAAGTTACACTTGAATTGGTTTAGGGAGCAACTCTACTTCACATAGATGGGGAACATGGTCCAAAGACGGGGTCATCTCTGGGATACATATCTGTCTTGCCAACATGTATATCACAGGCAAGGTTTAAGTCTTTAGAATAGGTAATTCTGGTGCTGTTTTTTTTTTTTTTTTTTTTTTTTTGCATTTTAAGTTTACTGTAGAACATGTTCTTTCTCAAATCTGAGAATTAATAAAAAAAAAAAAAAAACCTTTAATGTGGCCCAACCAGGATCACATAATACAGCAGTACCACACAAGTCCTGACAATGGATACATGAGGGGGAGCACAGTTTGCAGTGTTGGGCTGCACCAGGAGCAGGAATGGCAGGAAAAAAGGAAATGGTGTATGAGGACATCAAGCAGAGATGCACACAGTAGGGTGGTGGAATTGGGCAGTCAGAGGAGAAGTGCACTGGTTAGAGAAGGTATTTTATTTTTGCCAGGACACACCGCATCTTTCATACATGCAAAATTAGTGGAGAGGGCAAGGAAAAGAAGTTAATGATGAATAGAGATCACTCACAAAGGTACTGCAGCATTGCAGACAAGGCAAACAAGTGAGGCAGGGACATGCATCCATTTCACTATCTGGGCTAGATATTCATAGGTTCATAGGTAAGTACTAGGCTAACGGCCCTGGAGCCAATGGAAGCCTAGCCCAATAGTGTTCCCATTCATCTGGCTTACCAGACGTTAGTTCCCTGTGCCCCTATCTAGCAATGTAACTGAAGTGATCCCCGGGGGTGAATTTCCTATTTCCCATCCACTCATCAAGATTTCTCTTGAAGAGAGCCAGTGAGGTGTTCTGCTTGATGTGAATAGGGAGTTTATTCCAGAGTATTGGAAGTCTCTGCAAGACATCCCTGCCCTGTAGAGTATCATCCCACTGCCCCTCCCCCATTGCTGGAAATCCATCTGATGGGCCACTGCTGTTAGCTTTCATGCCCTCTTACTTATGAAACATCTAATCTAAGTGTATCTGTTAGAGAGGAAAATGCCATATGGATATATATGAAAACATGCACAGGGCACATACAGTACCCAAGATTGTAAATCATACAACTGACTTTATTCTTGTGATATACCAAACTACACAGCCTCCTAGAGTGTGTCACCCTGTAGACCACATGCTGCTCTGTTGCTTACAGAAAAAGACCTAAAAAACATCACTAGTCACCAAAACATAAATGCAGTGTATTATAGGATAGTCTTAACCAAATGCACAAACTGAAGTGTTCAACCATGAACACATGGCACATAAACATTTATGCCATGCATACATGTATTACAATAAAAAGTAGAGCACAGGTAATAGTAGCACATAACATATGTGATTCCCACATGCACATAAACAGTATTGTGGCCCTTCTAACCATGCAATTTTGACAAGCAAAATACAGTATAACCACACAAACTTCTGGCTGCAGTCCCCATGCCTAGTTATACAGCTGCATACTGAAGACTAGCCACAGATTATGCAGTCACTACTTATCCACGTATTTCCCAGTGCACAGTTTAACATCTGGAAGCACATAGTATCTATAATGAAATATGTACACATGCAGCCAAATGCTGAAACAGGGGTGTGATCACCCAAACCTGTGCCACTGTAACACTGCATTTATGTAACTGCAAGAATCTCCCTGAACTGAAAGTAGAACATGAATACGTACCCTGCACACTAGCTTGAAAGTGCCTGTGTGAGTGAGGACAGCAGTAGCCACAGCAGCATAAAATTCATCCACTGAGGGGTTCATAATTAAACTGATGAATGCAGCACACATAACACATATCCTACACCCAGCTGCAAACATTGCTAAAACCTAAATGCTGGGTAGTATAGCAAATTAATCTGCAGGCTTGGAAGCCTTTATCTGGAGGTCCAGTGGGTTTAAGGTTTGCATGCCTAAATGTCATATGCACTCAAGTGTAAGCACCCTAGGTCCCAGTGCATCAACAAATGTATCCATTTTCATCTTGCAAAATATAGTTATATTTGTGGTCCAGCAGCACTCAGTTTAAGTGTAGCAGCATTAAAAACTTGTATTAGATCATGTGAATCCCAATGTGAAATACAAAGTTAAAAGTAAAAAAAAAAAAAAAAACAGAGAAACTAATGGTCTTAAAATTTCGTTGATGAGTTCACTCACAATAATTCCCAAAAATCATGAAAACCAGGAAGTGTTCCAAAACAGCAGGCTTTTATTCAAATTTAAAAGTACTGTAATATTCACAGTGCAAGTGGAAAAAATGCTGGGAGGTACTCCAGCCAATACTGAGGTCATTAGACCTCACCCTTACCATGTCTTTGAAACAGTGGTGCATCTGTGCCCAGTACTGTGGACCCCTGTCCAGTAGTGTTGGTCAGCAGCCAGATCCTTTCCTTTATTTATTCATCTAATTAGACCCCCTCCATGGTCCAGACAGTTGGACATACAAACATCATAGTGAGTTGTCGTGTAGATACTGTAGCTGTGCAGCATTTTACCACTTAGCAAGAGATGTACAGATCATTTATTACTACAACACACACACATGTTACAAACATCATAGTGAGTTGTGTAGATAGCTGTAGAACATTTTACAAATATCTGTTGAGTGGGACACTGCAGTGTGCTCTTATCTTGCCCATATGAAGTTAATGTGATTCAGTGGCATTCACAAGACACTGTGACTATTTTCCTCACGTTCCCCACTCTGCCACTCCACCACCAAAAAAACTTTATTTCTCCTTTCCTGTCTGGGGAAACAGTAACCTCAGATAAGTGGGTACTAACCATTATCAAGGAGAGTTATTTCATGTCCTGGGAGAAAAGTCCAACTTCAGGGGGTGTCCCTCCACCTCTTTCTGACCAGGTACATCTCACGCAGCCCAATGTTCAAGACTTACTGTCTCATGGAACCAAAGAAGCAGTTCCCACATCCTGTACAGGGAAGGGATTTCATTCCAGACTCTTCCTTGTCCCCAGATAGGTGGGGCATTAGAGGCCCATCTTAGTTCTCTCCAGGTTAAATACTTTCCTGAGAGTACCTTCTTTCAGAGTGCTGTCCGCACAAACTCTTCTACCTTTTCTACTCCCTCAAGGTTTCATGGTATCCTTAGACTTAAAAAAGATGCTTACCTTCAAAATCTCATCTACCCTGTCTGCAGAAAACATCTCAGTGTTTTACTGAGTCATCATTTTTTCATTTTGCTGCTTTGCTCTTTGGTCTGTGTACAGCTTCAATGCTGTCCACAAAGTGTCTGGCCCCAGTAGTCGCTTTCTGTCACACTCAGGACATTCAAATTTTCCCATACCTGTATGTCTCCAGGTATATTCCTCTAAAGCACCTTCATTACACAGTACAACATTTGACCCTGCTGGTGTTGAAAATTAATTACAAAAAAAAATCCCAGCTCATCCCTTAACAACAACTGACATTCTTGGGATACCATCTAGATACTTCTTCCATGCATGCCTCCATTTTCAAAACAGGGTCACCTCTTTAGGCAAAAAGTTTCTTCTTTTTTCCACACAGGATCACTGCTCAGCCAGACAAGCTTTTAGGACCTTGGGACTCATAGCTACTACCATCCCTGTGCTAACCCTTGCCAGATTACACATGAAGAAAATACAATGGTACCTGAAGTCATTGTGGTCTCAGCACCATCACCCTCTCAGTGCCAACATTCCCTTCTTCCATGTATCAAGACGGAACTCCTTTGGTGGAGCAACCAGGTTACACTTAATCCAGGACTTCCATTCATTCCAGCCACCAACAACCAAATCCTGTTTACAGTTGTCTCAGGCAGGGTGTGGGGACTTGTACTGGGAAAAACAGAGTTCAGGGGGAGTGGCCAGCCAATGTAGTAAAGGCACATATTAACTTAAAAGAAATGAGAGTACTTCTTCAAGCCCTACAGACCTTCTCACATTTTTGGAAACCAGGCACTTTTCTGATATACACAGTACAATGGTGATTTGGTACATAAACAGGAAGGCACAAGATCCTACCCTCTGTGTGGACTAGCCTAGAGATTTGGCATCTAGCCTCCCAAATAGTTCTCTTGACCACATTTATTCCCTCCAAACATAATATGTTGGGGGATTCTCAAAGCAGGGACTTGGAAGATCCCACGAAAGGTCACTGGACACAGAGGTGTTCAAGACCATCACTCTCAGATAGAGACCCCTGAGGTGGACCTCTTTGTCTCTCCAAAAAACATCTACTTTTCCTGTTCTGCACAAAGAACCTGACACCTCCAGCTTGGAGGACAGACACCTTCTGTTACACATGAACAAGGGAGGTTTATTTACGTATATCCACCCCTACCTCTGCTACCAAGCCTTCTTTTCAAGACTCAGAAGGAGTACCCCAAACCTCTACTTCTGGCACCATTCTGGCCAAGATAACACTGGTTTCCTCTCTTGCTTCACCTATCAAATGGAAAGTTTTGAAGAATTCCTCCAAAACCAGACCTAATCACTGAATAGAAAGGGCTACTCCTTCACCCCAGTTTCAGTTCTCTCATCCTGAATGTTTCAATGATAGCATGTTAATCCCTACCAGACACATTTTTTTTCTGAAGCAGTGATTCGGATTCTGCAACCTTCCAGAAAACCTAGCATGAAAAGGTCTTACATGGCCAAGTGTAAAAGATTTTTCCATCTGGTGTTTTAAACACAAACTCCAGCCCCTTTTAACGGACATCTCCATAATCCTACAGTACTTGTGTGTTCTTTTACACTCAGGGATGGCCTGTTCTTCCATTAAAACTCACTTATTAGCCATTAATGCTTGTCTGTCTCGGGAATCCCCTCATGTCCAAGAAAGAGGTTAAACTTTTCTTAAGGGGAGTTTTACACATTAGACCCCAATGGAAACCTATTGCTCCTCCTTGGGACCTTAGCTTTCTTTTAAAAAAGATATATTTACCTCCTTTTGAACCAGCTGCCTCAGCTAACTTAAAATTCTGCACTTGGAAAACGGTGCTCATCTTGGCATTGACTTCTGTCTGCAGGGTCACAGAACTACAGGCTGCCATGGCCATTCCTGCCTTCATCTTCCACAAAGATAGGGTGAGCCTTAGGGCCGATCCATACTTCATGCCAAAAGTGGTCAGTGAACTTATGTTAACCAAGCGATCAACCAGCCTACTTTCTTCCCTGATCCCTAAAATAGGGGGGGAAAGAATACTGTACTCTTCATTCACAGACAGCTGAGGTTTTACCTGGATAAAACTAAGGACATCAGAAAAACAAATCAGCTGTTTATTTCCATCATGGAATCCAGATTAGGTCATTCAGTTTCCAAACAGTGGAATCCAGATTAGGTCATCCAGTTTCCAAACGATCTTTTTTTCTCCTGGATCTCAAATGCTATTTTCTTCTGCTATTCTCAGCATGGAAAGACTCTACCTTACTGCCCAAAAGGCCATACTACTTGAGCAGTAGCTTCCATAGGTGCTTTCTACAAAGGTGTTGACACCAGGTCTTCTCTTCACACCTTCACAAAACACTACAAGTTGGATACTTTTTCAAGGTCCAGGACAGTGTTTGCTGGAACCATTCTGTCTGGCCTCCTGGACTCTTCCCTTTCTGGTTCCTTTTAACCTGCTACCCTCTTTCTCTACAACTCTGGAATCACTCATCTGTTAAGAATACTGCAACAGTGAATTAGTCAGGACATAGTACAGTTATTTAAGAACTTGCCATAACAGTAGATGTCCTACTGATCACTGTTGGATTATTGTTTCCCATCCACTTAGCTCCCTTTCCTTACACCTTCACCTCTCATTAACATTAGCACTTAACCTTTCCTACACACATAAGCACATTCTACACCATAGGATCTTATTTTCAGAGGGGGATCTTGCTTACCGTGTTCAACCTAAACCCTTCCTAGATGACCTTTCTCTTCTTTGGTCTTCTTTAGGTTGATGCTGGCTTGGAAATAGTCTGAGGATTTTGTATGTATGTCCGCTTTTATATCCTGATGCCTGTGAGCTGAGGTCATCTCCCTGATGTATGTCATATGAAGGTAAAGCTTTGGTACCCTGGCCGGATGTCAATGAGCAAAACTCATCTGTTAAGAATACTGCAACAGTGATCAGTAGAACATCTACTGTTATGGTAAGTTCTTGCACAGCTGTACTTTCCCTGTACCAGGAGGCAGCTATAGATAGTCAGGCCCTTTTGCCATTGGTGAAATTGGTTCACAGCAGGACCCCAGTGCCAGAGGCTATGATGGGGAGGAATCTGTGAAGGGAAATCACTATGCATCCTCATATATCAGGGCACTGAGCCTGTCTCGAATAGGATTACAGCCAGCAGCAGCTATGATTGGTGTGGACAAGGGGGCAATGATAACTATCGAGATTGTGATGTCCAAGGTATGCAGAAGTTCTCACTATTGATCCATATACTGGTACAGTTTAGTGAGTGGCTGCAGTGGTAGATAACTCCCTGCTACTGGAACATTGTCAGGTCTAACCGTTATCTTTTCCAGTATGTATGATGGGAACGAGAGAACTTGCATCGATCTTTTATTTGAGAGAACAGTAGCTGACTGCATGGGAGTTCTGGCTAAACACATGGAAAAATGGATGTTTAGATTACAGCAGTGTGCGTTTACCCTTGGGCACATGCTTATATTCATCATTATTGATCACTGCTGCAGTAGCCTTAGCTATATAGGTTATATCCTGCCAAGGATATAATAGCCAGACAGCTTCCAAACCTTCAGGACACCTTTCACATGCCCAAACTGTTATGCAGCTCAAGCTGAGCTGACTAAAAGACAAGTTTGGGTGTTAAACCCTTCATAGCATCACTGCCACCGAAGAGTATGCTGACCTGAGGCTTTTGAGGATCGAAAGTCTGCTTGTGCTCTTCCTTTGCTGGGCAGATAAGCTCCTTCTGGGGGGAAAACTTTAATTCAATTATCTTTGTTGATTATTAATTCTTTCCTCTTCGGGAAAGTTATTTTAAAGCTAGGAGCTTGTGTTTTAATGGACTGTCATGAGACTGTATTGCACTTTTAAACAAGGGCTCTTTTTTCCTGTCAAAAAAGCAACTTTTAAAGACATTTTTACCATCTTTTGCTACTTGTTTTCTCTGTGAAAGGGGCTCCCTTTTTGGTTTAACTATGGAACAAACTGTCGGTCCTTCTTGCGACAAAAAGAAAAATTTAAAAAGGCTTTGCCACCACAGCAGGCTAGAAATTTGTCTCAGCCGCAGGCAGGTGAGTCTGCTGTGGTCATTTGTTGTATCTTAGACCACTCATCTCTTATACTTGGTCCCTCTGATATAGCACCTACAGTCACTATGGACTTGGGATTAGACATGTCCTCTGAGGCTGCTGGGGTCCCCGTCAGTGGGCAAGGGAAAGCCACTGTTGATGGCCAAGGGAGAGGGAACAGGAAGGCTTCCATGTTTTTTCAGAATGTTGTACCCATTCCTAGAAAAGATACTGCTGCTGTTTATAACACTTTTGCCACAACTTTCCTGTTAAACAAAGAAAGGAAAAAAACCCCCAGAAAACTAAACAAAATATACTCTTCTTCAAATATCCATAGACAGAAGTAGTTTACTGTCTTCAGCTCAGGGTTTTATTCAGATTTTTGATCCTTCTTTTTTATTGCTTTGTGGTAAAATACACAAAAAAAGCAAGGCTAGACTTTGCACTATGTGATACCTTAAACCTCTTGGATCCGAGGCAACATGAGATATATGCAAATTACCCTTTAAGAATATCAGGTGTTTCAGCTAAATGGCAATTCTGAATGTCCATGACTTTTTCTTTCACTTTTAAGTCTATTTATGGACAATTTCAGGCAATAAAGCCAAACCCCTCTAGCTGTGGACATGCATGTTGCTGCCTTTTTATGGCATCATCAGCACAGCATAAGAGGAATGTTTGACTTTTGGAAACAGAGGGTTGTCATACCCAACTGATATCCACAAGTATTTGAGTACCTACAAAATATCCCAACTATCAAACTAAAACAATGAGTAGAATGGTCACATAGAAAAAACAATTGGTTAAAAAACACAAAAAGAAAAGTCTAGCAAATCTAGACTTTGCACTGTGTGATACCTTACTCCTCTTGCATCAGAGGCAGCATGGGATATATGCAAATTACCCTTTAAGGATATCAGGTGTTTCAGCTAAATGGCAATTCTGAATGTCCATGCCTTTTTCTTTTACTTTTAAGTCCATTTATGGACAGTTTCAGGCCAATAAAGCCAGACCCCTCCAGCTGTGGGCATGCATGTTTCTGCCTTTTTATGGCATCATCAGCAGCACAGCATAAGAGGGATGTTTGACTTTTGGAAACACAGGGTTGTAGTACAGAACTGATATCCACAAATATTAGGGTATCAACAAAATATCCCAACTAACAAACTAAAACTTTGAGTAAAAAGGTCACACAGAAAAACAAATTGGTTAAAAAACACAAAAAGAAAAATCTAGCAAGGCTAGACTTTGCGCTGTGTGATACCTTAAACCTCTTGTATCAGAAGCAACATGGGATATATGTAGATTACCCTTTAAGGATATTGAGTGTTTCAGCCAAATGGCAATTCTGAATGTCCATGGCTTTTTCTTTTACTTTTAAGTCTATTTATGGACAGTTTCAGGCCAATAAAGCCAAACCCCTCTAGCTGTGGACATGCATGTTTCTGCCTTTTTAGCATCATCGGCACAGCATAAGAGGAATGTTTGACTTCTGGTAAAATAAAGAAGGATACAGCCTTTCCTAAAGAGATTCAAAATTCTAAAAACAACAGAAAGATGAAGGGACAGATGTAAGTTTTCTCCTCAGTTTTCTGATTCAGACTCAGAGGGAAGCTCCGTATCTGATTCTCCCTTTGGGGTTGCCCTCACTGTGAGACTATTTCCAGAATGTACCAGTGTTCCCAGTGGGAGTACACTGAGGCTTTTCAGTCCCTCAGAAAATTTTATGAGCTGTTATAGGAGGAATTTTTTGAACCTTCCCCATTTCCTTCAGTTCTGTCAGCTCTGGAGAATGTGTCTCTGCCTGTATTCTTCCTGATAGCCAGTCTGTTACCCCTAAAAAGGCTGATAGAATGTTAACATTCCTTAGTCTTTTTTAAGTTCTTACACAGTCTTCACAGACATGACCCAGCAGCTGTAGCTTTAGTTATTTTTACTGCTACTAACTAGTTAGTTAATTCCTAGAAAATGAAGAAAAAATCCCAACAACAACCTGGAACACACTGGCTTTATTGACAACACAACGTTCCTTTGACTAAGTGCTTTCGCCAGTAATTGGCTTCATCAGAATCAAAGAAAACCTCTAAATACAACAAAATAAATAGTAAAAAACTTCAGTTAGTCAATTAATCAACCAATCATCGGCCTTAAAATGACATAGGGCGGCCTGCCAATAAAGAAGTGCCTAGTGCAAATCATTTCATCTAGTACAGGTAAAGAACACCATTTAACAATACATATAGTGCTTAACTAAATATAAACATTTCTGTGAAATACTGCAAACAACCGATTGATTAAAAAGTTTAAAAAATTAAGTACACATATGGTAAACACTCTAAAGACTTATTGCAGGTTAAAAACATTAGCGTAAAAAAATACATATAAACAACCATAGCAGCAAACAATGCCATTAAACTTGTTCAAACTGAAAAACTACTAACTTTTGCCTTTGGAATTCAAACACAACTAAAGAATTGTGGCAAGTGTGCTTCAATGAGTATACCAAGACAAAGTTGGGGGCTCAACCTACGGTGGTACTTAGTAGGGGGAAAAATATTAAAAACATCCTTGAGGATAAGAAACATAAATATACAAGTCTTTGATGGTTAAATGTGGGACATGCAAATGTTGTCGTTATATTAACGATGGGCCGTATGTGGCGATTTATGGGTATGATTATGCTTTATCATGCCCAGGTAGATGTAGTTGTAATACTTCGATGTTGATCTGTGTCGCCACTTGTGTTAGTTGCCACACTTTCTACATAGGAAAAACTGTCTGAAAGTTAAAGGACAGGATTGGTGAACATCTGAGTGCCATCAAAAGGAAAGATGGTCACAACACACTATTCAACCATAGTGTCGGTTGCCCTGATTTTAAAAAATGTATTATTTTCATTATCGATCATGTGGTACGAATTGCAGGGGTGGCGATGACAGACTTCTTGTTGAAAGCAAAGAAGTGATGTGGCAACTAAGGTTAAATGTTACGCGACCACCAGGACTTAATGAAGGTATTTCCCTTATGCCTGTGTTAAAGCAGAGATCTAATATTATTTAGTTTACTTACTGTATAGGGTGCAATGTTTATTTTGCATCCGAAACGGACATATTATGGGGATGGAACAATGTTAGGAGCAAGTATGAAACTATATATTTTTTTGGTCTTGTGTTTGAATTCCAAAGAAAAAAGTTAGCAGTTTTTCAGTTTGAGCAAGTTTAATGGCATTGTTTGCTGCTATGGTTGTGTATATGTATTTTTACACTGTTTTTAACCTACAATAAGTCTTTAGAGTGTTTACCTTATGTGTACTTAATTTTTTAAACTTTTTAATCAATCAGTTGTTTGCAGTATTTCACAGAAACGTTTATATTTAGTCAAGCACTATATGTATTGTGCAATGGTGTTCTTTACCTGTACTAGATGAAATGATTTGCACTAGGCACTTCTTTATGGGCAGGCCGCCCTATGTCATTTTAATGCCAATGATTGGTTGATTAATTAACTAATTGTTTGAAGTTTTGTACTATTTATTTTGTTGTATTTGACTCTGATGAAGCCAATTACTGGCGAAAGCGCTTAGTCAAAGGAACGTTGTGTTGTCAATAAAGCCAGTGTGTTCCAGGTCGTTGTTGAGATTTTTTCTTCATTTTCCTAGTTTTCTTTCCCTGTTGGGAATTTGTTTTTGCTGTGCTCTTAGTTAATTCCTATCCTACTCATTCTGATAAGAATTGGAATAATATTGATGGGTATGGGAAAATAATGTATGCTTCTGCAACTTTGATTTTCAGAATTTTTAATTGTCAGGCTCACGTGTTAATGTTTATTATGACGAATTGTAAAAGTATGTGGAACATTTGGTCTGCAGTTTCTTTTTGTAAGGAAATATCTGCCTTAACTTATTTAGTTTCTTCAGTTGTACTAGTAACTGCTGTTTGCTTTCGGCATATGTATGACTCAGTTGATAATTCTTCCAAGGCTATGGCCTCTGGTACTGTTTGGAGGAAGTTTGTCTGGCTGCATTCTCAGAACCTCCCAAGAGAATGTGAATAATGAGATGTTATTTTCTCTTTTAGATAGAGATTCACTTTTTGTGAATAATGAGACTTTATTTTCTCTTTTAGATAGAGATTCACTTTTTGTGAATAATGAGACCTTATTTCCTCTTTTAGATAAAGATTCACTTTTTGTGAATAATGAGACCTTATTTTCTCTTTTAGATAGAGATTCACTTTTTGTGAATAATGAGACCTTATTTTCTCTTTTAGATAGAGATTCACTTTTTGTGAATAATGAGACCTTATTTCCTCTGTTAGATAAAGATTCACTTTTTGATTTCTTTGCTGCCGAGATAATCAAAAAGTGTGATGAAGGAAGTAAGTTAAATCAGGGAATGTCTTAAGATTTTCTGTCCTCCTTTTTCTAATTTTCTAAGTAATTCTGTAACCCTTCATCCAATTTTGGCATAATGGCAAGGGTGTTCCAAAAAGTAATAAGGAAATCCCCAAACCAAGGACAGTCCAACTAGTAAGTTTAACTATTAAAGGGACTCCCCCTCCCCCCCCCCCCAAAAAAAAAAAAACCCAGAAAACCCTGGCAGTCCCTTTCCCTTCCAGAAGGTCTGAGATTTTTTCTTTCTTTGTCTTTTGCAACAGTTGGTTTCAGACAAATTGGCTCTGAAGATTATTCACCAAAGCTATAGATGACAGTAAGGGGATATTCCTTCTTGCCAGGAGGTTATTCCTCATCCAGCAGACCAGACTCTCTTATTTCCACCTGTCCTTCATTACATGCTGTTCCAGGGAGTGATGGAATCAGTTCCTCCTTTCCAAGTTGGGAAGAGTTTTTGTTCAAGGATGTTTTTAGCACCAAAGAAAGAAGATGATTGGAGATCAGTTATGGACCTTTCTTCTTAGACCTGTCTGTGATAGCACCTAATTTTAAAATGATGTGACTTTACAGTTGATATCCTCATCCAAGTTTTTTGACAACTCTGCATTTAAAGGATGCTTATCATCTTATTCATTCCATTTCATCAAGCTTTCAGGTGTTTCTCCAGGTTTTATGTGTCTGGATCACTTTTTCACTTCTCTGCTTTGCCCTTTGGACTATCCACAGCACCAAGAGTGTTCACTAACTGGCTACCTTCAGACATAGCTCATTGCAGGCTACAGGGTATCCAGTTTTTTTCTATATTTAGAAATCTTGCTTTTCTTTGCAGAGTCTTTTTCGAAGTGTCAAGAATCTCTCACTTGTGAGAGATTTCTTACACGAGCTGGGATTCCAAGAGAACATTCTAAAGTCTCTATCAACTCATTCACACAGTTTTCTGTTCCTGGGGTGTCAGCTGGATACCTCAGTTCAAAGAGCTTTTCTTCCAGAGGAAAAAAGATCTATATTGAGATCTATTTCTAAGGTTTCAACTAAAACTTTGGTCACTGTGAGAGAATACCTCAGAATGTTCGATATGATGGTTCATAGGAAAGTACTAAGCTAGCTGCACTTGTGGGCCATTTTAAGCCTAGCCAGTTTCCCATTTTCTGCTCAAAATAACCTATCCCATTTGGTTATAGCTTGGTCTTACCCATCCAATGGTCGATAAATGTATATATGGTCGATAAATATATATTACCCCAATGAGAATAACTGGGATCATACCATATGTAGTTTGTGGGAACCAAGCATAGGATAAAGCATTTAGGAGCTGCATCTGTCCATTAGTAGTATAGTGGGCATTTCTGGGGTACATTTTTTGTTTTCCATCCACAGATCTAAGTTGCAGTTGAAAATGGACAGGGATGTGCTCTGTTTAATGTGGATAAGGGAGTCTGTTCCATTGCAGCAGTATCCTCAGCGAAATATACATGTTCCTACAAACTGTTCTGTTGATGTTGCAGAAGAGGTTTAGATCTCTAGACCAAGTATTTCTGATGCCATTTGACTTGCTGATTTGCAGTAACTCCATCAGTAATGGGTTGGAGGATGTCTTGTTTGCCAGACACAGATCACTTCTTAGCAGTCTGAAGGATACCATGTATATTGACAGGGCTTTCAGTTTGTCCATGTAGGGCATTGTTATTTAGGCCTTGTATCCTTTTTAGTAAGGCATTTTTGTGGGAACTCCATTCGCCTGTGTCTGGACCGATACATGCCAAAGGGGGCAATTACTCAATGACTGGCCTAATGAAATCAGAATAAACTATGATTTTTATGATAACCCTGGCAAGAATCCACATGAGAATGATACAATGATACCTGAAGTCTCTTTGGTCTTGATCTTTTGTTTTTTCAAATCCCAGTGCTGGGGTTTGTCAATAGAAAACTTACTTGGTTGAGACAGGAAGCATCCCCAAGTTTGGGTCTCCTCTTATCCCTCCCTGTTCCAAAGCAGTCAGTCATTATAGACGCCTCAGACTTTGCTTGTGGAGCAGTTTCAGGAGGGATAATAGTGCAAAGTGTGTGTGGCACCTAGTACGGATGCAAATACATAAATCAAGCCACTCAACTGTCTGAATCATCTTTGGTCCCTAGGACCTCTTCAAGTTGTTTCAGATAGTGCCATAGTCGTGTGGTACATCTTCAAGCAGGGAGAATCCAGGTCATACCCCCTTTGTAGATTAGCCATGTAAGCTTGGGCTATAACTTTGAACACAGCATCATTCTACAGGCACCCTTCATTCCATTGAAGCAGTATTGTGTAGCAGAAAAGCTGAACAGGACAGGGCAGATCTTTATTTATGTAAAGTAGATTGGGGGTCTTCCAAGATTTGGTCCATGTATAGGAGATCCTCTAGTAGACCCATTTGTCTTCTCTTTAAATTAGCTGGCAAGATTCTGCTCCAGGACTCCTTGCTTGAAGGCCTGGAAGGCTAATGGCTTTTTTTTTCTGACAGGAATGTTCCTTTATGCTTTTCTGCCCTTTCCACTGATATCCAGGGTACTTCTGAAAATTTAGAAGGAATCCCCCAAGATTTTTGTGGTGACTCCCTTTCTGGCCCAGGCAACAGTGGTTCTGCATTCTTTTTGAACTGTCTTGAGGTTAATTACTATAAGCTTCCTCACAGAATGGATCTACTCACACAAGATCAGGGTTGTTTGATACACCCCAACCTAGATCAACTTCAGCTTACTGCCTCGATGATAGGCTTATATTTTTTCTGAGGCACTAGCCTGCTAGTAGAAAATCATATATTAGCAAATGGAAAACGTTTTCTAGTTGGTGCTAATGACAACATTACCAACTCCCATTCAGGGCTAGTTATTCTCTGGTTTTACAGTATTTGTGTGAGTTGCTTTCCTGTGGCATTTCTTACTTCTCCAGCAATGTTCATTTATTGGTCATGTCAGCCCCTGGATCCTCCTCTTTCAAGGCTTTCTTATGTCCATGTGTTTTTGAAAGGGGTTTTACTTAAGAAGCATCCAAGAAAACCTGTGGCCCCTTCATGGAACCTTAATTTTTTTTTTTTTTAGAGAAACTAATACACGGTGCAGTGGTGCAGTGATAGTGTTGTCACCTCAGAGCAAGAGGTTCTCTGTTTCGATTCTCAGCTGGGGTGCCTTCTGTGCAGAGTCTGCATGTCCTCCCTGCCTTTGTGTGGGTTTCCTCCGACGTTACAAAGACATGCATCTGGAGTGTTTCTCCCCAGGCCTCCGCTGAAAATCGGCTTTGTTCCAAGTTGGACTTTCCCGGTTAGCAAATAATAAATAAATAAATAATACTTGTCCATTTGAACCAGCCAATCTGGCTGACTTGAGGTTCTTAACATGGAAGACAGTTTTACTGATTGCTCTGAGCTCTGTAAGAAAAGTAACCAAGTTGCAAGCTCTTATGGCGAGTCATCTCCATCTCATTTTCTACAGAGACGGGGCTTCTTTGAGAACTGATCTGTCTTTTATTTCTAAAGTGGTACTCAAGTTTACATTAAGCTAAACTGTCCATTCACCCATTTTTTTACTGATCTTCAAAATTAGGGAGAAATGATACTCCGTACCTTGGATGTTGACCGACAACTCAGGCACTGTCTTGGTAGAACAAAATCTTTCAGATCTTCAGATCTGCTGTTCTTTTCTTGTGAAGGTAAGAAGAAGGGACAACCTGTGTCAATATAGACTGTTTCTAAGTAGTTGCCTAAGGCTATTACCTTTTTTATACTCACTACAAGAAATTTTTTCCAGGGAGGGTCAAGGTTTACTCTACCAGGGCCTTGACGTCATTTATGGCTTTCTGGAAAGGGTGGATTCTAGAAGTATTCTAGAAGCTGAAACTTAAGTCATCTGTACATACTTTTTCAAGGCACTGTAAGCTTGACTCCTTTTCTAGAAATAAATCAGGCTTTGCAAAAACCAGGGGCTTCTGAATTCTTCTCCTTCCACCTCCCAAATGTAGTAAGCTAGTTTAATCTACCCATATAGCTAAGGTTACTGCAGTAGTGATCAATATGATGAACACAGTACAGCTGTGTAAAATTAGCTTACTGTAACAGTAGATGTTCAAATGATCACTTCTGTAGTAGTTGCTCCCTCCCTCCACCCCCCTTAGTTTTTTTGGGGGGGGTGTTGCTTATGACAGGGTGTGTTTGTTTACTTTTTGTTTTTCCTAGCATTGCCTTTTCAGGGCTTAACCTTCTTCTCTGGGTTGTCAGGAAAGCTTGGGATGGGTTGGAGCCCAAACTTGTCTGTCATTCAGCTCAGCTTGAGCTGCTTAACAGTTTAGGCTTGTGAAAGGTACTCTGAAGCTTTGAAAACTGTTTGGCTGTTATATTATGCTCAGGTTGTAACCCATATAGCTAAGGCTACTGCAGCAGTGATCATTCGAGCATCTACTATTATAGTAAGTTTACTAACACAGCCGTGCTTTCTTGACCTTGTTTATGCATTTCATGATCTGTAGTTGTGTTGCCCGGACATTTATTGTTGTGGTGCAAGAAATCAAGCATCAATTTCAGGTATAGCTGCAGTTATGCAGGCCATTGCTTTGTAGCCGTGTAAGATAGAAAAACAAAAACTGCAAATACACCAATAAGTGCTGTCACACTATACCGGAAAACAATCACTGCTGGTAAACGGAGCTCTTCTCAAAAACTTTCAAGTTTATTGAATCCACAAAGCAGTTAAAAACTTCAGACCAAACAAACGAGTTAAGCGCTTTCACCCAGTACCTGGGCTTCTTCAGAACTAAATTCATGAATCAGTATAACATATTATATGCTTTTTTGGCACCAAACTGAAATTTTTAAAAAGTTTTAAAGAGACACTATCTTAAAATGATTTAACATAACATGTTACAAAAAATATTTTCAGTTGCTGACATGTCGTTCACAGTTAATAAATAATACAAGTCTAAAAATTAATTACTCATTCCAACACTATTATTAAACATAATAAAAATGTATTTACGTAATAAAACCAAAACCATCCATAAAAATATTGTAATACTACAAATTTGATAGCCTAATATAGTATAATATAGGCATTTGCTAATTTGGTGTAAACACATGGAAAACTGTGAATAATATCATAATAATAGATGATAGTATGTGAATGTAAAATATAAAATATAAAATATTAATATATCTTGTATAATACTAGGCTGTACTTGATTAAATATAATACTATAAAATGTAATATTTATAAATATATAAATAACCATTATTAATAATAATATTGTTTAATCATTTAATCATGTATTAAAAGCGGTTTTATTGATATAAAATCATTGAGGCCTGGGGGGTGGTGGCATCTAAATAAATTTGCCACCAAACTTCTTTATAGCTCAACAAACTTTTAAAATCCCCCCCTCTAGGATCAATTTTCAACACCTCCAGTATGGTGAATTTGAAATAATGGTCCTCTCCTTCACTATCCACATGCCTATACAAGGCATTATTCCTATCCTTGGTTTTTATGCAATATATATGGTCATAAATTCTTTTCCTGAGGTTTCTCTCAGTTTTTCCAATATAAAAACTAGAACATTTTTGACATTTGCTCATATAAACCACCATCTTACTACTACAATTCCCTAGCTTACTTTTTATACAACTTTTTAAACCATTGTCTAAGTGTATTATAGTCTCATCAGACATGTATTTGCATTGATTGCAAGAACCACATTTTGAACTTCTAACGGGAGGCAACTTGTTATCTGTAACCCTTCTGTGCTTTCTTTCCACTAATTCTTTGATGTTTGTCCCCATTTAAAAATAAAATTGGGTTTAATTCACACTAGTTTGGATATATGAATGTCATTAGATATTATATACCAAAAATCGTATATTGTTTTTTTAACATAACTAGCTGCCATATTAAACTGTAATACACACGATTTGTGAAAATAATTTGTACTTTTAACTTGTGCATTTTCATTAACATTTGATATAAAAATCTCTTGTGTTGTATGTTTGTGTTTGCTGCCTAACAAAGGTTTGTATCTAGTACTACGCATTTTCATGATATACCGAATAGTGAGATCCATCATGTTAACAGGATACCCTCTTTGGCTAAATAATTTTTTAATAAAGTCCAATTCTAACTTCAACTGAACATCATTAGAAGTCATTCGTGCAGCTCAAACACATTGACCCTTGAACACATTGTTCTTTAACTTCACAGGATGACAACTAGTATAATGCAAATAATTGCTGGAAAAAGTATCTTTTCTGTAAATTAACGAGGTGAGTGTGTGCGCCTGATACTGTATAAAAGTATCTAGATATGGTAATCCAGTGTTGTTTTAGGAATAAATGAATTTTAAATATTCACTGCTTGTATTAAGAAAATGAATAAAAGATTCCAATAACGTGGAATCTGCATCCCATAAAATATAAATATCGTCCAAAAATCTAGAGTAGTATTTTACATGCTGGTAATATTCACAAGTAAATAGGGATGTATCTTCCCAACTGAGCATCACTAAATTGGCAAAAATGGGAGCACAAGAGGCTCCCATCGCCACACCTTTTGTCTGTTTAAAATGTTCACCTTCAAACAAAATAAAATTATTGTCCAACACGATGGACATCATTTCTTCTAGTAATGTAATTTCATCCCATTCCAAGTTAGAGTATTTTCTAATACTACAACTAAAGGCTTCAAGCCCTTTGTCCTTGGGGATGCAGGAAAATAGATCTATTACGTCTATAGTAAGGAATGTAATATTGTCAAAATTCATGTTGATAGGAAAATTACTCAGGAAGACCCACGAATCCTTTACCATATGTGGGACTTTATCATATAAAAATTTTAATTTACAATCAATATATTTCCCTAATGGGAAAGTCTTCGATTTACTACCTGAAACTATTGGTCTGAAAGGGGGGTCAAAAGCATCCTTGTGAACCTTAGGTATACCTATAAGGGTGGCTACTTGGGGAAATTTAACCTTTAGGAAATCATATATCACTTTAGTAATTCTTCCATCTATATAATATTCCTCTATATAGGAATCTATCCTGTGGTATGCTATATTATGCTCATTAATAGAAATAGGTACATAGTTACCAGAATAATGTAAGATATCATAAATTTTCTTAATATACTGAAAATTATCATATAGAACAACCCCACCCCCCTTTATCCGGTTTCATCACCCTAATATTCATGTCTTCCCTTATCTCACTCAATGTTTTTCTTTCTTCCAATGTTAAATTGCTAGAATTAGTCATTTGTTTGAGATTTTTTAAATCGTGATATATACCTCTAATAGTAACTTTCTCAAACATTTCAACATTGGGGTGGGATGGTGGAATATAGGAACTTACTTTCTTAAACTGTGTATTAAAGTGTTCTTTATTAGTAGGGTTGTCACTAACAGGTAAACTCTTATTGTTAAAATATATATCTAAATTAACTTTTCTAATGAATTTCTTAAATTCAATTATAGTATCAACCAAGTCAAATTTGGGATTGAGAATATACTTCATTCCTTTAGTAAATAAATCAAAGTGCACCCTTTCTATGTTAAAGTTAGTATAATTAAAAATGTTAACATTTTTGTATGTGTGTACTTTCCCATTAATTACTATCTCATTTGTATTATTGCTTGAACTAGTACTTGGGGTGTACTCACCCTCAGTGTCTAATACCATCTGTTTCCCATATATTTCTGATTCCCATTTTTGTATGGTTGTGTGTATTGTTTCCCTACCTTCTGAAAATCCCCCTTATAAGTATATCGTTTATTAGAATATTGAGGTTTATCATATCTCCTACTATAATCAAAATTTCCTCTTCCATCCCTCTGCTGTGTATCTTCATGTACTTGGTCATTATGATATATATTGGAATTAATATCTGGCCATATATATGCTTTATTCATATTGTAATGTTCACTGTCTCTTTTTAATTTCTTTAATTTGCACTGTGTAATATTAGAAACCCATTTCTTGGCTTCTTGAAACTGCTTATTATATAAATTCTCCCATTGGGTGAATAATAAATCATTCAGGATATTGTTGTTCAATTTTTCTGCTTCTGAAATGAGTTTACTAAGTTTCTCGTCATTGTGTTTCATTAATAAACGCATAAAATTAAATCCACAGTTGTCAAAAAAAACATTAAAGTCTTTTTTAACATCTTGGGAAATTTCTAGACCTAAAGGCATCTTAAAGAATCTAAGACCCATAGGTACTGTTTTCAAATCAAGATTCCTAGATAGATAATGCATTGTCAATTTTTAAACCATTAATGCTTTTTAACTTTTTTCCAAGTTTAAAAATCATAGTCTTCAGATTATCATCCTCATTGTTATCAATGTCTATAATATTATCACCACTTTTAAAATCATCCATTTTATAATTAAAAGACAAAAAATCATTACATTTATTATCCTCTAGAGAACGGTCCACTGATGCTGCAGGGTGGACTGATCTGGAGAAAGTTTTTACAGTACCTTTATTGTATTGCGTAGACTGTCCAGCAACAGTAGAATAAGTTTTTAAAGGGAGTGTTCTTTTAGGTTTGGCGCCAGTTCTTATAGCTTCCTCATTAATATCTTATAGAGAGAAGTCGAAAGTAAAATCAGAAAGATTAATTTTACTACAATTATAAGGTTCATTAATGTCTAAAATATTGGTAGCTCTTCCTGAACATCCGACTTGGCCATTAGGTATCTCTAAGCTGTCCGATGAAACATCATCTTCACCCACATCAAGTCTGGTCATTTTCCTAGCAATTATATCACCAGCTCCAAGTTTCCCATTTAAGGCTTGTCGGTCATCCGGACCTGGAGAGATAAATGTCTCCGAACTGTCTGTGTTAGTATGCTGCGATCACATACTACATATCTTAGCACTAGCGGACTTATTAGAAGTATTAACTGCTGATCCACTTGATACCAGCTGTTTAACCAACAGGGAAAGACTATTTAATTCCCCCTTAAGTCCGGAAAGCTGTTCACGGATATGTGCAATATCATCTGTCTCTAAAGATGGTTTTTGTTGTTGTTGTATATAATATGTTATACTGATTCATGAATTTAGTTCTGAAGAAGCCCAGGTACTGGGTGAAAGCGCTTAACTCATTTGTTTGGTCTGAAGTTTTTAACTGCTTTGTGGATTCAATAAACTTGAAAGTTTTTGAGAAGAGCTCCGTTTACCAGCAGTGATTGTTTTCCAGTATAGTGTGACAGCATTTATTGGTGTACTCGCAGTTTTTGTTTTTCTAAGTTACTCTTTTTCCAATTATTTAGTCGTGTAAGATCACAGTCCATGCAAGGTAGACCCTGTCATGTTAGGCCACTGCACTGCAGTACCTCCTTGCACATATTCACACCTCACTCACCCATTACCAATGAAGTCTGTACATATACATCCAGTAGTGAGGATAGCTCTATCTCAGGTGTGAAAAGTTTGTCATGAGGTGAACTACAAATGGTGCTGCATCTGTGTGTTACATTGTGAGTATCCACATAACAGGGTGCTGCACACATTTGCATGTTTTTTGGGGTCCCAAGATTTTAAGTGCATATGTCTTTGGTTACCCATCATGTGTGCTTCCTGATGCCTGTACAAATGATAACTTTTATGAATGTTGTGGAATATACATTTTAGTGAAAATGTAAGTGCTGTCTGATGCCTTAGTTGTTCAAGGCATGTGCATATCAACATCCCATTGGGGAGGTGTTGACAAGGTAACATCACCTTTTTGGATAAGATGTTTTGTTTACGAGCAAGATGCAAGTGATGACATCTTATGCCACATGTTTGTACCAGACTATGCCATATCACTTATGCATGAGTGGACAATAAGGGCCTTCCTTTCACATCCAGGTATCATCCTCCTTTGGCCCTTTCTTGCCATCAGGTGATGAGTCTTGTTGCTGTTCTTACACAGTTATGTAAGGTTCATGTTCTAGGTTTCCTCTACCCTGGACTGAGACCACCATGATTTGTTGTTATCATATTTATGCATAATTGCCTATGCAGTGACTATCTGGGATGTCTTCTCAGGTGTGTGTATTGCAGATGTGGATGTGGCTATACACCCGAATCAGGACTTCAGCAACTGAAGCACTCAATCAGCCACATTCCTTCTTTATGATTTGTGCTTGATTATAGGCTTACTGTACTGGCAATTGAGAATTGCATATAGGTGTTATTAAGTAGCACCCCACAAGAGTACCACCTGTCACCTGAAATGCATAATAGCAGATTAGGTGTGAAGCAATGTATTTTTTGGCATACAGTTACATGCTGTTAATATTTATACTTTGACATGTACTCACCCACTAGAAGACCTTCTAAGATTCCCTTTTTTTATGAACCTTTCTCTCAAAATGCAGTTTTACCATGTATGTTAATCCTGCACGCCACCAGATAATAAAACATGATCTGAAGGATTTGGCCAGCTGTTGAGCATATGGTTTGACATTTGATTGATTGCAGCCTTTCTAGTTGATGTAACACAAGGCATCATCTCTCGAAAGCCCTTTTATAGTGATATGGGTACAGTCTGTGGCTGCAAGAATGTGTGTGAGGTGTATTCTGCCTTATAGAATAACTTAAGGCTACATGATGCTTGACTGATTCTGATGTGAACTAATGGTCAAGAACTTGTCCATGAAGCAAATGTAGTCTTTGACACCCTTACCATTTCACCCATATGGTGTTGGCATACCTCAGATACAAGTATGCTCTCTGATAAGGCAGACTTTGCTCTCTGTTTAGATGGGGGTTCCTTGCTGCCTGCATGGACCTGTTGTGGTGCAGACATGTCACACACACTTACCTCCTGGTCAAAGAGCTGGCTCAATGATAACCATTGACGATGCCTTATTGTCACCGCTTCACAGCAAAGCAAACATCAGGTAGTTTAACATCCACAGCCAATCAGCATATTGACCTGCACGGCCGTTGCTGTCAGGAAATATGTCATTCTCAGTTATGAACCCTGCACTGTACTACATGAAATCTGTTTTGGAGTAGTCTACAGATTTTTACTTATGCTTTATTAAGGTGCTTCCAGTGCTTGAATGACTTTTGGAAGTGCATTGTGTTTTCAGGCCTGTGATTCTTGATTGTACTGTTCTTTTTGTTTCATTGTTTCAAAGTGATTCTTCAGCAACATCCTCAGCTTATACTTGTCACTTTGCCCCAAGCATAAATTGTTTTGGAGTCTGGAGGGGACGCTGTTTCTTCGTGACACCAACACTTATAGCAGTCTGCTATCTCTCAGCAGCATTTTCTTTTGATTAGTGTAGCTGATTGTGAACTATGATAATTTGTTTGATCATCTTATACAGTTCATGTGCTGTATCTTCTTTTGTGACTATTCATTTTTTTGATTGGTCAACTTTGGGATTTAAAATTTTAACCCAAAACATGAAGTTGTAAAAAAGCAACCCCAACAGAATCTAGGATCCTACCATATCTTTCACAAATACGTAATATGTTGCCTCAGTTTGGGATCTGGGTGGTGACATGCATATCAGACCTGGCCAAAATCTGCAGTAGTTTTTTTCCTCACTGACAATATGATCATACTATAAGTCAGTATTTCTTTTTGAAGAATAGCCATCTGATTGACTGTTGTGGATATTTATATATAGTATCCTCTACCTTGAACAATGTTGAACAGTGCTGTTTAATGTCAAAATTTGAAGTGAGCAAGAAGTTTGCTGCATATTGCTATCCTTCTTGGTCAGAGAACCTGAAGAACATTGTAAAATTTTACATGCTATGCTTAGACTTGAATTGTATGTGCTCATAAAATTGTTGCAAATATAGACCAGAGGGAGAGAGACTTTACCTCATAAATATTAAAATCTCTATCAGCATCTACTATTCTAGTCTTTTGTAGTCTGTTATAATTACAGTGTTTTAAGTTTGTCTTGTGAACCTGACATTTTTGCATCTTGAGATAACTGTATTCTCTTTCCATTTGTGAAGGAACCCTCTGTTCTTTTATATACTTTGGTTGGTGGCAGTGATATCTGTGGGTCTGTCAGGTGATGGATGAACAACAGAAAGGCACCGAGGAGGTGGCATAATCTCCATGATTTATTTAATTAGGTTGAACACTTTAGAAAAACATGTACTGCACAACAGTTAGTTTTCTGTGGCTAGTTCATTAGCATTTAACACTGTATGGATCTATATTACTAGATCGAGTTTTCAGAAACTCAAAATTCATATCGGCAAGACGATATGATCAAATTATTTCAACAATATTCCAGATCTGGAGCGTTTCCAAAGACATTGCCATCTGCATGTCTGGGATTCCTTTTGAGGTGGTCCTTGCTGCTGTACAGCTTTCTGAGGAGACATGAGATAGAGTTCTCACACTCCGTCTTCTTGCAACATTTGCACTGCATGTGATTTTAATTACTCTTACTCCTGGCAAATTGACTTATTTGTCTTCTACACATCTCTGTGATTTCCATTATGTACCTTTCTGTCTTCTCCACAAACAACATACATTTGTGGTGTAGCTGCTCTACCAACTTTCTCAGCATTAAGCTGCACATTTTCCCACTGCTTTTGTATTCATACTCTCTTTAGCTTGTAAACCTGGTAGTATGGAGTTTCAAGCATAATAGTTATTTCTTATGTGGAAGAAAAATGTGACTAAATTTCTTTCCTTTGTGATTTTTTTTTTTGCTGAGCTCAACCTTTCACTGTAACATCTTTCAGTAACTGCATTTCTCAGTCATTTCATTACATCTCTGACATTTATTTACGTATTTTGTCTGTCACTGTTATCTGTGTAAATTACTCAAAATAATTTCTAGTTATTCTAACAACTCTTCATGCAGCTTTATTAAATGTGCTGTACTCATTGTATCTGTCCTGTGTATTTCCTTGTCTAGTCTCTGTTTCAATGTCTTAAAGTACTTTTGTAAATAGAGTAACATCCTCTTGGGTGGTGTGTGTGTGTGTGTGTGTGTGTGTGTGTGTGTGTGTGTGTGTGTGTGTGTGTGTGTGTGTGTGTGTGTGTGTGTGTGTGTGTGTGTGTGTGTGTGTGTGTGTGTGTGTAGGTTTTCTGCATATGCTTTATATGGGTTTATGTTCCATTTCCAGCTGATTGCCTCATGACCATTATTGTTAACATCTTTTGTGCATTTGTAAATGCTCTTAATCCATAGGTAACTGGTCTGTTCTCTTAATCACAGCTACTATGCCATTCTGACTGCATTTTATTGCAACACAACTTGTTTATTGGTATTATGGTATTTTAGCATTGGTACACATTGTGGGTACACATTTAACTAGTTCATTAAACATTTCAGAATTTAGTTTCTTCAGCATTTCAGAACTCCTTTTTGCTCATAGCTCCATTGCCAGGCTTCATCTTCCTCTGCATGGTTTCTTAGCTGCATTCATGCTTTATTGAATACAGTTGCTTTTCATTCTGACAGTATTTCTTTCTGTAATACCTGCTTGCCTTATGTCCTTGGCATTCACAAATTTACATTTCTTTTCTGTATTGAGATTTAGTCCACCTGATATGAATTCTGTACTTGTCACACCTATTTTATATTAGCTGTTATTAACTTGAGATGTATGCTGTTCTAATCTATTTATCATTTTTATCAGTCTTCCATTATTACTGATGTGATTGAACCTCCACATGACTACATCATGTCTGCATAAAATACCACAGCTAGCTATGCAGTAGCTCTTTGGAATACTTTGGGTGCTGACTAAATACCAAATAAAAGTGTAGAGCATCTTTGCCATCCTAGTGATCAAATAAATGTGTATACTTTAGAGTTTTTTTTCATTTATCTCCAAGTATCCCTGGTATACAAAACAAAAACAACTAAGAAAAAATAGAGTTTATTCCACAGAACAGAATTGTTGAATGCAAATTTAAATCGTGTTACTTGTTCTGTGTTATAGATTGTGTCAAAAATTTTAATTTTAAATTTGATATAGAAGATGAATTGGAATGGAAAAGTATTGCTGGCATCTTAGGTTGGCTGCATGTAATAACCCTGGGATAAATGATAAAAGAAAATTGTAAAGTCTGTCTAAGAAAAAGAAATTTGAGGCATTGGTGTTTGTGATTGGTTCTTATAATCACATGATCCAAACATATTAGAATGGTTTGAATGTGTTTTAACTTTGTTAGATGAAGCCTCAGTTAGAAATGAATGCTTATGTTCTACGGAATACATGATATTTTGTTTTTTTTGTTTTTTTTTAATTGTTTTTGCTTTACGTATTTATTTGGATACATCTACATATTTTGTTCATTTTATTTACTAGTTTTATCCGTGGTATGCATCTACTAGAAAAAAGAACTTAGTATTTAGCATTATTGAAGCCACTACTTCTATGCAGTGGGTAGTATTCTTTTGTAATGACTTCATTTGTATTCTATGGATGAATACAGATGTGACCAGTCACATCACCCCCACCCCTCCTTATCACAAACCACAGGGCACAACACCTAACCACATTGTCAAAGCCCACCCTGAAGTCAAAACATTTCCAACCTTACCTTTAGCTGCACATATATCACAAGACAACATAATCTCTGTTTACACCTGATATTACATTCTAACACATAAATACCACTTTTACTATTTTTAAACTAACTATCGTAGTTGACATGCTTCTCCAAATCTGCCTAGCTTATTTACTCTTAATTCTCAATCTCGCTACAGCTATATCCTCTCTTACCCCCACGTACCAATACACATCAACAACCTCTTCCAGCCATCACCCCAATAAACACAGCTTCTCGCATATCTCCTCCCAGCTTTTCCCCTGTACCCTCCCATATTATTCAAGCAACATATTGGCCTCCTCACCTGCTATGAAACCACACTTGGCACCAATACCATCACCTTGGAATAAAAAACACTTCCCATGGTACTCCTTCCTCATTACCTACCTACTCAAATGTGGCGGCATGCAGCCTAATCCTGGCCTTACCCTCTAATCCTAACCACAAGAGTAACCCCAAAGATTTAAACATATGTACAAAGAACCTTAGAAGTATATGTAACAAAATAGCCCCACTGCATGCCTGGATGGATCAAAATAAACCTGACATACTAGCCCTTACAGAAACATGGCTACCCCCTGTAAAAGACTCAGAAATAATACCTCCAAACTTTGCAATAAACAGAAGAGATAGATCTAAAAAAGGGGGGAATAGCCCTCCTGTATCCCTCTATGCTCAGCATCACACCCTATACCACTAATATACCCACCTTTTCCAGTGCTGAGGTACTAATCTCTTTTTTGAACCTCAACATAGCAAAAGGAATTTGCATAATGGTAATATATATCCCACTAGGTAACAGTATATCAGTGTTGGAAAATATTTTATCTTGGTCATCCCAAACAATAAACCTCGAAACAGTAATCGTGGGAGACGTAAATATATATTGGCAAATCATAGCTTCCAACTCCCCCACAAATAGTATAAATCGGTGTGCTTTTTCTCAGTTTATCAATACTCCAACAAGATACAGCAAAGATCTTACCTGCCAATCCACCCTAGACTGGAGCTTGGTATCCCACCCCACCAATTACCCCTCTTCCGGTACAGTGTCTAGCTCCCTCAGTGATCATCTGCCAGCGTATTCCCTTAGAACAAACTCCCAACAACTAAGAGTACACATTGTAAAATCAGTTAAGAACTCAACTAATTTTTGTCAGCATAAATTCAACAATCTCCTACATTAAGTAGACTGGACACCCCTTAAACAACTACCCCTTAATGATGCTGTACTATACTTTAATAACACCTTCCTTCACATATTTAATACACCAGCTCCCATTCATATGAAAAGAATCAAAAAGAACTCAGCACCATGGCTCGCGAAGGAATGTAAACACTGATGAAGCAAAGGGACCTAGCTGCGTCAACCTGGAAACAAAACAAAAATGAACAAAATCTTGTTAATTTCAAAACACTATGTAACAAAGTGACAAAACTAATCAACAGAGATAAAAAGTCATATTATTCCCAGCTTCAACTCCAACATAAAATCAACCCCAATAAATGTTGGCACTCCATATCTTCTCTACTTAACCCTGGAACAAATAGAGACCACACCTTATCACCCGAATACCCCTCCATCACAAATAGTCGAAAACTTTAACAAGCACTTCATAAAATCAATATCAGACCTACTAACTAACACCTCTAATGCTGGACCCCCCCACCCTTCAACCTATTCAGACACCAACCCCAGACCATCAGCTACTTCTAACCCTGTCATTAAGAACCTCCCTACACAACAAAATGTCATATAAACCCCATTCTCACTTCAGCCCATACCTACTGACACCATTAAGAAACTGCTACATAAATTAAAACCCTGCTCTACCTGAGCTGATAATTTTCCACCACACTACCTCAGACTGGCTGCTAATTCAACCGCCTACACAATCAGTATCCTTATAAATAGATCTTTGTCTGAATCAGAAATTTGTACCATATGGAAACCATATCCAAAATTCTCGAGAGGGGTATCCATCAGCAAAGTAATGCAGTATCTATTGCAAAACAGTCTTATCCAAAACATGGCTTCCAACCTAGCACAGCTACAGCCCTATTATCTTTTACAGACACCGTAAACAAGGCCAGAAATGCAGGATACTATACAGCCTCAGTATTCCTTGATCTCTCCCAAGGCCTTTGACACAGTGTCTCACCCCTTACTATTAAACACACTGCCTAACTTAGGCTTCTCACATAACACAGTAAAATGGTTTCAGAGCTACCTCAAGGATCATAAACAAGCAGCGAAATGGTCCAATGAACTCTCACCCTTTCTCCACAGCCCTACTGGAGTCCCTCAAGGCTCCATCCTAGGACCCCTACTCTTCAACATTTTCACAAACAACCTTCATACTGCCTCTCACCCTGGGACCCTCATTCAAAATGCTTATGATTCCACCATAATCTGTACTGCTCAGTCACTACCAGAACTTCTTTCAAAAACTCAGCAGTCCTTTACTGCATTCGAATCCTCGCTAAGAAATGCCCAACTCTTTTTTTAATCCAATGAAGACAAAACTAGTACTCTTTCATCTCAAGAACACCTCCCCTGTCACTGGTCATTTTAACATCCTTGCATCTGACAACACAGTCATAGAAACAGTGCAGGAAACCAAACTTGTAAGAGTTATCATTGACAATAAACTTTCATTCGACCCCCATATACAGCAAAATATAAAGAAAACTCTTCAGAAACTGGGACTCTTGTATAGAAACAAACATTTCATTACTGCAGAAACTAAAACTACCCTCGGAAAAACATTTTTACTTCCCACCCTTCTTTATGGTGCCCCCTATCCTAACTATCTTGCAAACTTCTACCATAAACAAGATGGAACAGTGCTACAACAAAGTTGCAAAGTTTGCCACAAACTCTAAATATCACACACACCACTGTAAACCACTTCTAGAATTAAACTGGCTTGAACTCCCCAACCAACTTGCTTTTATTCAGCTATCCACCTTACACAACCTAATTTTGAAGCCTACTGCCTGCCCTGCACTAGCCAATCTAGTCACACCTTACACACCAAATTGACCGCTATGATCAGAAGATAAAAATCTCTTAGATATCTCAAAACCCAGAAGAAAACCAGGTCACTCGCTGTATTCATACTCTGTCTCTATACTTTGGAATTCACTACCTCTAGCTGCCAGGTCTATGCCTGGCCTAACTCATTTCAAAGCCTCTTTTAAAATCATCTCAAAAAGACATGGCTCTGCTCCTGCATATAGCCTGCCTGATGCTCAGCACTTCCTCTTCTTCCACACTAGCCTCATCCTCCTCTTCTGTCACATTTCAATCCTTCACAGTCTGCAAGATCCTAAGACTCGTCTAACTCCTTCTCTGTTTCTATACCATATCCTTAAGCTACTGCTCAGGCTGTATTGCTTCTAGTCTTTTTAACTCTCTCACTATCTTTCTGCATCACTAAATTTCTGGCTGTTATTTTCGTAACAGAAACTAATGTTCTATTTATTTATGTTTTTCATGTACTATAGCAGTCAATGTCACACATTACTGTACCTACTTACTATTTTTTGGACACTACATGTATAGTGAGAGTGACTATTATTGTCTATAATATTTTTAACTCAATAGAATTGTCTAGTTGTGTGGTATATATTGTAACATAGTTTGTTCTTTCAACTTATTTTGTATAGTATTTCTAATGTGATTTGGACTGTATTGGATTTTACTGTATTTTTATTGTACTGTATGTGGAGCTTTTCTCCCTGGACCTCTGCTGAAAATGGATTCTGTAGACCCAGTCAGACCACTCCGGTAAACAAATGTCAAATAAATAAAATAAATATATAAATATTACCTTTCTTTACAACAGTGGCCATCCTACTCATTCTATAGGGTGTAATTGCTTCTTAATAACATCTAAGATGTTCATCGTGTTACACTGCTGCAGTCATTACACTTGGGTTATCCTGCCGTCAGGCGGTCCCGCAGTTGGCCAGAGTTCCAAAGTCTTGGTCCAGCGTCGGTTGCTGTCGCTTCTTCCCTGACGTCAGTGCGCCAGGGGTATATAAGATGCATCCGACGCCATTTTCTTCAGTCTTTCTTGCCGCGCGGTGCCCGAAGCAGAAGCAGTTCGCAAGTGCCGGTCGGCTGACTCCCGAGATTTTCAAATCGAATATCAGACCGAAGTCTTCAGTAAAGCTAAGTACCCTGTTGGGGAACCTTTTCTTTCCTCAGTCCGATGTCAGAAAAAGTTAACAATTGCATTTCTTGTGGGAAGCAAATACCTCATAAGGACTTTCATTCTTATTGTATTCCTTGCCTAGGCCCAGACCACGATGTCACAGGTTGTCGGTTTTGTGCTAGGTTTAATAAACAAACTATTAAACGTCGGTTTGATTTTGCCCGTCATTATTTTGGTAGGAAATTTAATTATACCATGCCGTCTGAGCAACCGACGACTGGAATGCATAAAAAACGCAGGCAGCCGAGACCCAAACCAGACTCCGAGGCCTCTGCTAGGCCAGTCTCCGGTTCTCCGGTTTTCAGTGAGGCGCCTACGCAGCCCCTGACTACCGCTGATTTAGAACCCTAGGCGACATCCAATTCACAAGCAGAGATTGCTAGGCCTCCACAACCTTTAACCTTAGGCCCATCCGACTCCATGCCTGAAGGAGATGCCGGTGCAGTTGAAACACCTTCAGTTGCAGAAGGTATCTTCAGACCGACTACACTCACTATTAAATCCTATGCAAAGCTGAAAACTCCTGTAAAAACAAAGAAGACTGTTCAGCACTCTCCAGTACAAGGCCCCATGCCTAAGAAATAGATGCTTAAGATGGCTGAAGACTTAATTACCCTAATCAGACGTTCCCATCCCCCTCCTGATAAAAGGCCAAGACAGGAGGAGGACTACTCTTCCTCTGACCAGGTTTCAATTTCCTCAGACTCTTCTGAGTAACAGGAATATTCCTTTCCCCCTTATGAAGACTCTGATGCTGAATAGTCTATCCCTTCTGCATCTCCCCCAGAAGACTACTCTTTTGGGAAAACCTTACATACCATGAGGGAACATTTCCACTGGGAAGGCCAGGATTATTCTGATTCTAAGAAAAAGCTCCAAGAGTTCCTTTTACTACCCCAGCACAGACCACTTGCTATTCCACCTGTGTTAGACATTGTGGATGGTGTTTACTCTGAATCTAGTCTTAACCCAGATTCACTACCTCCTGCACCAGCCAAACCAGACAGATACTACAGAGTCCCTGACTCACACAAATTCCTGTATAAAAGCCCTGTTGCTGACCCAGAAACCATTTCCCAAGGTCCCAAAGGGGTTAAGGCCTCTATTGCTAAAAATCCTGTGCCCTCTGAAAGGGATTCTAGAGCACTAGACAGATGGGGAAAGAAAGTATATACCTCAGCTACTCTAGCTATGAGGGCCTTAAATTGTCAGTTTCACATGCTGAAATATCAACAATATTTGATGTCTCAATTAAAACAAAAAATGCTCACACATACAGAACAGCCTGATTACAAGGAAATGCAAGATTTGTTGCATGCAGCTGAACAAGTGGGAAAACATACTTTACAATGTGGATTTGATTCATTGGAAGCTTCTTGTAGAGCAGCAGTGACAGGGTCTGTCATACATAGGCATGCTTGGTTAAAAGAACAAACTTTACCTGATCATGTTAAAGCAAAGCTATTGGATGCACCTTTACAGCAGGATGTTTTATTTGGTGTAAAAGCAGAAGTTGTTTTAAAGAAAATGGAGGATAAGGCAAAATCTATGCAGACGGTCAAGGATTTTTTGCAGGTTCAACCCTCTCATTTCAGCAGAAATTGGCCAACCAAAACCTGGTCCTTTCCAGCTTCTGCCAGACCAGAGAGGGACAGATACACACGCCCAAGGGGCAGAGGCCAGTCACAAGGCTCTTACCAGCCTCCAGACCTCTCAACCAGTGGCACCCATCTGTTTGAGTACTGCTGATTACAAAATATTTAAGCTGCCCGTCTACTTTTAAGCGAATGCTGCACTATCTAATTCGGGCAGGATTTCTAGCTGAAAGCCAAACAAAACAGAAGGTACTGGTGTGTGTGTGTGTATTAACGTCATTCTGAATAGTGGAAATGTTGTGTGCTGCATTGTTGTAGCAAAGACCACATGTATGTTTCTTGTTTTGTGTGCAAGGGGCCTATGATTTGAAAACAGCCCAAAGGTAATCTTTATCCACCACTGGCCAGATGCATTTTCTTTAGATGTGGTGTTGGTTTCAATGCTGTCAATGAATGTGAGTTTCAAGGTCAGAGAAGTGTTAATGCCAAGTCTATTTTTACTGTGAGACAGTAATGCTTTGTTTAGCAGATTTAGTGTTAGTGCATTGTGCTATAAAATGTAAAAATAAAACCCAAATAATCACTATAGAAGTAAATCAGTATGCAAACTTTAGTGTGTATGGTAAATGGGGCGAACTAGCCAGGTAATGGGACACTGGTATGGCTGCAGGGGCTCTGGTGCTGTATTCATAATCCCACTGGAGTGGGTGGGGTTGTGTAATTATGTATGCAAATTTTACATTAATTAGCGTACAGATTTGTACCTATTTTTCATGGGCCTTGTCCAGATTTTTTATATTTCTAGGTTGAGAGGTATGCCAGCCTCGACAATGGGGTGCCACAACCCAAAAAGGAGGACAAGACAGGTCTCAAACTACCAGAAGACAAAAACAATGACTTACCCCTCAGACTTCCAAGCAAAACCCTCTTGGCAGCTCCCTTGGGGGGAAAACTAGCACTTTTTGCAGACAATTGGCACATCATCACAAAAGACAAATGGGTCCTAAATATTGTATCTCAAGGATACAGATTCCACTTCCACACTTTGCCAAGGATAAAAGGAATGCCAAACCTGCCACCAAATCAATGGGCAGAGGCTCAAAAGCAAATTTCAGCTCTCATGGACATGAGAGCCATTCAACAGGTTCCTACACAGGAGCAAGGACAAGGATTTTACTCAAGACTGTTTCTAGTTCCCCGAAAGGACAAAGCCTGGAGACCCATTCTGGACCTCTCAATTCTAAACACATACCTGGAAGTACCCAAATTCAAGATGCTAACACTACAGCAACTTCTTCCCATGCTGGGGAAGAAGGCTTGGCTAGTAACGGACCTCAAGGAGGTATACCTGCATGTCCCTATCAGACAAAATTGCAGAAGATACCTCCGATTTATAGCAGGTTCAACCCATTACCGATTCTCTGCACTGCCCTTTGGCTTATCTACTGCGCCCAGGGTCTTCACAAAATGCCTGGCACCACTACTGCAGACAAAGAGGGATTCAGATATATTCATACTTGGACGACTGCCTTATTCAAGCAGAAAGCAAGTACATTCTATTAAAACATCTGGCGTTTGTCAAAAACCTACTAAGTTGCCTAGGCTACACAGTAAATGAAAAGAAGTCAAAACTAGTGCCCTCACAAGACATAATATTCCTTGGTGCCAGCTTAAATACAACGGCCCAGATGGCTTATCTCACGCCAGACAAGCAAGGACAACTGACTCAATACTTCAAAATGATGGCAACAACGACCCAACTCCCTGCAAGAAAAATTCTGCAGGCCTTGGGGTTCATGGCATCTTGCATACTACTAATACCATTTGCAAAACTGTATATGAGGAAATTACAATGGTATCTGAAAAGCGTATAGACTCAACACAGCCACAGCTTGGAAACAATAATTCCACTCATACCCTGCCTTCAACAGGAGTTTCTATGGTGGGCTCAGGCATGTCACCTCAACAAGGGTCAGCCTTTTACCTTACCCACAGCCAGGCAAACTATAACAACAGATGCATTGGATTATGCCTGGGAGCGACATGGCAGGACAGTGTATTCAGGGCAAATGGTCTGCAGACCAAAGGCATCTACATATCAATCAAAAAGAGATGCTAGCTGTACAAAATGCCCTAACAGCTTTCAAGGACCTCCTACATCCAGGACAACTCCTAATAAAGACGGACAACACCACAGTGATGTGGTACATCAACAAGCAAGTGGGCACACACTCCTCCCCCTATGCAGACAAGCAGTAACCTTGTGGAACACAGCACTGACCTACCAAGTTCAACTACAAGCACAATTCCTACCAGGAAAGAAAAACGCATTGGCAGACGATCTAAGCAGAAACATCATAGATCCTCATGAGTGGAAATTAGATCCAAATGTTTTTGCAATGATAACTCAAAAATGGGGGAGCTCAGACATAGATCTGTTTGCTTCCCCCCAAAACTACCAACTACGGAAATTCTGCACAATGACATACCACACACTAGCTTGGAAAGTGGATGCCTTCTCATTCAGTTGGAAAACATTGGCAGTGTATGCCTTTCCTCCACTGCCTCCTCTGGCAAAGGTGCTGCTGAAAGCCAGATTAGAGAGGCCACAAATGATACTCATTGCTCCAGACTGGCCACACCAACACTGGTATCCAATACTAAGGAACATGGCTCAAGGCCCACCATGGATTTTACCTACAATTCCTCACCTGCTCACTCAGCAAAACAATCTAAGATTCTACACAGCCAGCTCAAGACTTTAAATCTGGCTGCATGGCAAATTGCCTAAACAACCAGTCAACACTTCTCTCTAAAGCTGTGATGGACATCATTCTGGAGGCCAAGAGGCCCAGCAACAGGAAAGTCTATTCAGACAAATGGAAAAGATTCTGCGCCTGGAACCAGGCTAAAGGACAAAATCCCCTTGTACCAAATATTCCTCAGATTCTTCAATGTTTAACTGAGATGTTGCACAAAGGACTTTCCTTCTCATCTGTTAAGATCCACGCCTCAGCTATTTCAGCTCAATACAGCACGGACCCTCCTATATTTTTACATCCATTACTAAGACAGTTCCTCAGAGGAGCTAAGAACATAAGACCGCCCCGGAGAGCACCAACACCAACTCGGGATCTCAACTTTGTTTTGGAAAAACTTACACTACCGCCCTTTGAACCAGCTTTCACAGCTGATCTACAGTTTCTATCATGGAACACTGCCCTGCTGCTAGCAATACCTTCAGCATGAAGAGTCTCAGAACTACAGGCCCTAATGGCAGTGGAGCCTTTCATCATTTTTCATCAAGACAGAGTCTCTTTACGAACTAACCCTTCCTTTATGCCAAAGGTGGTTTCCAGTGTGGCCTTAAACCAAACCATTCATTTGCCCACCTTTTACCCAAACCCCCAGAACAAAGGGGAAAGGCTCCTACACTCTTTGGACATTCACAGGCAATTATGTTACTACTTGGATAAAACTAAGGCTTTCAGAAAATCTGACCAGCTCTTTGTATCCTATGCTGCAGGATTACAAGGAAAAGCTATCTCAAAACAGACCATTTCAAAATGGATAGCACATTGCATCCGTTTCTGCTACACACACCATGGGAAATCTGTGCCTGGTAACATCAGGCCCCATTCCACCAGGGCTACAAAAACAGCAACAGCTTTCCTCAGAGGAGTACCAACCAAGGATATTTTGGAGGCTGCAACTTGGAGTTCAGTGCACACCTTCACCAAGCACTATCACTTATCTCTATACTCTAAAACCAGAGGTGGCTTTGCCACTGCAGTTCTGCAGGGCCTACTAGCCTCACCAAACCCTGTTTAATTCCACCACCCATCCTTATCTTTGGGATTCAACCCGTGTGTGATGACTGCAGCAGTGTAACACGATGAACATAGTACAGTTTTGTACCTACCATAAATGTAGATGTTACTGCTGCAGGCCAAGTTACCCTCCCTCCATCCCCTCTGAAATAGCTGGAGTTATCTATACCTTTCTATCCTATACAAACTTTGTGGTGTATTTGCTTGTAACTGAAGGAATTGTTTTATTTTTATATATATATTTTTTATTAGCAATATGTATTGCCAACCTATTGGGGGCACCTGACATCTGGGGCAAGAAAAACTGAAGAAAATGGTGTCGGATGCATCTTGTATACCCCTGGTGCACTGACGTCAGGGAAGAAGCAACAGCAACCGGCGTTGGACCAAGACTTTGGAACTCTGGCCGACTGCGGGACCGCCTGAAGGCAGGATAACCCAAGTGTGATGACTGCAGCAGTGAGAACACTCGAACATCTGCATTTATGGTAGGTACAAAACTGTACTTTTTATATTTGCTTCATTGCATGTCCTTTTCTGCTTTTGAAATGTTTTCATAGAGACAAGAATCACTGGCAATGCATCAGATTTTATTTCTAGGATAGTAGGATGAATGGGATATGCATGGCAGTTTGACCACATGCTATATATGCATCTTGACAGTAACCATCCTTAGGCTGTACTAAGTGATATCATCCTTAAGCCTGTAATAAATCATCATAGTTATTTACATTAAGAAGGTTCGTGGTCTGCACTCTTGTGGGAGCAGAGGCTGGACTTGTTGTTTGTTTTGTTATTTCCCTGGAATGCTAATTCCACTCCTGCTTCAGCTTGCTTCTCTTCTGTGGATCATCACTAGTGATATCTTGCATTGCTTACTGTACTATTTCCTTGTTTTTTTGCATTTAAGTTACCTGTAACACATTGCACTTAAGTTTACCTGGCACTGCTCACTAAAGCAATTATATATAAGTCAGCAAAAAAATTAAAAGCACTACATTCTAGTGTCCAAGGTCAGTTGTCAATCTCCTCTCTGGTCCAGCTGCTGGTGAAGAAATCTTGAGGCAATGAGGCAATGTGCCCATGTAACTGACAAACTCTCTCTCCTCCTCCCAACATTTCAACCCATGTGGAGAGATGCAACATATATAGCAAACTGGGCTTGGCTCTCTCACTCAGTACTGGCATAACCCGTCCAGGAGGAGAAGGAAAGCACACTCACGACCTACCACGACAGCAAACCAAACACATAGCAGACACCCAAGCAACCGCTACCCAAAAAAAAACACGTGCAACACATATCTCTGACTCTGTCAGGGCACACTGACGCCCCGGCCACCAGGCTGATGTACCTCCTGGACTACAATGAAAGAGACATACAGGAGGAGCTCTGAGCATGTAGCCCAGGCGTATGACCCTGACCTTGAGTAGCATCTTACCCTCACAGCATGGAGAACATCGATATCTGTGCAGTAACAGAACCCTCCCAAACCCAGGAACCCCAGAAACTAATCTCAATGGATATTCACATCCACCCCCACCCCTGCCCAGAAAACCACAGTGAAAAACCTGGGTGGTAATTCCCAGATATGCTCAGAATTAGTCCAAAATGACAAAAATACACTGAACCCACAGACATTGCCAACATCCTAGCTCACAGGTTCAGCACAAACTTCTCCCCTCTGAACTCCAAGAAGAGCTAAACCCAAACATAAAACTACTGTTCAATCTCAGCCTTACTACAGGATATGTGCCCAAAGAGTGGTTACAGCAACAGTGGTCCCTCTCCATAAAGGTGGTGCCTCAACGGATCCTGGAAACTATCGCCCATAAGCCTGACTAGCTTGGTCTGCAAAGCTATGGAAAGGATCATCATGGACCTCATAAATAAAGATATTGGGGACCTACAGACACTGGATCGGCATTATAGATAAGCTCACCAGCTTAAATATAAACCCCTATGTCACTAGATGGATTGCAAACTGGCTCAAGGACAGAACCCACATGGTTAGAATTGCTGGAGCCATGTCAGACTCCAAACCAGTTACAAGTGGTGTCTCACAAGGCTCAGTCCTGGGACCTCTTGTTGTGGTGTATATTTCTCGGAGGTACAGGCCAAGATGACTGCAAACTGGGCACCATATCGACTCTCCAGCCAACACAAGCATCCTCCAAAGGGCCTCATAGAAACAGACAACTGGTGCCAGAGCCATGGCCTCAAGCTAAATGCCAAAAGTGTATAGTCATCCACAAATTACCACATAGGTGGTAATCCATTAAGTACAGAAGAAGTAACTAGGGACCTGGGGACCCAAGTTGATAGCATTCTCTCATTTGACAACCATGTGGCCAAAGTGGTTAGAAAAACATTTTATATAGCCCACCTAATCATGAAGGGATTCACATCTAGATCAGGACTCATTCATCATCAGGCCCACCAGACACCTGCAGCAACTGTCACCAAGAGGATCAAAGGGCTCAAACAGATGCCATATGCTGCCCTGTTAAAGAAACTCCAGCTCTACTCAGTGGCATACCGCCTGTTCAGAGGCGATCTGTGCCTGACGATAAAGCCATGTCCTACCGGAATTAATGGACACCTCAGCACTGAAATAAATAGGACATGCTGGAGGTTCACTCTGGAATAAAATCCCTGTCCAGGTTAGGCAGAATCCCTCATTGACTCTCTTCAAGAGGAATCTTGATGAGTGGATGGTGTCACTGTTAGGCAGAGGCACAAAAAGGGCATAGCAAAATAAATTTAAAATGGTTCTGGCTAGGCTTATAAATGCCCTAGGGCAGATAGCCTAGTATGAACCTATGAACCTATATGTCACTGTTATGGTTTTGTGTAGTATTTGAGATGTCTTTGATTAAGTACCCATGCATTTTTACACATTGTGAATACTTTTAACCATTTCTAGAGTCTCACAGACCAAATATCCTAAAATATTAAGAGACTTTGCTTCTTAAAGTGCCGTAGCTTGAAAAACAATCTTGTATTTCATATTTTTATATTCTCCTTGTTAGTTATTTTTGACACAGTGGCTCCAACTTGTGGCCAAATTGTAATTTTGTACATGTTTTTGGTCCCATTCTGTTTCGTTTCTTAAAGTTGTTTTCAGACAAAACTGTACACTCTGCAGTTGCATCTAGTTTAAATGTGATGTTGTTCTCAGTAATTCTAAGCATTTATTGCCAATATTCTGGTTTGTATCTGTCTCAGTATTTCTGGTGTATGTTTAGATTTTAGTCTATCAACTTGTTTCTTTTAATGGTGCTGACAGCCAATTTTGTTTCTTTTAAGCAATATGCAAACTCTTTTGAACAAATGTGTCTTATTTTGCACACTTTGACAAACTGTTTTTTTTTTTTTTTTTTTTTTGGTATCACAAAGTCCACAAAATTTATAAAAAAACAAGGCAAAGAATGACACAGTTTTATCCATACCTTCTGTATGAGGTTTGATAGTTTTTGTCTCCATTATTGCTATGCTGTATTACCTCATAACTTTGTTTTTCATTTCTTTTGCAATGCTGCTTCTTCTTCTTTTGGCTTTTCCCGGTTAAGGGTCACCAGAGCAGATCACCTGCCCGCTCATGATTGGCAGTGGAATTTTACGGTATCGAGTTGCCAGCCCGGCACCCAACCTTCCACAGAAGGCACACACACGCATGCCCTCACATCTAGGGCCAATTTAGTGTGTCCAGTCCACGTAGAGCATGTCTTTGGAATGTGGGAGGAAACCCACGCAACCACAGGGAGGACATGCAGACTCCGCACAGAAGGCACCACAGCCGAGGATCAAAATGGAGAACCTCTTGCTGTGAGGTGGCATCGCTAACCGCTGCACCACTGCGGCTGTCCATATTTTTTGCAATGCATTCTCCCTTTAGTTCTCATTTTTAGATTTTTCTGTTTGCGTTACAATTTATCTTATAGACCTCCATTTCATTACTTAATTTTTATTGTGTACTTTTAATTTCACTTCCCCTGCACACACTGATATCTTTTGTAAAGTCAGTTTTCTTTATCTTAATGACCCACTTTTTGTTTCATCATTTTTATACACCGTACTATTTTAGCTCTTATTAATATGTCATGCAACTTACCAAATTCAATGTTTTGCTGTTGTTTTTAGCTCTATAACTTAAGGATTTGCAGTCTCTGATGACCTTGTGCCTTTGTAAAGAACAATTGATAAGCAGTACATTCTTTCTTGACTGACAGTACATGTAAGGTACTGTCTGACCATTTTGTCCCTCTCCATTAAAAAAATTAGAGTTACATGTGAGGCTTATTTGCAGTAGAAGCTATATTTAGGAAATGAGCTTATGGTACCTTTTCTGTTTTTGGGCATATTAGCTAATCTATTCATGTTAAGGAATAAGTCAAATTTCTGAATTCAAAACGTACTATTTTCTGCTAAATTTCCTTGTGGTGACATTATTCCTAGTGGCTGAAGTTGGACAGCTTTTCAACTGTAAACTTTGATTTTGCTTCTTGTCTTCATGTCTGCAAATTCATCTCTTCATTTATATCAATATTTCCCCATTTATGGCACCTTAAAATGTTTTTGATTTTCTCAGGATGATGGATAAAAAACGAAGCAACATTGTGGGTGTAATCTAACTTCCATGAGGTCTTCCTTCAGACTGAACACTGTATAAGAAAGTGTATCACATGGCATGCAGCATTTGTAGCTAGATCATTAGCTTTAATTCTGTTTACCACATGAGAAATAGTGGTTGATGTTGGGATCTAATATAGTAAGTTTTAATTGTTAGCTTGGTTTTGCTGCAGCTTTCTCTCTCTCAAAATCTATTGTTTTGTGGTTAATGCTCTGGACATAAAGTGCTGCACTAAAGTTGATGTATTGATTCAGTGCCTTGTTTGCATTATCTAGAGGTCAGTATAGTATTGAATCTGCTAGTCTTTTATGAAGTTTCGGTTTGTTGTTACCATTTTGATTTGAGACCATACAAGTTTCACTGTGTTTAATTATAACCATTACTGTTGATTTTGGATCTTCTTAAGGATGGTGCATATGAATTGCATTTCATTGTAATATTTTCTCTTTCTATACTTGATTCACTGACTTAAATTTGTGGAATATTTTATCGCTTGATTAATTTCATTATGAAACTTTCCTGACGCAGGTTTTATTACCACAGGTTTTGAATAGCATATGTAACTTTAACATCATTTAGGCTGTCAGTACTACAGGCATTAGAAAGATGCAGTACCTATTGGCAGTATTTTGAATTAGTTTGGTGTACTATGTGAAATGAAACTGTACTGCTGTTTATTTTGGTATTAAGCTGACACTATTATACAGTATTTTTTAATCATCTACATGAACAATTATATTTTAATATAATATCTGTCTTGGTTAGATTATTGCTTTTCATTGTTTTCCAGCTCATTACCTATGTTTTAATCGAGTGCCTAGTTTTCCTTATTGCATTATTGCACCATATATTTGCTTGTTTTTACTTTATTGGTCTTTGCATAGTGTGCACATATTAGTAATGTTGTTATCTCTTTGCCTGTAATGGGGTTTGTTGGTAGTTTATTATTTTATAGTTTCTGCTGTTTGGAGGTTCTGTTACAATAGTCACCTTCTCTTTGCTTTCATTCTGTTGAGACTCCATTAGGGCCACCATTAATTACTGTTGATGACTGGTTATTGAGTGAGTCATACAATGGGGAAAACAGTGCCTTCTTTCCACAGTGTTTTCTGGATGGACTTTTCTCATTGTGGGCAAAAAAGTTGCCACCGTAAGGTGGAGATTCATTAGAGCAGGGGTCCTCTCTGTCTTTGCAAGATACTTTGGCAGTGATTTGTTATCTTTAAACTGTAGAACAGGATCTGTTCTCCATCAACCATTTCCAGAATGCATTTACTAGTGCCAAATCTTTATAAAAAAGCCTGGCCCGTTATCATTGTTACATTCACTTGATTGGATGATAAATATAATCATGATTTTGTAGCTGCCATTCCAGCAGATGTTCAGTTACCCAATGCCTTAAATGTGACAATATTGGCTGAGAGGTAAAAATTTGTTATCAATTTAGATTGGAGGTAGTCCATACGAATGGAGAATCTAACAGTGAAAACCCTCCTTGTTGGGTCCCGTTAATTTTATATCCTCTGCTCCAGCCAGAACTTAGTTATTTATTTTTTTTTTTTTGCGGAATTTGCTGCAGTCAGCGATGGACGTACCGCAATGATGATGCACATCATAACTGCATTGAATGTGTAAATATGCTTGTTCTTCATGTCCACCAACTCATTTGATATCTTATTTTGCTTCTTTCACAGTTTGGATTTTGATTCTTACTCTGGTGATAAAAACTTTTTGAGTTCACATGCCCTTTAGTTTTCTTGAATGAAAATTCTAGACTCAGTAACGCAGAAAGAAGGACTCGTAACAGGACCAGTGGGAGTTTTCTTCTCAGTGCCCAACTGGTGGGTTGGAGTTTAATGTGCAAGTCTACTTGTAAGATTGGCTGAGATTGTTACCTGTTAGAGGTAGGTCTGTAGTCTCATTTTTGCCTATAGGTCTCTCAAGGGGCAAGGATCATCTCTGACTTGTTGGGACTTTTCTGCTCCATTCTTCCATTTCTACAGGAATCATGAAGCCCAGGACAGGTGCAGCAGAAGCTCCTACACTGGGATGGTATCCTAGGATGTACTCTGCACCTCTCTACAGTCTGATCAGCTTGACTGTTTGTCTGCCTAGCCTAATCATGAGGAATGACTTTTGAGTCAGCCAGTCACTGTGTGGGGATACTAGGGGCCCAGAATAATTATGCTAGGGCCAACCCCTCAGCCCATCTGGAGTGGCCTGCCTGAATTGTGGCTGTAAGAATTTGCATATATTGATTTCATTTTAATGACAGCTTCATTCCACTCAGTTGTTCATATTTCCCCATTATGGAGTTGCACTTTCATGAGCTGTAGTGCCTTCCAGATTCCAGAGTATGAGAGTTTCATGGCTTCCTCCCTAAGTGGCTCCCTGAAGGAGTCAAGTATAGATAGCACCTTCAGTTCTGAGACTGATGAAATGTGGATCTGGATCTTCTTTTTCTTTGCATGGTACAGCATCTCCTTTAAGGAAGTTATGCTGTACTTGGATTTGGCTTGGCTCAGGATATGGAGCTGGCCAAGAAACCAGGTTGGGGGGGGGGGTTCTTTCTGAGTACTAGGGTCATTCTTTGAGGATGTACTGGCATTGTAATAAAAACCTTATTGCTGCTGCTCCCAGAAGGGTGATGGCCAGTGTCATCCTTCAACAGGCTTGAGTGAGATCTTGCATTCCATCACCAAGGCTGACTTCTCTGTGGTCATGAGAGTGTGGATAGGTCATTGTTCGTAGAGTCTGCAGAATGCCCCTGCACATCTGGTAGACAAAATGGCCTGAGAAAAGGGCACCTTGGTTGGAAAAAGTAGCCCTCTACAATGTTAGGGTTAGGGATGCTTTTCTTTGTGTCTCACCAGTTTAGATTCTAAGATTTTCCAGTTTGAGAGATCCTGGTTGCTTTAGAGAACTCTCTGAATTCCAAATCATTGAGGAACTTGCCTTCAGTCTAAAACTGCTGTGTTGCTGCTGATCCACTCTTTAGGTGTTTATTTTGTGCAATGGATGCCCTGGTTAGAGCAGTGGACAAAAATATCTGCATCTGTCAACCTGCTTTAACCTCCATGGGAAAGAATCTGGACAGTTTCTTTCTGGACTCCTCCTGTGACTGAGCTAGCCTGTTGCCTGCTTGATGCCTTCCTGGGTGCTAGGCTCCTCTCTACCAAGCACCTTTTCTTTAGTCTGAGAAGAAAAGAAGCCCTGCACATGACCTTCATTGGGTCCTGCTTCTGGGCTGGTGGTCCTGTCTTAGTCTGGGTTGGAGAGGGGCTTGAACCAACTTGTATGGATTTTCAGGGAAGCTGCCTCCTTTTTTTTTGAACTCTCAATTTCTACTGTTGAAACAATTAAATAAGATTATAATGCAATATTTTCTTTTTGCTGTTCGTCAAATAACAACATATACTTGAACGTTACACTTGTTTAGAACACATTGTACTTTCTAATAGCTTCACCTGTTTGCCAGAGAGGTTCTACAGTATATAAAAATGTTAAAAATAAATAAGTGCAAAGGGGAACATTCAGTGTAGTGTGTAATGTTAAAATGATTTGACTCAGAAATCCCTTCCACTTGCAGTATTCACACCATTGATTTCAACATGTTTTTTTCATATCTTGACATTTGATACTGAATGTTCCATCTGTCTACTTCGTAACTTGCTTAACATCTAGTCAGTGGTTCTTTTTTTCCCCACTTTCAACTGATTACATTCTTCGCCACTAGAAATAATAAACCCAACAAAGTCCTTACCACTTTATAGTCCCTCTTTTATTTAAACTAAGTACCCAGAGAGATGCTATGATTATCACTGTTCCAGGCCAAGTAATGTTGCACAAGTTCTATATTTCACCTTTAAACTGTTTTAGTTTAGTACATTGTCAAAAGATGGGTATGAAATTCCCCGTTAAAGCAGTATCCCATCAACAAATGGATGTCCAATTTGGGTACTTTAGAGTCTTGTGGAAGTGTAAAATGTATAAAGAGGCAGTTTCAATCCCCCTCCCCCCAAAAAAATATAATTCTCCTTACTTTCATGGAAGCTATGAGGATTAGGATAACTTTCCAAGTGTTCACAAATAATTGTAGTACATAGCTCTTACTTCTATCTCTGTGCCACCATCTTTTTTAACATTTTACATTAATTACTTATGGATATCTTTTTACCCATATGTTCTTCTCTATTTTCTATCCACCAGAGAACACATTTCGGCATTTTTCCCTTTTGGTTTGTATACAGTTTCAAAGTCTTTATCTTATGTATTAATTTATTGTGCAATTCTCTGTTTATATAGTCTGCACCCCTGTCTACTTACTGCTGCTATGCCATTATTTTCTTCCTATTATTAGCTAATCCCAGTGCATTAATTTCTTGCAAACCTTCAAATTTCTGAAAATTTCTGTTACTTGCAGACCCCATTCTTGTAATGTTTGTTTTGGAGGCAGCTCAATTCGACCAAGCCAGTGTGATTTTCTCTTTTAATGAGTTTTTATTAACTTTTTTAGCAGTGGCGGCTGGTGACTTCAAATCAAAGGGGGTCTGCAGGAGACAGCTGAATGGGAAGGAGTGTGGTCAACTAAAGGGGGTGGGGTTATGGTGCAGTGGAATCAATGCTGGACATGCTTACTAATTTACATGAAATAAATGCTCAAGTCACTATGGCACATGCTAAATACTCTACACAGCACACATTGTTACATGTATATACAGGTTGAAGACTTACCTCCGTGGTATACTGCAAACAGTACTTCGTACTTGGTTTCTGCAACTGATGAGAAGCTGTGGTCTGGTCTGGAACACATCAGGTCATACTGGATTTCTCCCCTCCCCCTTTTTCATGGAGGCTCAAAAGAGACCGTTTTAAAGTTTCCCAAGCAAACACTATTCATGTGACCCCACCTGGTTCCAAATAATTGCTTGTAGTCTTCTCTTTTAGCTGTTCCTGTTAGGGGTTGCCACAGCGGATAAGTTTCCATTTTCTTCCTGTTCTCTGCATCTTGCTCTTTCACACCAACCACCTGCATGTCCTCTCTCACCACATCCATAAACTTATCTGAGGCCTTCCTCTTTTCCTTCTTCCCTGGCAGCTCCATCCTTGGCATCCTTTTCCCAATATACCCAGCATCCCTCATCACATGTCCAAATCAACACAATCTCACCTTTGGGCATGACGTCCCCCTCTTCTTCTTTGGACAACAGTAGCCCAATTTCCACCAGTACCCTGTTGGCTAACAGTACTGGTGGTGGTCATTGTTAACCTGGGCCTTGACCAATCCAGTATGGAAATCTGTATTTTTGTCCGCATAGGTCATTTGGCAGAGGTTACACTGGATGACCTTCCTGACATAACCCTACCCATTTATCCGGGCTTGGGACCGGCACGAAGAAATGCACTGGGTTGTGCATCTCCAGTGGCTGGGTTACATAAGTGCTTGTAGTAATACCTTTTTTACTAATGCTATACAAACAATAGCTAGTCAACTATCACCCTATCACCTAATAACTTCACTCTACCTTCCTATAAATCAACCTTACCCCCTACTTTTCATATTCAACCTGTCCCAACAACAAATACTCTAACCCTTCTACAGAAACTAAAACCATGCTCACCCTCAGCAGACCAACTACCTGCTGAATTCCTACAACAATCAGCCAAAGCTATTGCTTATCCCATTTCTATTCTGATCAATATAACTATTACCAAAAGTCATATCCCCAGTTTATGGAAAATCTCCCATATTATCCCCCTCCATAAAGGTGGACACTCCACTGAACTCTCAAATTACTGCCCCATTGCCCTTCTCTCTCCTTTGGCAAAGATCATGGAGAAATGCATTCACAGACAATTACTTGACTATCTAACCCAAAATAATTTACTTTCCAACTGTCAACATGGATTCAGACCTTCACATAGCACTAGTACTGCCCTTCTTTCCTTCACAGATTGTGTCAACAAAAACCGCAATCTTAGCAAGCTTTCTTCAGCACTATTTATTGACCTGTCTAAAGCTTTTGACATGGTAAATCACCAAATTCTCATCAAAATACTGAAATCCCTGTCACTAGATACATCTTCTATAAAGTGGTTCCAGTCCTACCTTGATGAAAGACAACAGGCCATACTATGGCACAAGTCTCTCTTCACTCACCTGCCAGTAAAACTTGGTGTCCCTCAAGGGTCCATCCTAGGACCTCTACTTTTTTCCATATTTATTAATGACCTTCACCTTGCCATCCCCCAAGCCACATGCATGCAATATGCAGATGACTCCACACTGATATTCTCAGCCACCTCCACTTCTGAACTTCAGTCTCTTACCCAACAAGTATTTAACACAGTTGAGCAATGGTTCACACATAGATGCCTTCTCCTAAAGCTCAAAAAGACTAAACTCCTCCTCTTCTCTCCCACCAATAAGTCCTCTCCTCTTGTTATCTCTACCAATAAAACTATTATATCCCCTGATCCAACCACCAAACTATTGGGTATCACCATTGGCAACAATCTGAACTTTGATATCCATATTAACAATACTATAAAAACTGTCAACAAAAAACTTGTCTCTCTCTATGGGGTAAAATCCTTCCTCTTACCATCAGCTAAAACCACTATAGCACAAACTCATCTAATCTCTTCACTTCTTTATGCCTCACCCATTTTTAGTAATCTATCTAAAAATAATCTTAGCAAATTGGAAATGTCTTACAATAACATTGCCAGATTTGCTACAGGCAGCCCATTTAGAACCCACCATTGCATTAATTTAAAGCAGCTGGGATGGCTTGAACTACAAAATCTGATTAAATTCCATCAACTATCTGTAGCCCACAACACTTTTTACAAACCTTTCAAAACTCCTGTTCTATCCACACTCATCACTCCCTATAAAAACCTGAAATATTTAAGGTCTTCTCAGAGACTTCTAGTACATACCACTAAACCAAACAACAAGGCTGGTGACTCCCTCTTTTCTAATATTTTTGGAAAAGCCTGGAATCTCCTTCCCAGTGAACTCTCCTCACTTCCCTCAGTATCATGCTTCAAACATTGAAAGTGTTCCTCAAAATACAGTGGTTATGCCCCTGTACTAAGCCTGACTAGTTATGTATCTCTTAATACTTTGCTCTTCCTACCCCTTCTACTCATTAACTGTAATTCCTTCCTTATTAACCATAATACTATCTCCCTCTAGAACATCTTGATTGTACTAGCGTGCTATGTTATGCCTGTATTCTGCACTGCTGAATTTACTGTGATAACCTGTAATATGCATTGTAAATATGATTTTTTTGTTTAATATTTCTTTATTTGTTATCTTGTTAATTTCATTGTCCTATCTTGGAGCTTATCTCCCCGGCCTCTACTGAAAATGGACATGTATCCAGTTAGACTAGCCCTATCAACAAATGTAAAATAAATAAATAATAATAAAATAAGAGCCTCTATTGTGTTCCTGTGGGTATTTCTCAGGTTGGGTATTTTTCAGGTTTGTTACTTTTAGACAAAGTCCATTCGACAGTCTTTATTTTGTGCAAACAAATCAATAACTCCTTGGTTGAAGTTAGTAATACCCCGCGTTAACTCCTTTCTATAGAAATCATAGCCAATGCATTCAATCTTTCTTGCCCCATTGTGCTACGAAGAAACGTTGTAATTCTTTTCAGTGTTGAGAAGCACCTTTCTGCCTCAGCAGTTGACATTGGTGTGGTAGCTATAATTAACAACATATTGTAAATCTCTGAAAACACACTGGTTAATGAGTTGTCCACCAAGAATTTTAACATCTTGACTGCACTGCCATTTGCTGCAAAGTCTTCACTTTGATACACCACTCCAAGTTCTGTTCTAAGTTGTCCCCTCAACAGGAATGGATAGTTGTCTATTGTTGCTGTGAATAGATTTTCTGGAAACTCTGTTATGTTTGTTGAAAACTTTTCAGGCAGTAGAAGTTGAGAAGCTTGAAGATGGCCAGTTTGTTGAAATCATGATGTTGCCTGGAATTTTGACATCACACACTTCCTTTGCAGCAATCGACAATGTCTCATGCAGTGGTCGGGAAGCTGATGGCCCTCATCTACGTCTTGACAAAATGTTCTCTGTCTGTAGATACTGTGCTGCAATACCGTCGACACCTGATCTGACACTGTCAATTTCATTCAAAAATGTATGCACATCCTTTTCAACAGCGGTTGCATCTGTGGTATGACACTGAGGTTGCCTGTAAAGAATGTCAACATGGGGCATTATACAATGGAAAACAGCAAGCCAAAATTTAAATTCATCTTCAACTGTTCGCAGCAGCCCATTTGCTTCCTGTACAGTTGGTGCAGCAGATGTAGGACACCTGTACAAATAAAGAAAGCACTCCGACAGCAACTCCAAGTTCTTGTGCACTGCATTTACAGGATGGATGTTAAAATTCCACCGTGTTCCTGATACTCTTGGCATGCGTCGTGATACTATACTATACAGAGCAGCTTGTCTTTGAACTGAAGGAGAGAAAAAGGCTGGAATTCCAGCAAATGTTAAAAAAATGTCCATGCTTCAGTATTCTGTTGTGTGGCTCTGTGCATTACCAGATTAAGTTGGTGGGCATAGCAGTGTACATAATAGGCATATTTAAAATCCTCTCTTATGATGGCCTGGACCCCATGCTGAACACCACTCATAACAGATGCACCATCATAACTCTGAGCAATTACTTTTTCATGCTGTTCTCCCACTACTTCCTTCAACTGTTGTCTTATCACACCAGCAATATGCTCTGCTGTCTGTCTAGGTGGTATAAAGTATCCCCAGAAACATTCCAACACCTGTCCATTGACACTGTAACGGAACACAACAGCAATTTGCCATAGCCCAGCAGCACCACTGGTTTCCTCTGCAATTACTGCTACAAATTTTGCAGTACGAATCTCCTTTTTTATTTCTTCCCTGCATATTGTTAGCATGCAGTCCAGGATTTCATTTTGAATGGTTTTTGATGTTCCTTTAAAAACAGTTGAAGTTCTCAAGTGTTCAGCCAACTTCTGATCAATCTTGCAGGTGAAGTCTATCGGTCTCTGGAACATTCCTGCACTCAGTGATTCTTCAGACTCATCATGGCCTCTTGAAGCAACTTCTTCTTCAGCACACAGCTTGATGCAGTCTATTATAAGTGACAGAACATGACGGTTTTCTTCCACTTTCTTGTTGTGTGTTTCACTGATAACTGGTATCCACTACTTAACTGAGACCTGATATCCATAGTTCCCAACACTGCTCTACTCATTTGGTTGTCAAAATGTTTTGCAAACTGTTCATGCTTTCTGGACTTTTCTTCCATTCTCTTCAGGTCATTCATACCCTTTGATCTCCACGCATCCTCTCCACCGAACAATAAACATGGGAAGCAGTACAAGCTGTTTGTTTCCTCACAACCACAGATCCAGGTGTGTTTGTCATACACTGACCTACTGAAGCTGTGTGTGTATGTTCTTGACCTACTTGTACCTTGAGACTCCATCTTCAGATCAGGTGTGGGTCTTCCAGTCCTCGTGATTCATAACTTTTCATCCAAAGCCAGGTATCTGAAATTAATAGATTTCAGATAGACCACTGTAGCACTCTGCTCAGTCATTCTGGTTATTGTGGTTGTAACCCTGAAAAAAAAAATAAATAAAACAGGGGCATTCATTTCATTGCCCACCACTACAGTTTCTGGTTTGATCCTTTCTTCCAGCATTAAAATACATCTGCTGCACAGAGACAGTAGTCACAGCCTGCCCCTGTATGCATATTGCTTACTCCCTCAGACATCCTTGCCTGGATTAAAATAAAAATATTAATGGCTGAGCTGCATTAATTTAGTCTGCTACACAGCAATGGTAGTTGCATGCTTGCACAACAGCCGACTTTACCCAAATAAACTGTTATCTTGCAAAGCCATAATTATGACAGTAAACAAGGCCAGACAGTTCAGTGACTTCACAAACACCCCCATTACCTACGTAAAGTAGCTGCTTTTTACCTGTGAGGATTAAAGTACAAATAATAGTAACAGGTGTGTTGCATACTTTCATTTTGTTGACAGAAGCACTAACACAGCTTGTGTGCCAGCCAAATACACATTTAATTTTATGTATTTTACTTTTAAACATTCAGTGTAGACAATGAGCAGATGTGAAACACATACATGAACTACCTTGCCAATTCATTGTACATTCATCTTAAAGTACAGACTTTAAAAGTGTTATAGTTTTGTAAAGTTAGACTTAACAGTACACATCAGGGCCATGTGCTCCAGTCACACACTGCCCTGACATCCCCACAGTGTACGACTTGACCTTGTCAGGTTAAAGGCAAAAAAAGACACCGTCATGAAGGTAAGTATACCCCACCCCCCACATAAATCATACTCAGATTTCAGAGCTTCTCAATCTTACTTCAGTGAAATGTACATTACTCTTGCAAAGCAAGACTGAACTGCAACTGCAGCACATAGTTATTGCCCCCATTCCGACTAACTGCCTACCCAGAGAAACTGCTTTCAGCCTACAATATTTAAACAAAATATAACTCCATGGTTACATTGCATTTCTTTTCACATCACAATAGCCAAGAACTTGCATATGATCTTACTTCAATTGGTGGTGGATGTGTGTAGGGGTGGGGGAGTGCAAACATGTAGTGTTCAATGCTATTGTTTTCTGTGGATGTAAACTAAAGCTATTATTTCAGAGACCTATTTCTGCCTCAAAAATTATAGCCCCAACAGATATCCTAACCTCCAGAAAGATGGCTAAATTACCAAAATACCATCATACTGCAACCACCGTCATAGTCAAACATTCTCAAATGCAATAATTTCCTTATTTCCATGCAGAAAATATTTTAAGCAATTATGTAAATTTTCCAGAAAAGGAGGACGCATATGCAGCAGAGCCAAAAAGGATTAAACAAATCTGACTTATACCAGTCCCAGACCAGTAAAGCAAACATAACAGAAATGATATTCCAGGCATTCCATTTTACATGTACTGATTCTGAAGTACCACAGATACTGATTTAACACAATGCATGTGTACACTGCCTGCTTATTTATTTTTAGATTATTCTAATGTAAGCCCAAGCATTCTGCCTTAACTAAAAATGTTAATCTTATGTTTTTCATTTTCTTATAATTATAGGTGTTCACAGACAATACGGCCAAAAATGGTACTGCAGTGTTCGTGCTAATGACACCCCCTGAAATATTGTTATTACACTTAGACCTCTTTCTTGTTCTTCTTGGAAAAAAGTTAGAGTACAACAAATGAGAAAAATATAAACACCCTTTTATTTCTAATACAGGTGTATTTCTTTTAAATATATATAAATACATATTACACACATACACTAATTCTGCTGTTAACCCTCAGCCCCTTTGTTAAGAGTAAAGCACATCAGCTGTTTAACTTTGTTTGTCACTACTGACTGCTTGCTGAGCCTGATAGCCATGAAGGTCAAGGTGCACTAAATATGATTACAACAAAGTACAGTAAAAGAAACATATGAAACATTAATGATTAATCTGATTCCTCAGTGCAGGACAGGTGCATACCCTGCCCTGTCATAAAACTATAAAACCAGTCCTTTCTTCCTGCTGGGACGAGTATGCTATTCATCTTCCAGACATTCAGTCTCCAACTTCATTCAAAAGAGTGTGAAGTCATTTTATGACTTTAAAAGCCATTTACTTGGGCTGCTATTTTGGGGGTGGGAATACAGAATCCACAGCCTTCTGATCTTAGGTTCTTAGGTTCATACTAGGCTATCTGCCCTAGGGCATTTATAAGCCTAGCCAGAATGTGTTTGGCTTTCGCCATCCATTTTAAATTTATTTTGCTATGCTCTTTTTCGAGGTTAGTATACTGTGCCTCTGTCTAACAGTGACACAGAAGTGATACCCGGGGTAAACCTACGATCTCCCATCCACTCATCAAGATTCCTCTTGAAGAGAGTCAATGAGGGACTCTGCCTAACCTGGACTGGGATTTTATTCCAGAGTGAAGGGAGCCTCTGGGTTATGAATCTGTCCCTCCAGCATGTCCTATTTATTTCAGTGCTGAGGTTCAAGTCTCTCGAGCGTGTAGCTCGATGGGATTTGGATTTTCTGAGGTGCAGCATGTCCATTAATTCGGGTTGGACATGGCTTTATCGTCAGGCACAGATCGCCTCTGAACAGGCGGTATGCCACTGAGTAGAGCTGGAGTTTCTTTAACCGGGCAGCATATGGCATCTGTTTGAGCTCTTTGATCCTCTTGGTGAGGTACTTTTGGGGTCTTTCCAGTTGCTGCAGGTGTCTGGTAAGGTACATCCCAAAAGGGCATTGTACTCAATTATGGGCATGATGAGGGATGAGTAAAAGGCACGATGACCTCCCTGATCTAGATGTGAATCCCTTCATGATTAGGTGGGCTATATAAAATGTTTTTCTAACCACTTTGGCCACGTGGTTGTCAAATGAGAGATTGCTATCAACTTGGGTCCCCAGGTCCCTAATTACTTCTTCTGTACTTAATGGATTACCACCTATGTGGTAATTTGTGGGCACTTTGTTTTGCCAAAGGGATGACTATACACTTTTTGGCATTTAGCTTGAGGCCATGGCTCTGGCAACAGTTGTCTGTTTCTATGAGGCCCTTTTGGAGGATGCTTGTGTCGGCTGGAGAGTCGATTATGGCGCCCAGTTTGCAGTCATCTGCGAACTTGGTCAGCCACAGTCCTTCCGTGTTGGCCTGTACCTCCGAGAAATATATACCGAACAAGAGAGGTCCCAGGACTGAGCCTTGTGGGACACCACTTGAACTGGTTTGGAGTCTGACATGGCTACAGCAATTCTAACCATGTGGGTTCTGTCCTTGAGCCAGTTTGCAATCCATTTAGTGACATAGGGGTTTATATTTAAGCTGGTGAGCTTATCTATAATGCCCGAGTGGGGTATTGTATCAAAGGCTTTTGCGAGGTCCAGGTAGGCTGTGTGGACCACCTTCCCCTCGTCAATGGCCTTGGTGACTGTTTCAAAGAAATCAACCAGGTTTAAGAGGCAGGATCTGCCCTTAACAAAGCCGAACTGGGTAGGATCCAGTGTCTGTAGATCCCCAATATATTTATTTATGAGGTCCATGATGATCCTTTCCATAGCTTTGCAGACCAAGCTAGTCAGGCTTATAGGGCGATAGTTTCCAGGATCCATTGAGGCACCACCTTTATGGAGAGGGACCACTGTTGCTGTACGCCACTCTTTGGGCACATATCCTGTAGTAAGGCTGAGATTTAACAGTAGTTTTATGTTTGGGTTTAGCTCTTCTTGGAGTTCATGTAGGACGCAGCCTGGGACACCGTCTGATCCCATTGATGCTGTATTGTTTGCTTTGGAGAGGGCGGCTCTTACCTGAGCATCTGAGATGTCAGGGGGGCAGCACTCTGCTGGGATACATATTTGCCCTTTTGGTGGGGGGGGGGATGTTTGCGCTAAACCTGTCAGCTAGGATGTTGGCAATGTCTGTGGGTTTGGTGTATTTTTTGTCATTCTGGACTAATTCTGAGCATATCTGGGAATTACCACCAAGGTTCCTAACATAACTAAAGAAAGCCTTGTGATTATCCTTAGTGTCCTGTGCAATTTTTCTCTCAAAGCTGGCTTTAGACAATTTTATGAGTGCCTGTAGTTTTTTGCTAATACTGATCAGTGATGCCTTCCCTTTTTGGGATTTTGCTCTATCATTTAGTAGCTTCCTCCTTCTATTGTATAGTTTGTTTATGGCTGGGGTCCACCAGACAGGACGTCTGCCTTTGGAGGATTGGGTCTTGGTTTTATTTGGGATCGCATGATCCATGCATTCCTGAAGGTGTTCATAGAATGCGTTTATAAAGGATTCTGCGGTCTTGGCCGTATTTTCCACAGGCCCGGGGGCTTTGAAGGATTCCACCTCGGTTTTGAGGAGTGTGAAATTTGCTTTAGAGTTTTTCACTGTGGTTTTCTGGGCAGGGGGTGGGGTCGGGATGTGAATATCCAGTGAGATTAGTTTATGGTCTGATCTTACCAGTGAGGGATACTCTTCTGGTCTGGAGCATAGAGTCCCCATGTTGGTGATGATCAGGTCCAGTATGTTTTCCCCTCTTGTGGGAGTGGAAACAAGTTGTTCCATAGCATTTGAGTTTATAAATTCTAGGAACCTTTGGGCTAGGGTGTTGGAGGTAGAGTAATGCTCCCGGTCTATGTTTGGGTAGTTGAAGTCGCCCATTATAATGGTGTTTGGAGAGACCTTCATATTTTCCAGTGTTCTCAGGAAGGCTGAGTGGGGTTCCTGGGTTTGGGAGGGTGGTCTGTAGCAGGCTATAAACTGGAAGGCAGTTTTACCCACTGTTAGTTGCACATGGATAGTCTCTGATGCTTCGTGCTTTGCCACCAACCTGGAGGTGTGGGTATCTTTGATGAATATCGATACTCCCCTCCTTTTGTGGTTCGGTCCAAGTTTTGGGGCCGAAAAGCATGGTATGAGGTATAACCTGGTAGTGCTGGGGTGCCCTCGGGAGCCCTGAACCAGGTTTCTGTTACTGCACAGATATCGATGTTCTCCATGCTAAGGAGAGTTTTGAGTGCGTGCATCTTGAGATTTAGACTTCTGGCGTTGAGTAGCATTACTCTTAGTTTCTTATCCCTTGTGATACCTATGGAGGTGGGTTTGTCTTTTGAGCCTTGCCTAAAAAAGGCACTATGGGGGTAGCAAGAGCCTTTGCCAATATCCGAAAGCCCAGGGGTGACAGGTGCAAGCCGTCCCTAGCGAAGCATCGTGGCTTGTCGAGCATATCATCCCAAGCTGACAGGCATTGGATCCCCTTTGAATGACACCAGTACTTAAGTTAATTGTTGAAATTGATCATCTTGTCTTCATATTGTGGCATCATTCTTGGTGAGGGTAAGATGCTACTCAAGGTCAGGGTCATACCGGCCTGGACTACACGCTCAGAGAGCTCCTGTATGTCTCTTTTCATGTAGTCCAGGGAGGTACGTCTCAGGTCATTCACACCAGCATGGACAATGACGGAGTCATATTTGTACTTGCTTTGGAGTGATCTGAGTGCTTGTGTTATGTGGCGGATCCTAGCACCCGACAGGCTGCTCACCGTGACCCTCTCCTTGTTCAGCCTGGTGAGCAGGACGTCAGTGTGCCTGACGACAGAGTCACCTATTACAAGTGTATCAGGTGTGTTGTTTAGTCTTAAGGGCTGTGACTGTTCGGCACACTGGCTTTGTGAGATATGTGTTGCACGTGTTTTGTTTTGGGGTAGCGGTTGCTTGGGTGTCTGCTTTGGAGGTCTCTGCTGCTTAGGCAGATCTTTATTTAGAGCCTCCGAGTGTGTTTTTGTGTGATTATGTGTTTGGTTTGCTGTCGTGGTAGGTCTATGTGAGACTGGAATTGTAGTGAGTGTGGTTTCCTTCTCCTCCTGACTGGTTATGCCAGTACTGAGTTGAGAGAGCTTAGCCTCCAGTTTAGCTATATGGTTGCATCTCTCACATGTGTTGGAATTTGTTGGGAGGAGGAGAGGGTTGTCTGTGTACATGAGGCAGTTGTAACATTGCCTCAAGATTCCCAGATTCACCAGCTGGACCGGAGATGAGATTGACAACTGACCTTTGGACATGCTAGAATAATATCTGGAATCTCTCTCTCCCAGGTCACAAAGGTGCTACTCTGACTATCTAATCTGACTACCAGCCAATAGCATATTGTCACCACTTGCTAAATGGAAAAAAAAAATGTATACACAATCAACTACTACTATATCTAATCCAACAAGCTCCTAACTACCTCACAGCATGGCTTCAGACCCAAACACAGCACTACTACTGCCTCCCTGTCCTTCACTGACAATAAAACCAACACAAAAACATGTCATCCGCTCTCTTTCTTCTTGACTATCAAAGGCCTGATATGGTCAACCACCAACTACTGCACAACACTCTAAAAACATTCAAACTAGACAACACAACACTCAAATGGTTCTATGCCTATCTCTCAGATAGAAATCAAGCTCTAACTTCCCTTAACCTAAAAAAAAAAAATACTCTTCCAGCCTACCCCCATACCTACCCCCCATACTCTTTTCTGTTCAATCCAAAATCTCCTCTCCCACTCTTATGCCTCACCCATACTTACCAACCTGTACAAATCTGACCTAAATAAGCCTCTGGCTGCTACAATCACATTGCTGGCTACTTGGCTCAAAAAAATGTAACTCTAGGTCTGGGTGCTGTTTTTTTGCAAATTCCATTGGTAAATTTAATAATCCCCACCCTCCTCACACCACCATCACCTCTTTGCAAATCAAAAAAAAAAAAATCTAACCACAAAAAAAGTGGCTCTGCCAATGCTGCTAAAACCAAGACTAACACCACACCCCCTAGAGACTTCTCCTCATGTTTTTTTTCCTAGGCTCTTCCTCTCCTAGCATTTACTCTGACTTTTCTTCTTCTCTTAGTACAGCAGTAGTTTTCTCTGTTCATTTTATCTCTTGTACCTATGTATTAATTATCAAAACATGTAGTATATTCTCTGTTTATAAAAAAAATAAAATAAATAAAAATAAATAAATAAATATTGGGAATTCCTTTATAATTGAAAACAAGGGCCAGTGGGGAGTGAGGGTGTAGTGCTTTTAATTTTTAGTGCTGACTTATATAATTGCTTTAGTGAGCAAGTGCCAGGTAACTTAAGTGCAATGTGTTACAGGTAACTTAAATGCAAAAACGACAAACAGTAACTTTATTTCAAGTGAAACAAGGAAATAAGTACAGTAAGCAATGCAGATATCACTAGTGATCCACAGAAGCACTGAGAAGCTGCATATTAGGTGAAATTAGCGTTCCAGGGAAATAACAAGCAAACAAACAACAAGCATATAAACAAAGCTAGATTCAGCAGGCCTGGATCTAGTCTATGCTACAGCAAATCTTGGAGCATCTAGTTACCTATTCAGCTGTGAGATTATACATAGTGACAGTGTTATCTCTTGCTTACTCTGCATCCTTTCTGTAAAAGTTGGTGCCATTTAAGTGGGTCTTGTGACTTGTCTGAAAAAGGTCCAAATTAATGTTTATCTAAATACCTTAGTATTGTTTTGGCAGATGTAGCCTGAAGCTAGCATGATTCACTGGAGTGTATTAAACCATTGCAATATATACTCATTAACTCACTGTCATGAGGCTGAAACTGAAAATTGAGAAGCTGGTCTCAGTGCATAATGTCCCTCAACAAGTTACCTTATATGCTGCTACTTACTATAGGTGCAGAAACCAAGATTGCAAAATGTATAAACTTTTATTGTTAGAGGATAGAGGGAAAAAAGTGCATTTGCTAGCATAATTTCACTGGAATTAGAAAACAGATTAAAAGTGGTAATTTTATTTTTATCTATGCTCACTGTGTACAGAATTGTTTTCTTCTCTTATCAAATCTTCCAGCTCACTACTGATTTAAATTCAAATCTATGAACTGCTGGTATGCCCTTATAGGTTGGTACTAGGCTATCAGCCCTAGGGCCTATACAAGCCTAGCCATAACAATTCCCTGGCTATTTTTTCCCACACTATTTACTTCCCTGGGCACCTGTCTAGCAGGGTGACTGACGTGATCCCCGGGGTGAATTTCCTTTCTCCCATCCAATCGTCAAGGTTCCTTTTGAAGAGGGCCAAAGAGGCACTCTGCTTGACATGTATGGGCAATCTATTCCAGAGTCTGGGGAGTCTCTGGGTCAGGAACCTATCCCTCCAGCATGTTTTGTTTATTGTGATGACAAGGTTTAGATCCCTGGATACTTTATACTTTCTGAACTATTCTTCTCAAATATAAAACTGGAAAACACATTATGGAGAAACAGAAATTCTAACCACTTCAAACAAATAGAATTATTTCATTAAAAGACTTGACACAAAGCTATAGACATTTTCAACATATAAAAATATGACACAGTAGCAATAACCAGAACTCTAATGTCAAGAAATATGATATCAGAAAGCCCAAAATGATTACAATATAAATGGTCAGATCATAAAACAGGGCATCATAATTTAAAATCTACAAACAATGATAAGTAATTTAGACTTTGGTAATTTGACTACCAGTGTCACAAAAGTACATACCATACTCCATCTAATTGTGAAAGGCATACCTCATTACTCTAGTGAATGTGATACTATTTTTATCACTTTATATCTCATTTTTCTAAAACATTTTGAATACACTGCTATGTTTCCTAACTTTTAAACAAGTTATATGAAACAACAAATGAAGGTAATGCTCATAGGATAGTCACACTGATTTAAATCTAAAACTATTCAGAAAGGCTTCAGGAACATAATAAAACATTGAAAAACAAAACTAACACACACACACACACACACACTTTGCTTAGTAAGTAACCACCTGCTGAGAGCCAAACTGCATAATCAAGCAATGAGGAAACATTTTTATACCTCTTCCTAAGACATATAATTATTTCTGATCTCTACAGATTTCATGCTTCAATTCCAATTCCTTCATTTTTCTGAAAATTTAAATGTATCTGTCATATGCATTTTTCCAGTACTTCTTACATCCTTCAACTCCACCTGTCCTTTTCTAACTCTTTTTAAGTTCCTCTTAATGAATAAAAAAATGTTAATATATATTATATATACACATATACACATACACACACACGCACACACATACACACACATATATATATATATATATATATATATATATATATATATATATATATATACACATATACACACACACACATATATATATACATGTATATATATATATATATATATATATATAGATAGATAGATAGATATAAAAAACACCCTATATAACTTTCTATTGTATACAGATATAATGCTCATTTTAAATTGGTGCAGCAGAGAGACCCATATTTCCTGATACTGTATCAACACTTTCACTTAAAAATTTTAAGACATTCATCCACGTGATATATATTATAGCTGTGAATGCACAGAAGGTTTATTAAAACATATTCATTCATTTAGCAATCTGTACCTTGTTATTTAGTTAGCTGTTCATGCTTTATTGCTTTTCACATTTCCTAAAACTGATATGCAACTTCCCATTCTCCACGGAGAATGCCAAATCTTTTGTCTTTTTTTCCGTAAATCTTTTAGACCATACATTTCTCCTTCTAATGCATGATTGCATGCACGCCTGTCATCTTTTTTATTATTTATGAATTTCTCAGCTTTCTTCAAGATTCTCAAACTTGAGGCCTCAGGCTACTCAGGCTAGTGACGTTTTACTAACAAGCAGTCCGAGAACACATGCATGACATCCCCATAGCTGCACAGCACAGCACACATCCTTCAGATGTTTTTTTTTTTTGCAAGGGTCATTCATTCACCTGACTCTCGTATAAGTAAAAAACACTGCAGCACTTAGAAGTCACATCAGTGACTGTTCTCTGTAAGATTCACTTACAGACTATGGTTAAAAAAATGGTTTTACTGCCCAAGATCCTGTATATAACCTTGGCAATACAATGAACTACTTCCAGAAAGGAATATACTTAAAGAAATAAATTCATGCCTAATAAAATTATGTTTTTCCAAAAGAAACAGAATAACTTTAATACATCATATCAGACCATGGAAACAGGGAGGATTACACTTTCCTGATATAGAAACATATATAAAAGCATCAGTGTCTAAAACAATCTCAGACTGGATAAGTCCAAATTACTCTGTAAATTGGAAAGAATTACTGACTGTAATATCAATAAATGAATTTGATTTACAAAAAAATTTAAAATAACAGATAAAAACAATTTGCCATGGCACATATGCATTAGTATGTTGACAGTATCATCTGAGGTAACCAGGCGGTCTGTCCCAATAAAATCTATTGTTTCAAAAACACAGATTATTACTTTAAGAACAAATATTAAACATGAGAAGTATTTATTAAAAACTTCCACTAAAAGCTTTAGGTCATCGACTACTGAGTTTTTCAGCTGGCCGTGGTCCAACTTTTTCATAACTGCAATTGAAATTGCATAAAAGCCAGTGTTGCTCATGTTTAGATTTGGCTTAATTCATGTTTCTTTGATGCAAGATTAAATATTCATTTACTGACATTAGTTTAAATTCATTGTATGTTCTATAGTTTTTCCTTTTCCCTAATAAAGCTTTAAGTACCATTCCAGTGAAAGGGAGAAGAGAAATGCTACTCCTGTACACTTTTCAGAGGCTCACTCCTGAAAAGTGTAACTGTATGTGACCACAAAAGTGACTCAGATTGTAATGACCCTCACACACATACACACACACACACACACACACACGCATACACGCTTCTCCAAAGAGAAATACAAATATACAAAGGCAATATAATATGAATGTTGGAAATATACCAGAATGCAGTAACATATTTAAAGCACAGCAATAGGCAAGGCAGTGTGTGTGCTTTCATGCATTACTAGGAATCCTCACTAGCACTGCAGTGATGCCATTCCATTACTGTATAAATCCATTGTGTTGTTTCAGAAGTGAAAAGAAAACTGATGTCATTTTACAAGATGCAATGCTTTAGTTACACCCTTTGATTAACACAATGCAAATGTGATTTAAAATGTATATTAAGCATATAAAACAGAGAAAATGAAGGAAAAAGGGGGACAAGAAAGACTGTAGGAATGAGAGGGACAAGGTATCAAAACATGAAGTATAACTTAGCAAAAAGATTGCATGTAGGACAGGAAAATGCAGAAAGAAAGAGGAAGACAGAGACATACATGCTTATACATATGTATTCTTAGTAAAGGTATGGTACACATGATTGCTAGTAAGTGTTCTGATGTTTTTATGTTCAGTCAAAAATCCAGAAGACATTATCATTTGTTTTAAATTCCATTTTTAGCTACTAAATATTTATTTAATATGTTATTCCCAAAAATATTCTAGATCATGTTAGTTTTAGAATAGTTCATTCACTGAAATAGTGTGTTGCTATGTTAAAGTTAAACTCTTCACTGGTTGGGCTGGCCAATCAGCAAGAGGCATTGTATAATGAAAGTGAATGCACATTATCAGATTTAAAAACTACAGTGTATTTTAGGAAAGATATCCTAACCTTTTTATCCTATCCTTTTTATATCATGAGCAGAAAGCATGAGGCTAGATGTTCATGCAGTAATGTTTCTTATTTGAAATGATAGATTTTCAAATGTGTACTGTCACACAAAAATCCAAATATCATGCCTGATGGCCTTGTGGTTGTCATTAGGGCTGCAGTATCTTAAATGATGCTAATAGCGGACACTTGCTCACCTTGTAATAAGGATTCAAAACATTGCTTATGATTGCTAATGAAAATGCAGTTGATCATCACTTATTCAAAATATTCTTTTGCTTTACAAGAAAAGTTGAAATAAATGTTGCCTTATTTGTATCTCCTAGAATATGGTGAGTAAAGCTGGAAAAAGATATGGCAGAGAAGGGCAGCCAGTGACCAGTGACAGTTTAGTGGTGCCCCAATGTACAAATTTGTCACTAAATGATAGCTGTATTCAAAGTGGAAACATCACTGTGCCAAAGAAGTGATAATGTTCATTTTCTCTTTTCTAGCCACTACTCCCTGACAAAAATAAATACACCCTAGCATTTCAGTTTTTCTTTGAAGAATTTTCTTCACTACTATGATTATTACTTTTTATTATATATTTAATATACAATAACTGGATAACTGAACTGTGCAAGACACACTCTTTTCTGTCACAACCCAAGTACACAACTAAGTAATACACGTAATATGCAGTAGTAAATAGTTACTGAAAATAGGCCATCTGAGATGTATCCTCTGAACTAAACACTTCTTAAGACTCTTGGCCACACATGCCTGGGAATGTTATAAGCAGGCTAATGAAAAGAAACTTTAACATGATGAATTTATTTGTTAGCAGGTACGTGAAGTGGTCTATTTTGGGCACTTTTCAGGCATGGTCAAGGGCACAGTGGCAAGGCAAAAAAAATGTACACACACATATATATATATATATATATATATATATATATATATATATATATATGTGTGTGTGTGTGTGTGTATATATATATATATATATATATATATATATATATAAAATGTGTATGTATATATAGATAATGTAAGTTAACCCATTATCCGACATGTTTTTGTAAAGGCAACCATAGTACTCAGAAAAATCCTAGTCAGTCATGGGGATAACATGGCAATGTTCAAACATATAGTGACACAGAGGTTAAGGACTGAATCTTTATGTTGTAAAGCTGAAACCTTAATCACTGAGCACAGTGTAGTTTCTAGTGAAGGTTATGTCACAGTGTCAGATGATTAGAAAGATGGCAGAAATTGAATGAACTCATAAAATACTGTGTATTAAGTCTTAATCATTGATTTTGTAGTGGATGATAAAATCTATCCATTTTTCAGAACTGCTGCTCTTAACTGTATGAAGCTCTATTGGATCCTTTATGATTAGTTGCAATTGTGGGTAATTTTACAAAATTGTCTAAAACGTTCGCAGGTCAGAAGCTAAAAGCAATGACACTTCAAAAGCTGCAACAAAGACAAAACAATGTTTTATGGATGCAAGCCCTCGCACTCCCAAACTTTATACATCCTACTCCACATGCTATGCAATTTGCAAGTAAAGAGATAATGTAGAAAAAAATAAAAATACTCTCTCTCTAAATTTGGTTCAGTAAACCACAAACATGGATACAGTCTGTGACCTAACCTGTGCTGTGGTGGTTATTGAAACTTTGACAGCAGGCAATAGGTACCCTTTCTGTTTCAAAGTGTGACTACTCAGCAAAGTAAAACATGACAAAGCATAGATTTTCCATTTACAGTGGGGTAATAATACCTTCATTTGCAATAATCATTTTTACTTAGAAATTATTGAATAGCTTATAGAAATGTTTGCATGAAAGAGAGGTTTACATGCATCTGTATGTGTTTGCGTATTAAATAAAAGTTAAAAAAAAAGTCATGACAGAAATTCTCCAGTGAGTGATATTTCTCTTTTCCAAACCAGACTGCTCTCATAACATGTGGAACTAAGTTAAAAGTGACAAGCAGAGAAGCGCAAGGCACATTATCTTGACAAAATCAACCTCCAAAAATTAGCTAGGGTTTGCATTACTAAAATAACAAGGAATATTTCACTCAGCTGTGCAGAAATATTCAAACTAATTGTCCACTTAAGCCAATTCCTTTCTGCCCCTTCACTATCAGTCAATTTACTGTGATGGCTTGCAGAATTCTTGAACTCCCATTAGAGCACGGGTTAAAATAAGCTAAGAAACAGTAACAAATGTAACAGTCAGTCATGCCCAGTTGCCCACCAAACCACAAAATAAATAAAATAAAATAAAACCTTGGATGCCTTGCTTGTCAAGGTACCTTAACAAAATTAAATAAAATTAAAGCATACAGACTAATACTTTTGTTCAGCTTCCAGCAGCATCAGCAAAAAAGAGGCAGTCAGACTTGCAGCATTGTTAAAATAAAGAGGAGGCCTGTCTGCCTTACTTACCTCAAAAAAATAAAATGAAGACTTTTTAATTTCTTTAACTGTCCGTTCGTTTCCTATTCGAACACAAGACAACAAGACTCCAGATTCCAGAAGTAATCAAGCAAGCCAAGCAGCCAGTAACCACTGTAATTATTTTTTAAGCAGCAAGTTAGCACAATGTGATGATAATTAGGTACTTATCCTGTCCTGCACTGTCTGTTAATACTGATTGTTTATTGCTCTCTTTTTCAGAAAGAGAGCGAGAACCAATCAGTAGTCACCCTGCCATTCATGTCACGTGCGTGACTGCTGACGTGGCAGTCCGCCCCCCTTCCATGTTACTGTGCGGTTACCGCACAGAGTTCTGGCATCATGCACTAATGCAGAACTCCCCATAGTCCGGACTGCCTTTACAGCAGTCTGAGACAGTTCAAGAAACAGATTTAAAGGGGGGAGGGGGGAGAGAACTCGCCGAACAACGTGCATGCACAGTTCGAGTTCCGGACCTTGTGAGTCAGTTTATGCAAGTCGGCCACTTTAAGTAAAAAAAATGTTGTTGTCTATGTATGTTGTGCTTTTGTTTTTCTTACACAGCTGAGGGGGCTGCAGTCCTGCAGTCCGATGCCACGAGCTGCCACTGTTATTTAGCTCGATCACCAGCATTTCCTTTCCCCTTTTCTTGTCCAGCCTTCTGTCACTTAATAAATTATACTTCCCTCTGCTCTGTCACAGGTGTTTTAGGTTAGCTTTTCACTTAGAGTAATGGTTTATGTCCATTACCCCTGTAACATTTTAAGTATTGTTGCCTTGCAGTATGTCTCAAAGTCAAGGATGCCCAACACTCCTGTTTTTGTTGGCAAAGTTACAAAAGTCTTGCCTCCCAAGATTTTCTTTCCATTAATATACATTTTTAGTGTTTTTCTCATTTTCTTGAAAATCCTCATCTTAGGGAGGAGAGAGACAAATCCTGATACACATGTAAAGCTAGTGGCAGAAAAAAATGCTGGACTACCTGAATATGTTGTTTCATGTCTAGACAACTATTCTTCCCATTTCCTGTAGAGATATTTTACTTGACTACCTAATGTTAAGGACAATGGTCCTTCAGTTGTGTTTGTTAACTTCAGCCCAAAGCACACAAACTAACTGGAGTAACTTAGAAAGGGGTATTTCTCATACAACCTATCAATAGGTGAATAATTGATTTTTATGACTTTAGTCTTTTGTGAGTTAATCTTATATCCAGCTTTTCTTCTGTGTTGACAAAGTTCCTAACATGGTGTTGGCAACTCATAACCCTTAACTTGTATTTCATTAAACCTCCTTAGCAAGAGTTCAAAATAAATAGTGGTTAGAGGGGGGAAAGAGGGCAGCCTTGTCTAGTGCCTCTGCTTACCTGACTACTTTTGGAAAGTTCATTTTCTGTCTATGTTTGTTCTAAGGTATTATAATACAAGCATTTTTATTAAATGCTCCCTCCCGTCAGGAAGGCCCATTGCTCTTAGTTCTTCAAATAAATATTGCTAGCAAACCCTGTCAAGCCTATAATCAATACTATTTGCCAGGTTTTGTTTGCATTTTCTGTCAACAAATTGTAGTTGTTCAACCCAATACAAAATCCATCTGTTCCAGATCAAGTCAATGAGGAGAGGATATTAATCAGTGCAGTAAATAACTTACTATTTGTGAATAAATACTGGCATTGGTCTATATGAACCACCTTGTAAAGGATACTTGCCTGGTTTGTGAATAACCATTCCGATAGCCTATTTTCACATATTTAGAGTTTCTCCAGTTGCCAATATGTAATTAAGTAGTAGGTGGATTGGACACTCTAAAGTGGCCCTAGGTGTGAGTGCGTGTGTGTACCTTCTGTGGAAGGTTGGGCGCTGGGCTGGCAACTCCACACTGTAAAAACTCCACTGCCAATCATGAGCGGATAGGTGATCCGCTGTGGCGACCCCTAACCGGGAAAAGCCGAAAGAAGAAGAAGAAGTACAGCCCTCTATAAATTTGTCTTTAAAACACTGCCTGTATTTCTAATGGTTAAAACAGTTGAAAAAATATTTTTACTGTTCTTTTGATTCCTTAATATTGTTTCCAATTCATTTTTTTGCATCAAGCAGTTCCCTTGATCCTGGTCCACACATTTTAATGGGATTTTGCTTAGAGGTCCTTTATTTCATGTTTCCCTCCCAGTCTGCTTATTGGTTTGTGAATGAACAAAGCTTTCCTCCCTGGCTGTTTAGCTATAATTGTGCATATTGATGTCTTCCCCTTCAATTGTCTAAGCCTTAGAACTATTTATTTTATTTTTATTTTACATTTGTTAACCAGGCTAGTCCAACTGGATATATTTCCATTTTCAGCAAAGGCCTGGGGAGAAAAGCTCCAAAAGTAACATAAAAAAAATTTACATTACAATTATGAAAGAAAATTATGTTAAAAATAACAGAATATTTGCTAGTTAAAAATAATTAATTCTTATTTGAGCAACACAACATAAAGGATTTTCTACATTGATATAAATGAAAATTATGTTAAAATAATCAGAGAGCATTAGCTAAAGAGATACTATTTATGAAACTAATACCTGAAAGGATAAGACACACATTCATAAAGATATGTGAGGTAGCTTACAATACATACACAATTTCATTCATCTCAGTTCCTAGTTGTAGGAATAAATTAAGACAGTTATTACTTTCCTAGGAGAAAAAAGTATTAATTGGCGGAGGAGGCAGTAAAGAGATAGGGCAATAGCTAAAGCAGAGAATTAGTCAGGGTAGCAGCAAGGACGTAACCATTTTGTTTTAAGATGTTTCTTGAGACTTTGTTTAAAGAGTGGAAAGGAGGGAAGTAAAGTTAGATCTGATGGTAACAGGTTCCAATGTTTTCCAGCGGTATTTGAAAACAAGGAGTCACCTGTCAAGTTATTGGACTTGCTTATGGTAGTCAGTAGTTTGGTGGAAGAGCGTAAGGAATTGAGGTTTGTATAGAGGGTAATAAGGCTGGAAAGTATAGGTGTGTTGTTAGGTTAGTAGAAAATCCTATGGACAGTGGTAAGTTGGGAAAGTATCAAGATGTTTTTTAATTCAAGCCAGTCTAGCTGCTGTAGGTTCAGACAGTGGTGTGTTCTAAATGGGCTCCCAGTGGCAAATATTGTTATAGGAGTTGGCTAGTTTAGCAAGATTGTTTATCTTTAGATTAATAAAAATGGGGGAAGCATAGAGTAGAGTGGAGATTAGATGGGAGTGGGCAATTGTAGTTCTGGCTGTTGGTGTTAAGAAGGATTTTATTCTGTATAGGTAGCCCAATTTTCTATTTACGGTTTTAATAGTGTTATTTATGTGGTTATCAAAGGTAAGGTTACTGTCAATTATGATTCCTACCAGTTTGGTGGTAGAGTCGGGGGTCATATGTGTGCCATTATTCGATTTGATAGAGAAATTTATAGGGGGGGGGACCTACTGTTAGGTGTGAAGAGTAGGAGTTGTTTTTTTTTAGTGTTCAAAAGGAAGCAGCGTTTTAAGAACCAAGTATCTACTGTGTTAAATACTGTCTGGGTTAGAGATTGTAGTTTGGATGTGGAGTTGGCCAAGCATATGAGTGTGGAATCATCTGCATATTATATGCAGTTAGCTTGAGGGATTGCTAAGTTTAGGTAGTTGATGAATAAAGAGAATAAAAGTGGACCTAGAATGGAGCCCTGTGGGACTCTGAGGGAGACTGGCAGGAGGGCAGATAGATTATTCTCCCAGAGGACTGCTTGTTGCCTGTTGGTAAGGTAGAAGTTGAACCAGAGAAAAGCCTTGGAGTCTAGTGAAAGGGATTCAAGAGTTTTTAAGAGTAGGGTGTGGGTGACCATATCAAAAGCTTTTGACAGATCAATAAAGCGTGCTGATAAGAGGATGTTGTTATTATGGTTTTTATTGATGGAGTCGGGTGAAAGACAGGAGAGCTGTGGTGGTGCTATGAAATGGCCTGAAGCCATGCTGACAGTTAGCTAGTATATTATGTTGGGTTAATTGGTTTATTAGTTGATGGTGAATGCATTTTTCCATAACTTTTGCTAAGGGTAATGAGAGCTATAGGCCTGTAGTTGGAATAATCATTGGAGTTACCACCTTTGTGTAAGGGGATAATGTGGGAGATTTTCCAGATATCAGGAATGGTTCCTTCTTTTATGGTTCTGTTTATAAGTATGGATACTGGATAAGCAACTGCTTTAGCTGCTTTTTGCAGATATTCAGACGGTACTTGATCAGCAGAGGGTGTGCATGGCTTAAGTTTTTAGATATGTTTTTGGATGTACAAGGTAGTGATGGGTTGTATTTGGAATGTAGGGAGAGTATTAGGTAAAGAGGTAGGGATATTAGAGTTGTTTGTAGAGAGTTGACAGGCTAGAGATTTTATGGTGTCAGTGAAGAAGGTATTGAAGGCATTGGCAGTTTGATGGGAGGAATTGTTATCAGACCCTAGAGTGTGTGGTGTACTAGAGTGCCCTGGGTGTAGGAGTCTATTTAAGCTAGACCAGAACTTTTGTGGATTGTTATGGTGTGATTGCTGTAGTTTATAATGGTTGTTTTATCAGTGAGTATTGCTTTTTTTTTGTAAATTTCTTAGCTGTCTAAATGTTTGATGCTCAGAGATGTTTTTGGATGCTCTCCACTTGGCCCAAGATTTATTCCTAAGCAGTATCTGTTGTTTAGTATCTTTTGAGAGCCAGGGGACTGGTTTGGACTTAGTTCTGATTGACTGTTTAGGTGCATGATTATCATGGATAGATAAGAATTTAGAGTTAAAATATTTGACAGGCTCCTCAAGAGGGAGAGTCTTTAGTGGGTTCCAGTTACAGGCATTAAGTTCATTTTGGAAAACCACAGGGTTAAAGTGTTTGTTGGTTCGTGAGATCCTATAAGAGGGGTTGTTAGGGATGTCATTCTTTTGTCTTATAATGTAAGTTAACATATGATCACTTAAATCATCTGGTAGAGTTCCTACCTTGTAGATTTGTTGCTGTTTATTAATAAGTATCCAATCTAAGATACTCTCTTTGTTGTTAGGTTTGTTAAATCTAGTGGTGGTGGTAATTGTTTGACTAAAGCCCTGAAGGTTAATGAGAGATGATGGGTTTTCTGTGTTAAAGTCTCCTAGTGTAATGGTTTCTTGTGGAAAAGTAGTAGACACCCAGCTTAGAATGTCCTCTATTGTAGTACTATTAATATCAGGAGGTAGGTAGATACAGATGATGTATAGGGCTTTGCTAGGGTTAAGTTGAAATCGGGACCGGCCTTACTATCTTGAGGTGGATTATAAGGTATCGAGGTGATCTGCAGCATGGATTTAAACAATAGTGCTACTCCCCCTCCACTGCGTTTTATGCGGTCGAGTCTCAATATATTATAACCTGGGGGAATTATTTCATTATCTTTAGTTCCCGGTTTTAACCAGGTTTCATTGAGACAGAAGATATCAAAGGAATGTATATCAAGTTGGGTGTGGAGCTGGGCAATTTTGTTATTAATACTGTGGATATTGAGATGACCTATAAGTAATGAATTAGAGAGACTGGTTTGAGTTGTTAAGGTGGAGGGAGTGGTAGAATGAGTTAATAAAGTGGGGACATTTGTTGGACCTGGGTTAGAGTGGATGTCACCGTCTTTTAAGGTGGGTGTTTTTAGGCCAGACACTGGGTATTTAATGAAGCTGGTTAGATATTTCAGCTTCCTTACAGTGGTGTTATTGAATTTGATATGTGTGAGTCCATGGTACTTGGCTTGCAGGTAATAGAGTGGATGTGGTATTTGGTAGAAAATGGGTAAGGATATAATTCTAAGTAGATGTTTGTTTAGGGGAGTAGTTAAAGTTGTGGTAATTCAATTTTTCAGTGGATGTGAGGAGATAAGCAGTGGTAAGGACAGGTATGAGAGTAGTTAAGAGTATTAACTTGGTTAGTAAGGGTTATGTTGTTGTATACATATTGTTAGGGTTGTGTATACTGCTACTGTAACAACTGGGCTTAGAGAAGACAAAATGATGTATGGGGTTTGTAGAGTCCTTTGAGAAGAAGGAATGGTAAAGGTAAATGAAATAAGAGTAAGTATTTCAAGAGCAGGTACTGGATGCCAACTGTATGGGGAAAGGCAGATAGGAGAGGTTTGTTTAAAGTATACAGATTGGTATAAGGATAGGATTGGAAGGTTGGGAGAGAGGGTGTTGCTAAGGAAGTACAAGTTTAGGGCCAATGGGATGGGTGGGGATTGGGGGTAGGGTAGGGGAGCGGAGTTCGCCCGCAGGGCGAAAGGAGCGGGTCAGAGCTGAGAAAGGCTAAGAGGTAATCAGTTATACAGTGAGACTGTGTTCTACAAGGCTTTGGGTAGGTACAAGGCACCTTCTGTATCTACTTTATCGTAAGACATAAAAAGAGTGAGCTTTTGGTCTAGGTGTGTAGGGGAGAAGGTATTATTAAAGAGTTCTATAGCAGGAATAGTAAGTTTAATTAAAGAGTTTATTAAAGAGTTCTGTAGCAGGAGTAGTAAGTGACAGTAGAATAAGCTGTCTAGGTTATTTATATTTGTGACTAAAAGGTTTATTTATTTTAATATCTTTTAGGGGGTGGGGGTAATTACTAGAAGTAAAAGTACTAACAGGGATAACTGAGAATGGCTGGTCAGCAGAGCTAGTGGAGTTCGGCTAGCAATAAAAAACAGCTTTACATGGCTTATGTTCTGCTGCCCTCTAGTGGTATATGTAGGGAATTACACTAAATTCACTAAGCTAGTTAGGAGGTAAGGAGGAAAAAGTAAGATAGTGATGGATGGCCTCGGGGTAGGTCCGTGGGTATGCTGGCCCTTACAATTAGTTCTACTTTAAAGCACTCACAATTTTATAGTTAAATGCCTAAAAAACTGTAGGTTATCACCTACACTGTGAGGCTGAGCGAAAAACGTCTAGGTAGTTCATGTAGGGCTTACAGGTTGGGTATTCCCTTCAGTTCAGTTGGGATTTCTTTTAAATTGCAAGGTTGCTGATAGGGGGACAGCCTGTGTCTCAGCACAAGGCTTATAAGGGACCGCACACCACCCGGAGGACAAGGGGTTGTTTTGCTAGGGCAAGGGGATTTAAAAAACTAAATGAGTTTGTCATCTAGGTGTTATTTTAAAATATAACATTGCAAGAATTCCCTTAGCTTGGTCTACCTTGTAACCTAGCATTTTGTCTGCATTACTGAGTAACGCTATAGATTTCAGCCCCTTACGTCTTGTAAATTGTTTCTTCCTATACCTTGAGTAGCCATGCTTTGTGACCATTTGTACTGTGTTTTCTACAGTTACTTAGTTCTTCCTTATACCTTTTTCATATTTTTATTATCTGACCACCCCCACCGTCCCTCACTGTATGGCAAGCTCATAGCAGTCATATAGAAACAACTCTGATCTACTTTAGTTTGCTACACTGATAGAAATACATGATGTCATTCTGTTCTCATGTTGCAGTATTCTCACATGTGGGATCCTCCGCCTCTGACGAACAAACGTCCGGCTCCTCTACCAAACCTTAAGCCTGGTTGCTGTCATCTGTGTGGGACGTCACATGCAGGGCCATAAACCGTGGGCCAGAAATGTGACATCTGCATGCACAGACCTCAGAACTGACTGCCCAGTCAGACAATAGTCTAAGGATACAGGAAGGATGCCATCCAGACAGGGAAAAGGTCCTTTAGGGAGGCGGGGGGAGGGAATGAATACTGCAACATGGAAGAGAAGGACATCTATGGTTATGGTAAGATTTTACACAACTAATCTATGTCCTTCTCTTCTCATGTTGCAGTATTCTCACATGAAGGAGAGTACCACAGCTCAAGCAGAGCAAAGGGTGGAGGAAGAGGTAACAGTCTCCAGGAATGGATGGTCTTTGCAAATCCTGCCCTGGCTGTGGAGATGTTATCCAATTTATAGTGCTTGGTGAAAGTGTGTACAGAAGACCACGTGGCTGCCTCTAAGATAGTGGCCGTATCCAGACCTTTGAGAAATGCCCCTGACGAGGCCACTGCTCTAATGGAGTCTGCTTTAACAGCATAGAGGAACTCCCTGCCATGGAAGGAGTAACAGATGTTTATAGTTTTGCATATCCAGAAGGATATTGTCTGTTTGGATACAGCTTTCCCCAGAGCCTGGGGGTGAAATGATACAAAGAGTTGGTTGGACTTCCTAATGTCCTTGGTCTTGTCCAGATAAAACCTCAGTTGCCTGTGAACATCAAGGGAATGGAGTACTCTCTCACTGTCATTCTGTGGCGTGGAGCAGAAGGTGGACAAATGGACAGACTGGTTGAGGGACAGTTTGTTGACCACTTTGGGCATGAATGAGGGGTTAGTACAAAGAGGAAACCCTGTCCCTGTGAAAAATAGTGTAGAGTGGAGTAGCCATGAGTGCTTGCAGCTCAGAGACTCTTCTAGCTGAAGTGAGGGCTACTAACATGGTAGTCTTCCAGGTACACATCTTTAAATTGGCAGAAGCTGCAGGTTCAAAGGGGGGGGGGTGGTAAGTTTATCTAGGACAACATTCAGATCCCACGGAGGATGGACAGGCTTCCTTGGTAGTCTGATGTGGAGAACCCCCTAAAGAAAAAGTTTCACCTCTAATCTCGATAAAGGGGGTGGATCAGTGGGTAAGCAGGCTGAAATTGCTGACAAATGGACTTTCACTGAAGAGTATGAAAGTTCTGATTTTAGGAGCTCACACATGTAGGCTAGAACTAGAGGAATATCCACTTGGAAGGGGCCTAGTTGGTTTTGAAGGCACCAGCTGGAGACCTTTTCCATTTTGGTAAGTAGACCCTACCGGTAGTAGGTTTCTTGGCCTCCTGCAGGACAGATAGCACGCCCTCAGAGTAAAGGTGTCTGAAAGGGATCGAAAGTTTATCACCCACAGGGTTGAGTTGAGGGGTTTCAGATGAGGATGGATGACAGAATCCATTCTGTTGTGTGAGAAGGTCCACCTTGTGAGGCATCTTGTGATTGCTCTTGGCAAGAGATAGAAGGGGGAACCAATACTGCCTTGGCCAATAGGGGGTCACCAGCAAGACCTTTGGTTTGTCCCGTTGAATTTTCAGCAGGAACTTCTGGATGAGAGGGAAGGGGGGGCATAGAGGAACAGTGCCTTCCAAGAGATTAAAAAGGCATCCACTTTCCATGCTAGTGGTGAGGGGAGCCTGGAGCAGAATAGCTCTAGTTGTCTGGTCTGAGGGGAAGTAAACAACTCTATCTGTGGGGTGCCCCACTGGTGGACAATGTCTAAGAAAACATCCCTGTGTAACATCCATTCATGATGTTGACAGAATGATTTGCTGATGGCATCTGCCTGACAATTGCCTTGTGATGGGATGTAGACTGCCTGCAGTGTTACACTGTACTGAATGGACAACTCCCATGCCTGTATTGCTAGCCTGCAAAGTAAGTAGGATCTGGACCCCCCTGCTTGTTGATGTGCCACATCACTGTGGTGTTGTCTGTGAAAACTTGAAGGGGACCAGGTTGTATGAGCGGGAGGAAGATCTTTAGTGCTAGAAGGAGATCAGTCATTTCCTTCACATTGATATGTTTTTTCTCGAGGGAGGGCTCCCATTGAGCCTGCACCTTGAGACCAGTCATAGTGACGACCCAACCCTGATCCGAAGCATTTGTGTGCATGAACTGGACTGGCTGGGTGGGCTGTAGAAGGAGGCCTGGGTTCTGGCCTATTTGCTGGATCCACCACCCTGACTCTTTCTTCAAGCAGGGCATGAAGGGGACCTGAAAATCCAGGGGGTGATTGTGTTGGGACCAGACATTTTTCAAGTACCACTGGAACTTCCTCATGTGCAACCTGGCAAGGGGCAGCATAGGAAGAGTAACTGCCATGAATCCCAGAAGATGGACCAATTCCTTGGCAGAGATTTGATTGACTATTAGTAGATCTTGGAAGAAGCTGGTCAAAGATGTGACCTTGGTTTGTGGGAGGAAGGCCTTGATCAAATCTCTCCTTATTCTGCAGCCCAAGAAGGTCTGGTCTTGGGATGGAGTGAGGGAGGACTTCAGTATGTTGAGAGTAAACCCCAGACTTCTTAAGAGAGACATTGTGAATTGCAGGTGTGCCTGAAGAGTACTTGGCTCTTCTGCTAGGATGAGAAGGTTGTCCAGGTAAGGGTAAATCTGTATGCCCTTTGTTTGGCTGAAGGCTACTGTTGGAGCTAGGCACTTTGTGAAAACCCTTGGTGCTGTAGACAAACCAAAGGGCATAGAGGTAAATTGATAGTGTGAGGATGGCACAGCAAAGTGTAGAAATCTCCTGAAGTCTGGGTGGATGGGGATATGGAAGTATACCTCCTTCAAGTCCAAAGTGGCCATGAAGGCACCGGATGTCAACAGTGGAAGAAGGGTTTGAGGAGATAGCATGCAGGAAGGGGTTTAACAGGGACAGATCCAGTGTAGGCCTCCAAGGACTCTCCTTTCTTGGGACCAGGAAGAGCCTGGAGTAAAACTCTTGACTCTCTTGCCCTGTTGGGACCTTCTCTATGATGCCCTGGATGATCTTGGGAGTTAGGTGGATCTGACATAGGAGGACTATGGCTGACAAAGTTTGCAGATGACTGCAAACTGGGAGCCATAGTGGAAAGTACATCGGACACAGATATCCTTCAGAGGGGTCTCACGGAAACTGATAGCTGGTGCCAGAGCCATGGCCTGAGGTTAAATGCCAAAAAATGTGTAGTCATACCCTTCGGGAAAAACAAGGTAACCCCAAGCTATCATATAGGTGGCAATCCACTAAGCACAGAAGAGGTTATCAGGGATCTGGGGACCCAGGTTGACAGTGGCCTTTCTTTTGACACTCACATTGCTAAAGTGGTTAGAAAAACCTTCTACATTGCCCACCTGATCATGAAGGGATTCACATCCAGATCAAGTGAGGTCATTGTTCCCCTGTACTCTTCACTTATCAGACCAATGATCGAGTACAATGCCCCATTCGGGATGTATCTCACCCGACACCTGCAGCAATTGGAGAGACCCCAAAAGTTCCTCACCAAAAGGATAAAGGGACTCCAAAATCTGTCATATGCTGCCAGATTGAAGAAACTCCAGCTCTATTCAGTCGCATACCGCCTGCTCAGAGGTGACCTGTGCCTGACATACAAGGCCATGTCCAACCTGGAATTAATGGACATGCTCCACCTCAAAAATCCAAATCTACCAGATCCACTAGAGCAAGCGACTTAAACCTTAGCACGGATATAAATAGGACATGCTGGAGGGATAGATTTGTCACCCAGAGACTCCCTATGTTGTGGAATAAAATCCCGGTCCATGTGAGGCAGAGCACCTCGCTGGCTCTGTTCAAGAGAAATCTTGACCGGTGGATGGGAGATCGTAGGTTTACCCTGGGAATCATCTCTGTGTCACTGCTGGACAGAGGCACAACAAACTAATGGGCACAGTATTTTTTAACATAAGGGGTGGCGTAAGCCACAAAAACTCTGGGCTAGGCTTATAAATGCCTTAGGGCAGATAGCCTAGTATAAACCTATGAACCTATGATTTTTTGGAGAGAGGGGAATGCCTTTTGGTTCCTGCTATGTCATGAAGTACCCTTTTTTCCACTATTGATAATACCCATTGGTCTGAGATAATATGTTGCCATAGGGGGAGACAGTGAGAAAGGTGGGTAGAGAGGGGAGAAGGTAGAAGCCTATTTTTCTTCCATTGCACCAGCCATCCATTCCATTGCTTCCCCCTCCTCACTTTAAATTACTGTCATATCTGCTTCTAACTTTAAAAATATTTCACCCTTGAGTTAAATGGTGCTGCCTAGGTAATATATGGTTTCAATATGGTCATTTTTTTTCTCTTCAACTTGAAATACCCTTCTAAAACTTCTAAAATTGCAGACCCATCATTCTTATTAGTCAAGCCTCTTGGAACCATTGCATTTCATATTTCTCTCATATAGTATGTATATATATATATATATAGAGAGAGAGAGAGAGAGAGAGAAAGAGAAAGAGAGTGAGTTTTGCTTTGGCTGATTATGCAACTTATTTTCATTTCAGGTCTATAATATTCCTTTAAATGTTTTCTCAGTTAGTTGAACCAAGAAATTTCTCTGCTTGCCCAGAAAGACAGATGTTGACAGCAATTTCCTCCTTACAGGATATTCCCCTTTGAATCTCATAATGGAAGTTCCACTCTGCATCCAGAATATTAACATTTGTTATGCTGTACTGCAAAATCATACACCCTACTTTGTGTAAAAGAAAGCTTGTTAGCAAACTGAAATGAGCGAGTCCTCATTAGTTTGTGTGGAGTTCTTTGAGAGTCAAGCACAAGAGTTTTTATGAAAGAAGCATTTTATCTACTGTACATTCAAGTCAGGTAAACCATAATGCATCAATTTAATATTGCATATGAATATGTTACATAAATGTTTTACACAAATATTTTATATAAATGATATATCTACTTAATTTTGTCCTTGTCCTGTCAAGAGATGGGTTTTATATGTAATGTGGCTGTTTAACCAATATATGATGCTATTGTTGTACCTTTTAGAATAACAGGAGAGTTAAACAATTCTATAACTATTAAATATAGGTTTAAAAATTTGATTGTTATTTTATTATGTTGTCATTCATTATGAGTTGATATGGGGTGTTTTTAACTAGTCTGTTAGGGTGTATACATAATATTTATTGTATTTTTTATGACAAAATTTGTAGTAACATTTTAAAGTTACACATATATATTTTTTATTTGGTCAATTTTGGTTGCTTGGATTTTGATTAGTTAATTAACTAATAGGGGGTTAATGACTATATAAGTAATAAATAGTGGGTTGAGTGCATTTCTGATGAAGTCCTGTTTGCAACAGGATGAAAACTATGGTTTGTGTTTTTGGTGCGTTAAAACTCATTACATTTGCTGCCTTTTCGCTTTGGAGCCATGGTTTCTGCATCCCAGGAAGTGCTTAGTAAGAAGTAATAAATCACATTACCACCAGAGCCTCAGAGATTACTCTGTGGTGATGGTTTTTATCTTATAGCATTAAAATTACAGTTTTAATCTTTGAATAGAGGAGCCTCTGCTGAAACACTTCTTAACATGTTCCCTGAGAGGAAGTCCATTGCCCCCCTGCTCTGTTAGAAATTCACTTATCTGCATCTTTCTTTGAGGAACTACTGCTTATAATGGGCGAGTGTTCTTGCCATGCAACTCTCTCTTGGACTGAGGTTTTGTCTTCTATCCCCTGGTTGTTAGACTTTCAGCTCCTCCTTTCTCTTTGGGAAAATTGTGAGTGTTTGAAAACTGGGGACACTTGTGTTTCCTAGAATCAGTGTAAGCTGCCCCTCCCCAAGGTAGAAAGGATTGGACTTAACTCCAGTCCTGCAGTGGTTTAGGACTTTGCCATTTGTAGAGACGTGAGTGGAGTAAATCATTTTCTTCATTCTTTCTTAAAAGATAGACTATCCTGTGCTTGTTCATCCTGGTCTCCTGGGACAGGGCAAGTAGATCATGTGGACCCCTCTGAATTTCATCATGGCAGTCATTGGGGCATTTCTAGCATTAGTGTGGTTCTTTGAGCCTCTCACCCCAAGGATCTTTTTGGCTAGCTGGTTTTGTGCTGGACTTCACCTCCTTTTGGTAGGTTTGTCCTTCCTTGGCCATTTGCCCTATTATGTATATGATCCATTGCCTTTTTAGGACAGTTGTAGCAGTAGGATGCTGCCTTCCCTTCTGGAGGCTTTCACCTTGACTTTGCTGATAGTTGAAAGCATAAGGTGAAAGAAACCTGTTTGCCTTCCACTCTTGCAGACCCCTTGTTCTCGGGTAAAGGGCAGCTAGTTTTTATTTGGCTTTGATTAAGTCTCCCTCTTATCTGGAAAGTATGTCTGGTGTACAGCTGTTTGCTTGATGGTGCCTCCTCTTTTTATGAGGGTTCCTAACATTGATCCATGTCCATCTTAGCAAGTGCTTCAGATAGATTGGTCCTCTCATCCCTTGCTCAGGAGTTTGGGTCCATTTCAGAGCTCCTGGCTGGGGTTATTGACAGTCTTTCTGTACAGATAGAGAGCTGTCTTCTCTTAAAGCTTGACTGCAGTTTTTCTGATTTTATGTCTGGTCTATATTCATAGGTACGTCTGTTAGGTTGACCCTCCCACCCCATCCTGAGGGGGTAGGGTCATGTTCAGACCCTTGGGGCAGAACCCATATCTGTTCCCTCTGGTACAAAGCTGCCTTTTCTGGGAGCTACTGGCTTCATAGTCTTGACTACAGTTCTCAAGCTGGTGACTGTAACTATATTGAACCAGGAGCCAGTATCTCCTGTTGCCTACCATTTCTGCTACTAGCTTTATTTTTCATTGATCATGCTCCCTACCTTTACTTTTAAACTCTACCTTTTGTGATAACTCACCATTCTACCCCCACTCGATCATATGCCTGCACATCTCCACTAACACCCTTCCACTACCTCTCTTCAGACCAAAGTATACCATTAAAATATGTATGGCCTGTATACAGTTATGCTTCTTCTGTAATTACATTGTGACTACATTTTGGATTTGGTTTATTATAAATACTGTAAACAGTAAGTCATCATTGTGTTTCTGCTGTTGTTATACTTATTGTAATTGCATTTTCATTTATTGTAATTTATTATGTTTAATTGACCTTTTAGCCATGGTCATGCCTGAAAAGGATCTTCAGACTGGAGCACCTAGCCAGTTGGTTAGTTAGGTAGGTAATTAAAGCATGTGCCTCCACTCCACCTGTCCTTCATTCCCTGTCTTGTTGAGAAGGTAGCTAATGGTGGCATGCTTCAGTCTGAGTCCCTGGGTTGGCTTGTGGGAAATTTCTCTCAGATTCAATTTGTTGCCAGGCACATTAGTAAGTGTTAAATCTGTCCGTAGAAGGTTCCAAATTTCCTGGATTTTCCATGTCCTGTGCTATTTCACTAAGCTAGCTGAGCTGTGGCCCTTGGTAGGATCTGTGGGGAGGGGTGGGGTGGATTTGGAGTGTACTTGCCTTTGATGGCTTTGAAGCCCCCTCATAGCATAAGCAGGTTTGTACTTCTTTATGGCAGAGGAACATTTCTCCAGAGAATAACCAGTTCCTTACTAGTTTCCTGGCTGTGGATATCTGGAGTTTAGGATGTCTGTTAGTTTATCTCTTTTCCACACAGATGGTTGGAGGCAGGTGCTATCCTTCTCCCAAGTACAATGTCAAGAATAGAGCTCATTGCAACTGGTTTGTGGATCTTCTTGAAGATGGCTTCCTCCTAGTTTCTTATGGAGATCTTCCCCTGTAGGTGTCATAAATTTCTGGCTCTGCTGATGTTCTGGTTAGCTGTGAAGTCCTCTGCCCTGTGTGTGAGTCCTGCTAAATGAAATTCATCTACTGACTATGGTGCCTCCTACAAATATCCTTTTGTTCTTAACTGTTTTTTTTTTTGTGTGTGTGTCCCTCCCACACTCAACCAGCAATTAAGCCATCTCCTGTTGTGCTTGACCCCATTCATTCCAGGGCCATCTGGAAGGGCTGCCATCCAGGCAGATTTAAGTCAGTTTGTTGTTCTTGTTGACATCCCAACAGAGAGAGCACATTTTCTGTGAATGGTCTAATTCTCTCCCCTTGGGTAGTAAATGCATGCACTTACATCACTGGAGGGACAGCCTACCATTTCTGTTGCTAGCTTTAATTTTTGTTGATCATGCTCTTTGCTTTTATTTTATGATATAAAAGATTCCCTCTGTCAATTTGCTATGCTCTGTCACGTGACCACTGCTGTCACTGGCTGTGGTGATGAAGCCTACATCATCCTGTACCAGTCCTATCCTTATGAAACTGTCACTGTCCTCCAGCAGTGGCTGTACCAGGAGGAGCAGCCTTGACTGGGCAGAACTCACCCTTCCCTTCTCATTGGATGGTCATGCCTATCCTCCCAGCTATACATCATGTTCCTGAGCTACTAGACAAACTTGGGTTGCTCTGGTCATTGTCAGGGCTTAATCCTCCTCCCTCCCTTGATATCTTTGTCATCTAGGTCCTGGGTCTGCAATGTTCCCTTCTCAGGCATCATTTCCATTTATGGCCTTGGAAATGGGCTGTTTGTCTCTTGGTTTCTTCAGTACTAAATCTTCTTGTTGGAGCTGCTGTGGTTCTCTAGTTTCTTTCACCTGGGTGTTAGCAGATTATGTTCTTACTGTATCAGCTGATCTCTGAAAACGATCCTCCTTGATGGATCAGGAATAACCTCCCTCCATCCATTTATGGGCAGACACTTTCTCCATCTGGTAGTGGCTGTTGGAGTCCTGTAAGACAGACATATACATACTTGTATATCTTTTTTTTTTTATATCTGGGGTGACATGTCTTCATTGGTGTTCTGATCTGCAGGAAGATGCTTAGTCATGGCAGGCAAACTAGTGTGTACAAGAAGATAAATACAGGTGTAGTGACCCCTTAGTTAGAGTTATGGAGAACATGACTGAGTGTTAGTCTGGGTGTATATCTGTTGATAAGCATGAAAATGCTAGAAATAGGTGCTGAGTTCTGATTCGTGGAGAGGATAAACCTACCTTTGGGAACCAGCAAGCCTGGTCCTCTTCATGAATCACCTGTTTGTGGTAAGAATGCATATTTTAGAGGTCCTAATTCTTTTGATTATATTATTGGGGTAGGAATGCATTACAAATTTGTCCTGCTTTACCTTCCACTAGGTTATCTGGGATCTTTTATGTCATAATGATTGTCTTGCCACTGCTGTGTTGAGTTTCTCAAGGTGATTATTCTTTGATGATTTAATGCATAAGTTAGTAATGAATAATTTAAAGTTGCCGTGAAGCTTCTGAAGATTACGGAGAGCTTCTCTTTCATTTGTGTTGTTTCCTCTTCAGTACTTATTAGAAGACAGTCATTGGAGTTCACATGCCAAGTCACAGTGGTTGTATCTGAGATGAAATTGGGGTTAGTTTCATTCATTTCTGTGTGATGCTCTGTTTCATTTAGGCAAGCAATATTGAGCTAATTAACTGGATATGAGAGACATCTGTAGTTATGAGCTGATGTTCTTAATAGATCCATAGTGTAGCACAATAGTTAATCATAGTGGTTCATAATAGAACTGTTCCAGGTACTCTGGATCAAGCCATCTTAATTTGTGAATGGTCATTTCTTGCTATAACTTGCAAATGATGCCTTGATAATGATTTTCATTAACTGTGTCGCTATGGACATATGTTGGCTCTGTAGGCATGGCTTATATTTTGGAGTGCGTATGGAGATTGTGTCTGCTCAAGGAGAAGCATAGATTAGATGCCTGTTGTGCAAGGTTTTCCACTCAGAAGTCTGTCATATTAAGGCATTCTTTTTGTTTAGTGACACTACTTCTGCATCAAAATGTTCAGCCAGTTTTTTTTTTTCAAACTATTGATAGATTGCCCATCCCAGTGTCTTACAGTCTTGAAAACCCTTTCTTCCTTTTAATCTGAGAAAATTGTTCATACAGCTGGCTGTATCTTAAAGTCTGTACATCGGTTTCATCCTGTTAATGTGAGCTGGTTAATAATTTTTTTCTGATGAAGTTAGCAGGATTAGATGCCCCCAGTTACTTCAGTTGAGTACAGCTGTGACTTGGATGTAGAATGTTCAAGTATTTATTGTGACTGTTAAGATATGTTGATTAACTGAGTCATGGGTGTTGTTTCAGCTATGTGTTATACCCGCTTTGGGCTGGATCCTGCAACTTCTGAGTTAGCTGTTTCTTGCTTGGAATTTCTGTTTCCAGGTATTTACCAAATGTTGTGATCATCTCTAAGGATGAGGATATTTTGTTTTTAAAGAGATGTTATTAAACCCTGTCCTTAAGAAACTGTCTCTTGCTGTCCGGCAGAAACAGAAATGATCTTTTTCCATTTTTTCTGTGATGGTCCATTTGCTAGTTAATGCCACATGCATTGATTTTGTAAAAAATAAAAAAATAAAATAGTAGGCTGATAGGTAATTACTACTGGGCATGCAGTCCAGGAGATCATTGAGGAACCTAGCCCAAACTTCCAGTTGCCCCAAAGCACACTCTGGTGAATCTACCTGTTCAAGGTCACTATGCCTCTGAACTGTCCCTGATTTTCAGGAATGTCCCTGATTTTCACCCAAATTTTATCTCTGTCCCTCTTAATCCCTCCTAAAACTGTAGACTTTTGGAGAAAAGATGGTGAACTTCACTTAATAAATAAATACAAAAATTAGTGTTATAGATTTGTTTTAATTCAGAAAATGTATATTAATACCCATTCTCTTATTTTGTCAGTGTCTCAAGTTAATAGTACTAATATTTTAAAAGTGTCACTAAGTGTCTCCGATTATTTCTAGATTTATCCCCGATTCTGGTGAGATTTGTCCCTGACTGGTTGAGAGCTATGAAGATCACACAGCAGACAGAATGAAGGCTGAGGGAATCAAACACTGAACCACAGGAAATAACTCATTAGCAGATTAGTGCCTTATCCCTTTGGGCCAGCTGCTAGACTTCCACTTACTAATAACTTATAGTTGTACTTCTGTATAGCCAGTGCAGAAATAGAGCTCTAATATTCCTTCTGTCTTCAGTGTGGCAGAACACACAACATTTTATTAAGCATGTTACTTCTTTTGAATTTTATCTAGTATCATACTGTAAAAGCGGTGAGTTAATTTTAGTAAATGTTAGGTCATCCTGCTTAAATTCTTTGGAAAAAGCAGCTAGTTATTAATTTCAACCCATGTGCACTAATAAAGTCTAACCCCATAAAACTTAACTAGCCACTAAAAGTGGTTGGTTCCTAGGGTTTTTGTATGTGGCGTTCCACAGTAGCTGTTATGTACCACTCTGCGGATCATTTGAAGGTCATTTACTTCAGCTGTTCAGAAAGCAACAAAATCGTAACAGCAGGAACACCTTTTTAATAGTCAGCATTCGTGATAAACTGGAGAGGTAATAAAACTGCTTTTGTAAGACGGGGAGTTTTGTTCATAGTTTAGTACTAAGCTAACTGCCCTTGTGATCCATTTTAAGCCTAGCCAATTATCCCTTGTGAGACTCAAACCCTGCACCTTGTGTTTGTAAGGCAAACACCATGCCCATTAAGCCACCCTCCCAATCGTTTAGTAAAATGATAGAGAAAATGGATGAATATTACACTAGCCAACAACCAACTGTGTGGTTATTACAGTGAGTTATTTGCAAAACTGCTTTTTACTCCCTTGTTGTGTCACATAATTACCAAACAATTAAAAAGTGACATTACTTATAAAATTTTCAGCATATCACTCTATGCATCTGTTTCAGAATGCCCAACATTAAGTAAGCAATAATGCTCTCCGGGGTATGTATTAATGTGTAATTAATGCCCGCCTAAGGGTGTTTTACACCCCTGGAAGGGCATTAAATACACATTAACACACACCCTGGAGGGTATTATTGTGCTTAGACAATGGGCTGTCTGTAAAATTGTTGTCTCTTACGTGCTTATTTATTTTTTTAAGTACTGTATTATATTTTTAATGTAAAATAGTTCCTCTGCCTACTATTTCAAACTTGCTGTAGTATATGTTAATGGTGTTGGAGGAAGCATTTTACATCAAATATATATAAAAAATAATATAGTGCTTAAAAAAAAAAATAAGCAAATGAAACACAACAGTTTTCCATACAGCCCATTAGCTCTCCCATACACACATACATAGTCTCTTCTGCTTTCAGACACAAACATATATACACACAATCACTCAAACGAGATCTGTCTCACCCTCTTTCTCAGTCTGTCACAGTCTCCAGCCGCTTTCGTATGCACATTCCGTCTCACTTTCTCTCAGTCTCTTTAACAGGCAGTCTCCTCACTTCACTCACACATCACTCTTGCTTTCTCTCTCACTCTGTCCATCTCTCTCTCTCACACACACACACACACACACACACACACACGCGCGCACACAAAGCCTCTCTGCTTCCATGCATGCATTCATGCACACATGCAGACAGAAACATAAACAGACTCTTATGTTTTGCTTGATCGATCGCTCTCTCTCTTATCACATACAGGCATATACTCACACACACATGCTGTATTTTTTTTTTATTATTATTTTATTTTACACTTGCTAAACAGCAAAAGCGCTGCTTAGTGAGTGTAAAATAACGGCTCGCTCACTCTCACTGACATGCATGCATACACTCACACACAGACATAAACACACCCATACCTTTTTTGTTGTTGACTTCTTTTTAATATTTTACACTTACTAAACAGCAAAAACGCTGCTTAGCGAGTGTAAAATAATGGCAGCCGTTCCATTTCTTCAGTCTGAGCTCCACGGCAGCTTGATAAGCTGCTGTGAAGCGGCTGACTCATTTTTTCACCAGACATTACTTGTACATTAATACCCTGCTTGAGAATGCTCATTCTCCAATCAGTGTATTGATGTGCAGTTTGCCCGTTGTCTAACGGCCTGTAACAAAAATAGCATTGTTACAGTAGCTGTGTTATTCTCACATTATGAGCAGTGCTGTGCTGCAGAAAAATGTTCACTGGACAGAAACAGCTGCAAATAAGTGTTCATTGGATATAAACAACCACATATTACAAGTCACATTGGGATTTTTTTTTTTGCTGCTAATCACTGGATTTTAACACGATCCTTCCAACTTGTGATTTTCTCACTGAACAACATAGTGTGGAAAATAATGTCTGTAGTTGTGCACTGCCATTGAAAGAATCAAGCTTTTGCATTTTTATTGATATGCCAAACTAAGAATTTCAGAAGCAAATAGTGAAGTGCCTTAATTCACACTTCATGATCAGAGATGCATAGCAAAAATCTATAAGTGCAATTTTCATAAACTTCTTTGGGAGTGTCATGTAATAACAGAAACAACAGAAGCTACATTTTTCAGTTTTTACTTTATACACTACAGGATAAAAACTGAAAAAAAACATGGTAAAGTAAGTTGCAGTATGGGCAAGCTTAGTGCCAGTAATTACCCCCCCCCCACACCAAGTCAAAAGTCAAAGTCAAACTAAACTTTATTCTCATTCAGAAGTCACACAAGTGCAAAAACTGTACGAAATTCCGAGTCTCCAGACTCAATGTGCAGACAACATATAGACTATTTTCACAGACATTTTGCACATATAACATCTAGCTATTACATCATGGACATGCAGGTAGACAGACTAGTATTGCACATAATTAGAAACACATTTTAACACTTTTCGAACTGAACACTTACTTGCATGAGACTTTAGTGTTGCACAGGTACTTGGTTAAGACATTGCATTGATCCTTGCACAGAAAGAGACATTTGAATATTGCACTGTGAATATTAGAATATTGCACTATGGACCTTAGAGTATTGCACTATTGGTAATTTAAGAATTCACAACATGTATTGCACTGAAAGATGAGATATTTTACTGCATTGCTACTGCTCTAGATGGCCTGTAAGTTACAGTCATGGTGAATATTGCACTAAGTATTAGTTGAGACTGGTAAACAGGTTAATGCACAATTCGGGACAGTTTTTAGTGACCCATTTGAACATCATGGAGTGTAATGGTTACTAGAGTTCAGCAGCCTGAATACATTAGGGAAGAATCTGTTCCTGGATCTCGTAGTTCTGCAACATATGCTTCAGAAGCGCTTTCTGGATGATAGATGTAGGAACAGTCTGTAAGCAGGGTGAGTGCAGTCTTTAATTATTCCTCTGGCCCTGCTGAGACCTCTGGATAAGTACAAGTCGTGGATAGGTGGTAATGTGGTCTTAATGAACCTCTCTGCTGTCTTCACCACTCTCTGGAGGGATTTGCGCTCAGAGGTAGAGCAGCTTCCATACCATACTACGAGGTTGTTTGTCAGGATGCTTTCTATCATGCCTCTGTAGAAGGTAGTGAGAACCGTCAATGGGAGATTCGCTCTCCTCAGCCTTCTTAAAAAGTGCAATCTCTGGTATGCTTTCTTGACTATGGCATTTGTACTGGTGTTCCAAGACAAGTCCTCATCACTCCTAGAAACTTTGTGCTTCTCACTCTTTCCACTGTTTCCCCATTGATGGTGAGGGGAGAATATTCCTTGCAATTTTTCCTGTAATCCACAGTTATCTCTTTTTTCTTGTTCACATTTAGTGCTAAGTTGGTATTTCCACATCAGGTAATCAGTTGTTCCACCTCATCTCTATACGCTGTTTCATTGTCATTACTGATGAGGCCCACCACTGTTGTGTCATCAGCGAACTTGATGATGTGATTTGTATCATACCTGCTGTACAATCATGTGTTAACAGGGTGAACAGCAAGGGACTTAGTGCACATCCTTGTGGAACTCCAGTGTTAAGAGTGATGCTATCTGAGGAGCTATTTCCTACACACACTTTTTGAGGTCTGTCTGTGAGAAAGTCAAGAATCCATTTACAAAGTGGTGTTGACGTCTAGTTGGAGTAGATTCATTACCAGATGAAGAGGGATGACCATGTTAAAAGCAGAGCTGAAGTTGATGCATAGTACCCTCACATAGGTGTTTTTATTCTCAAGGTGTTCCAGTAATAGATGGAGTGCTAGATAGATGGCATCTACTGTAGAGCAGATTTTTTGAGAAGCTTTTCCAGTTTATAGCAGTGAGAGAGAACTACATAAACCTCCTGATGTAAAGAAGACTTGAATGAAAGCTTGCTTTTTAATAAATTATTCTATAGGTATCCAGTGTTTGTGTATCCTGAGCAGATTACCTCACCGACCTTATTACCGAGTTCAGCTAACTGAAACTGTTGCTGCTTTTCCACTCTTTGCGATAAACATGTTAGTATTTTCTGTAGCTATTATGTAAACAGCTGCAGTATTTTTTCCCCAACTGTGAACATGAACAGCATGGATGAATCGTGTGCTTCTGCTTGTAAGTAGTTAAAAGTGGGACGTGTTAAGCTGCAAACAAGGTATTTCAGTTTTTAGTAAACACGAGTCACGCAGTAGAGAAACGGGAATGTGTTCCATGCTGTAGACTAAATCTGCATTTGGAAGTAGAAGGATTTTTGTGCTCTATAATGAGCTGCCTTTAAATTTACCGCTATAGTGAAAACTGGTCTAGCACTTGAAAGTAGTGTGGCTAGGATGGGTATACATTGGAAAATTGTTTTAATCAAATTCTTAGCTGATACTGAGCTCCTGAAAACTAGAATGCAAATTTCAGTAATCATTTAGATGAACTGATGAGCAATAAGCAGTTCAGTTTTCAACTGGTAGTGTTGGAACTGAATTTGTCCGCTAACAGGTTCACTGTATCGCCAGGCTCAGTGCATGTGGTACCATTAACTTTCAGTTCAGCACATTGTTGTTGGCTGCCCTTGAGGTTTCTGACATAGATGAAGGAGGCATTATGATTTTCTTTCACCAGGGAGTTTATCTTAACCTCAGAGTTGGCTTTGCTTGATTTAATTAGCCCTCTTAATTGCTTAATTAGTTTAATGAGAGAGGTCCTGTCTTTATGGAAATTGCCCTTCCTGATCTTTGCCATAGTTTGTTCCTTTAACACATTTGCTACAGTTAAGTTATCTGAGCACCCAGTGACATTGCAGGAACACAGGCTGGTGAGTTAACGTGATTTTCATTTTTTATATTCTTTTAAAATAAATGAAGGTACTTTCTCATTCCCTGAGTAGTGTGTGGTTGATATTTAATTTGTACACAATTACCGTAAACTATGTAATTAAAACTAACCCCAAAATAAATCATTGTCAGATGGCATGCTATTCATTATCATGCCATCTCTCTTCTCATCTTGACATGTAGTGACAGTTTATGGGTATGGCCTTTTACTATGTTTCATAAGCACTGACATAATTTGTCTAGAGTCATGTGATGTGAGTGCTTAATCTGGTCAGACATATATTTAGTGCTGATTATAGAACAGAACGAAGTACTTTGAAAGCTTAAGATTTTCAGGCTAAAGGAAGTTTTAAAATAGTGTTATCAGAATTCCAAATAAATAAAAAAAAAAAAAAAAAAGAATTCCAAATAAATCTGCGGTTAGAATACTAAACAAAAAATTGGGCAGCATTAACAACACCCACTGCTGCCAACAGCATCATTTCTTCTTTTTTGTCATGGTAGTCAATATTAGTGAAAGTGATTTCTAGGCAACAAATGCTGCTCCTGACAGGAGAGCAGATGATGGTCACCATCAAATTACGAGATGTGCACAGTCATAAAGTGGTTACTTTGGAGTTGAATGTGATTTCAGTGTGGAAACAACTAATCTTTAAAGTTACTGGGACTGTGTGTGTGTGTGTGTGTGTGTGTGTGTGTGTGTGTGTGTGTGTGTGTGTGTGTGTGTGTGTGTGTGTTGGGGGGGGGTAGCTGACTGATTAGAATTTCTTTCAGTTGCTTACAATCAACTATCAGAAGTATGCCCAGCCATAAAGTGATTTTTTTTTTGAGGGATGGAAGTCAACTATTTGTTTTTGGTTTTTGTACCAAGATATATGTGGGAGGCAGTGCTGCCTGCACCACACTTATTTTACTTACTCTGATATTGAAATTAATTACAATAAACCGTGCTTGTTCTATGTATCCAGTTAAAAGAAAGTTTATTTTTTGTTGGTTCTTCTATGTGTCAGTAGTACAAATAGGCACTTTTTTAGCCATGTTAAATATATCTGACTTTTATCTGCATTGAGACTGTTAGAAATAGTAAAGATTTAAGAACACACTAAGTATTTAGACTAATTTTTTTCTAAATTTACTCTGGACATCTGGCTAGTTATTAAACTTCAAACCATATCAGCTAGAAGAATCATTGACCCTAAAACATACTGCCCAGCAAAAATTTTATTTTCTACAGCTGGTATTTGCGATAGCATTCAGTTACAGTCTGCAAAATTCTAATTTAACATCACTTATTTCAGATGTTCAGGAGATAGACATTCCTTCCAATAACATGTATTGATACATCAGAAAAATAAAAGATCTGTATGCATTATATGAAAGTTTGTTTACTGGCAAAATGACAAGAGAAAGTGATAGAAATCTTCACCAGCCAGCAGTCAAAATGAACAGTAGTTGTAATGAGTTTTTTTTTTTTTTTTTAATTTGTTGTCATGTTTTTTATATACTATAATTGCTACAGAAATCCCAGTCCCACCGAACTACATGCTGCAGAGACCTCAACCTCATTACCACAATCAATAGAACAAGCTGGATGGACAGGTTCATAACCCAGAGGCTGCCCATGCTCTGAAATAGACTTCCCATACATGTCAAGCAGAGCTCACTGACCCTTTTCAAGAGAAATCTTGAGTGGATGGGAAATAGAAAATTCACCCCAGGGATCAGTCCAGTGACTCTACTCGACAGAGGAACTGGGAACTAAGGTTGGGTGGCACGATGCCAGGGTAATCCTATGGGCTAGGCTTATAAAGGTTCCAGGGCCATTAGCCTAGTACACCCCTATAAACCTGTGAACCTATAACAGCCATTAGGTGGCAGTACTAATTAACTTTTCTGCTACATTCGTAGACCATTTGCAGCAAAAGCAAAGAACATACCAGTTATTCACTGGGTGATTTAGTTTCATAGTTGCAGTACTTTCTCCTTTTGAGGTAAGTAGTGATAAGGAATTATGAATTGAACACATGGTGCATTTTTATAAGTAATGTTTAGCATTTTCTTTGCTGATTCTTTTTTAACTCCCCATCCTATGCTATTACATAAGTGGGCCACAAACTGTGGTTAATAATGCCACCAGTTGCGGGCTTTTTTTTTTTTTTTTTTCAAAACAAGTTTATTGTTTTAACATATAAGAGAAATATCATAACAATTTTATACAAATAATTAAAAATAGGTATTATTATAATATTCAACAAAACAACTAAAGTATTTACAAAGACATCCACTACAATCAGATCAATTAATTAAACTAAAATACTGTGCTATTGAAATTAGAATTTTTTTAACAAATTTTGTAAATTATCCCATACAATAAAATGTGATGTTTTTCTAGTTGTTCTCATTCTAATTGTGCTTATTTCCATATGACACATTATATTCATAACATTTTTAAATTCATTGAACGAAGGAGGTGTATCTGAAATCCAATTTCTAGTTATTATTTTCCTAGCCACTGCTAGGATAGACCATAACAAGGGAAGCTTAATCTTTTTAACACATTGAGGTACAGGTGTGTTGAATAATATAAGAGACTTAGAAATAATGAAATTATCTGTAAAAGAGCCTGCAAAAATTCATTAATTGACTTCCAGTATTCTTTCAACTTCATACAGTCATAAAACATATGAGCCCAGTCAGCATTAATTTCTACATTACATCTCTTACATAGATTATCTTTATTATTAATTTTATTCATCATCAAAGGTGTATAAAAGATCTATGTAAAAATTTCCATGTATAAAGTCTCCAGACAATGGAAGATGTAGTTCTATAAGCAGATTCCAATATATATTGTTTATCTTGTTGAGTTGGTGGGTCCCCATTAATAGAGGTGAAATAATTCCAGTATGAATCTACATTGTAAAAAGTTTCTTGTCTGATAATTTTATGTATATATGAAAGTTTACCTTTATCAGAAACTTTATGCTGTAAATTTATTAGCAAGTAATCAATCAGTTTTGGAATAGATTCTTTAACTGTTATAGACATTAGATCTATTCTATCAATGAGATGTTGTCTAAAGATCTGAACCTCTAACCAGCAAGTTTCTCTTAGATCAAATTCTTGTTTTAAGAAATCTAGATTTTTAACTTTATTATCAGATATCAGCTGATACCAGTACTTTAGATTATTATCTATAGCTAAATGAGCTCCTTCAGAAGTAGATGACATAAGCATACCCTGAGTATAAATTATAGGAATACAATAAAATTCCATTCCTATACTTAGGGTGCATGAATATAAAGTTACGATAAATAATAATAATATTTAATGGGTAACAGACCATATGTTTAGGTGTAATAGGTGAAGTACAAAATTCCTTTAGCAACCACAACATGGAGTTATTTATAATCATATTTTTATGTGTTAAGGAGATTTTCATGAAGTGCATACTAATTAGCTCCCAATAATCTTTCCATTTTGACATATGACCGATCTATTAATAAAGTAATAACTTTTATAATAGAAGAGATAATATATAAATTAAAGTCTGGAAAAGAAATACCCCTTGAGACCAGCTATTAGTATGTTTCTTTAATGCAATCCTAGGTCTATTAGGTGCCCATAAGAAATTTAACATTAGTGTATTCAGTTTCTTGATAGTTATTTTGTAGGTGAAAGTATTATTGATTGTATTAAGTATAAAATCTTGGGAATATTATCATTTTAATAATTGTAAGTCTCTCCTCCATAGTAAAAAACATATTATTCCAGGTATTAAAAGATTTTGTATATTAAGAAAACAGGTATTATAGTTATTATATATAATAGATTTAATATCTTTAGATAGTATTATACCTAAATAAGTTATCTGACCTGAGTTGGGTACATATTTAGTAAAATCACTAATGAGAGTATTTTTCGTGTATATATAGGTAGTATTTTAGTTTTTCTTCATTGAATATTAAACCAGAAATACTTTTAAAATTCATCATTTTATCAAATAAAGACTGCATAGAAGAATTAGATCCTGCTGATGTAATTAGAACATCATCTGCAAAAGTTGAATTTTGATGTTGTATTTTCTTCTATTTCAAAACCCTCTATGTCAGTACTATTTCTAATCAAATTAGCCCAAGGCTCCATTACTAAAGTGAATAATAGTGGAGAAAGTGGACATCCTTGCTTTGTACCTTTAAGAATGGGTATTTTTGTGAAACATATGTTCCTACCTTAATATAAGCCAGCGTTCCTTTGTATAAATGCTCAATTAAATTTACAAATGCATCAGAGAAATTTGTGCATTTCAGTAAGGTAAACAGATATTCCCAACTTACTGAATCAAATGCTGAACCTATATCAAGACTAATAAGTGTTAAATCTTTCTTTTTCCTATTTGCAAAATCAATTAATGTTAAAGTTCTTCTTATATTATCAAAAGTATTTCTATTTACAATGAAGCCCGTCTGATCTATGTCTATAATGCCGGGATAATTGTCTTCAATCTATCAGCAAAAATACTCATAAACATTTTATAATCAACATTAAGTAATGAGATGGGTCGATATGAAGAACATCTAGTTGGATCTTTATTAGGTTTTAAAATTGGTGAAATAAATGTATATTGCCATGATGGGGGGGTTATTAACTCAGTTTGGGCCAGAATAAAAACCTTATGTATTAATGAATATGTAGTTTTAGAAAGGATTTTATATATGTCTGGTATAATACCATCATTACCCGGTGTTTTGTTTGATTTAAGCTTATTTATTTGTGTAATAACTTCTGTATATGAAATACTCTTGTCCAATAGTTTAATCTGTTGTTTATTAAGCTTTTTATTCATGTTTGTGGTTATAAACTCCTTTATTTTATCTTTAGGTTCCATGTTAATGTTGTTATGGTTAATCTTGTGAAAGTGATTTCTAAATTCATCCAGTATTTCTGGTATACTAGAAACATTCTTCTTTTTCCTTAGAGAAAAGATTTCTTTGATATGGTTTTGTTTATTCAATCTTTTTGTTTTATTTTTAAGTCTATGTAAGTATTTGGGGCTTATTGAATAAGAGAAAAACTTGTATTTCTCTAAAGTTATTTTAACTTTATGAGTTAAAATTTCTTTGTATTTCTCATTTAGTTTGTTTATTTCTTCAATAACTTTCTTGTCCATAATATTTTCTTTATTATTATGTTTATAAGAGTCTAGTTTACTTTGAATATCTAACAATTCCTTATCCCAAGATTTCCTTTTGTTATTATACCATCTGATACTTTGTCCATATAGATATGATTTTAAGGCATCCCAAACATAGACAATGGAGACAGGAGTATTATTTATGTCTAGAAAATGTTGTACTTCTGAAAGTATATATTCTTTATAGTCTTTTAGCTGAGTTAAGTATGCTGGTATCCTTTTGATCTGAACATTATGAGTATTTTTTATCATGAATTCAAAAACAATTGAGTTATGATCAGATATAGGACATGAAATTATTTTGGAATTAATTAAATCTGTTACCATCTGGTTAGAAATAAAGACCCTATCTATTTTTGAATAAGTTTTGTATCTGTTAGAAAAAAAGGTGTATGGTAATGATTTTGACTCTATCTGATTGTTAATATCATTCAAATGATAAGAATTAGCAAAATCATTTAAATGTTTTGCATTAGATGTAATTCTTCTTTTCTTCATAGTGGTAGTATCACTTTCATGTAGTATACAATTAAAATCACCAGCTAAAATAATATCCCCTACAGAGAATGATATGATCTTATCAGTATGATGTTTCACTGTATTAATACCAATTCCAGGTATCCAATATACATTAATTAAAGTGTAAGTCTTCCCATTAATTTGTATTGTAACCATACAAAACATTCCTTTGTCATCCTGATAAGACTTAATGGTTTTAGGAATCATACTTTTATTCCATAAAATAGCCACTCCTCTTTTTTCTGAGTGTGCTCTGAACTAACCAATACTGTATACTTATTAGTGGCTAGTTTATCAATATCTTTTTTTCAAGAGATGGGTTTCTTGCAGGAAGACTAGATTGGCCTTGTGTAGATTAATGTATCTTATTAGGCTTGCCCTTTTACACGGATTATTCAATCCATTAATGTTTAAAGAAATTCCTTTTAAAGATGTCATTTGGCATTTTTAAAACTCAAGAATCTTATGATCGAAATAACAAATAACAAGATAAATAATGTTACATCTCCTCTTTTAGGTGTACCTTTAAATATAGCTGTATTTATTAAATCTCTTATGGGATTTTGTATAGGATTCAATTTTGTTTGTAGTGACAATGAGTGTACAAAATATATTGTGGATGTCAAAACTATATACATATAACAATGAACAAGTGAAAATAATGTAAGGATTAAACCTTGCATCCCGCCTGAGTTGAAAACTCCTACTTAGAGCAGTATTTACTACTCAAGTTAACCCCCTACTCTAAGCAGCAGTACCTCAGCTACCACCTTATCAATTTAATACTAGTTATATTTAACTGAGGTTAACAGTTTTCAATTCAATTATCTATCAAGACAAAACTACACATTTGGTAAAACAGCATCATATAAACTAAAATAAACTTTTTTTTTTTTTTTTTTTAAAAACTGTTCATACTATTATATAGATCTATGTAATTTATAACACTTGTATTCTAATAGCATTCAAATAATCTTAATGTTAGAAATCAAGAGGAGAGAAAATTATGTTCTAACATTCATTTAAATCAAAAACTTTGGCTAATATGATTCAGACATTACATGCATTAAGATGCATCTATTTTCTGTCATGTGAATTCTATCAACAGCTTCCAAAAAAATCTTGAATTGTTTGTATATGAGCATTTACTTAAACTCATTATTGTCAATAGAGTAAAATATTGTATTCATAAAAGTTATTATATATATTATATATATATTTATATATATATAAATCATATTGCATAGTTATGCAGATTCTCAGAAACACCTGCGTTATTACCTAAAAAAAAAAACCATCACACACATAAACACAGACACACACACATACATATACACACACACACATACCCACACACACACACACACATACATATACACATACACATATATACATACATACACACACACACACACACACACACACACAGGTCTGAGGTGGTATTCATGTTAACTGGGGGAAATGTTTTCCAGAGCATTGTGGAACTTCCCCTACTTTTTTATAAATGCAGTGATATCTTTTATATCCACTTGCGTTATCATCATATCAGGCAGACGGGGTTCTCAAATTAATGTCTCATCTGAAGGATGACACAATGAAAATAAGTGCGACACCATGTTATGCTGCAGCACTGTTTGATTATTGGAAAAAAGTATCTAACTACCCAGTATTGGAATAGCTACATCTTGGGAAATTTTTGCAATATGGTGGTGGCCTTTGTAGTAATTCTTTATATCTAGCAGCAGCAGTCTTCCCAGTGTTGGTGTTTGCGGACAAAAGTGATATGACAAAAACCCTCTGCACCTTCTTGAGTAGTGACTGGCTTCTGATAGTTTTGCCTGGGGATTCTTAGGGAGCTTACAAGTAGGAGCACATGTCTTTATCAGCTTGGCAGTTGCTCCTGTCCTTTGACAAGGATCTATAAGGTCTTGGTTTGGTGTGCTGGGCATAGGTGCAGTTCATGGCCAGAGTTAGGACTTGAGTACTTTCTCTAGGCAAGAATACAACCACATTCTTCATGCTATTGTGGCTCAGCTAATTACATGAATATTGGAATGAACAATGGAGAGACCTCCCAATTGTATCAATCTCTCTCCTTTGCTTTAAAGCTGTAGAGTGGTGTGCAGTCCCAGAAGAACTTTAATTTTCTTTGACCTTTTTCTGTTGCTGTTGACCCATGTCCTGTTTCAGAAGGGTAGATTACCTAACTTTCCTTTTTTGTTCAAAGTCAGAAGGCTGTGCCAAGGGATCTATTTGGACCATTTAGAGACAAGCCACTGCTGGTTCCTTTGGAAGAAGTGTTGAGCTTCTTACAGGGACCCTCCTCTTACTGTCTGGCATCTTGTCCATGCTATTGCTTTTTTTTTTTTTTAATCAAACAGGGGAGCATGAGGTCTTTCCCCCATGCAGGTGGTGCTTGCTTGTACCAGGAATGTGCTGACCATTAGTCTGAGTCACTTCCCAAGTCTTCTTCCAAATCTGCAACTTGCAATTCCCTATTTGGTCAGGAGATAGTGGATTTCAGAGATTGACCCTTTCAGCTGCAGGAGAATAACATTTACTTTTTTTTGATGCTCAGCGTAGCAGGAAGAGTAGGTTGAAGTGGTCATAATGTCGCTTCTTTATCTCCCGGTGTCTCTGTACATTTTTCTTTACTCTCATTGAGTTAATGTCTCATTGTGGAGTTCCGGTGAAAAGATCAAACACATTCTGATTTCCTCTCAGTGAATGGGAAGGACATGGATTCAGGCTATCACTTCTACTGCACTACAGGAAACTCCCGTGGTCTTCGCTAGGAATATCATCTATGATTTGTTCAAGAGCAGGCTGCACCTTGGGGCATGGTCTAAACTTTTTTTCTCTTAATACTACCTGCTTGATGGATGGGACATGGTTGGCCTGACTTCCAAGCAGAAACATTTCTCAGTTTGGAAGGAGCATTACCCTTGCCACCCCATTTGGTAAATTATATATATTCTTCAGGTTTCATATGCCTCTACACATGGCTTTGATTCTTGGTTAGAATTATATGGGCAGTCTTCCTTCCATCTTTACTGGTGGTGGGTAGGACCAAGTCCTAGCACTAGGTGGCTGAACTGTTCCTGTGCGAGAGCTGCATGCTGGTTCTGTGTTCCCTTTATAGAAAACTTTCCTTTTGGAAAGTGTAGGCTTGTCTGACCTTTTTTGGGTTTGTGTACTTATTGGTTTCTGATTTCATTCTTGGTCTTAAATGCTGTCCTGTTAGCACCTCAATTTCAGGAAGTATCTCAGAGCTTCAGTTTTGCAGATGTTTAGAACTTCCTTGTCCACTTTCTGGGCTGAGATGTTCTAGCTTGATTCCACTTCTCCTTATTTTTGTCCTTGAACCAGTCGGTTTGTGTCTCCGTAACTTTGTGGAAGTAGAAACTGATGGGAGAGCGATTAGACAGAGGGTCTTTCACTTCACGCAGGTGTTCCAAGAAGTGGTTGTATTGTTTTAGCTTGCTGGATCAGTGGTTTGTCTCCCTGGATTCAAGGAGACAATGGTTAATAATTACCAGATAGTTTTTGGTCATTTACCAACTCTGTTCTCTTCCAGCAGTAGGCAGGTCAGTTCACTGTTTTTGGTCAAAGTATGCTTTCTGGGAGTGGATGCCTCCGGTGTTTGCTTTGAATTAGTTTATTACAAACATTGACTCTACAGTAATTTGGTTTACAATGCTGCCTTTCTATCAGTATTACTGTCCCTAGCAGAGAGTGGGGTGTTTATTCAATGTCTATACTCCAAGACTCAGACTTCTGAGCTGTGTTCTGATGTGATTCTTTAGTTCTTTCACACTGATGGCATTCTACTTCTGTTTCAGTCCATCTCTAGGACATATCAGAAACTGTTCTTAGTGGTAGCTGTAACAGATAAATTCTTATTTTAGCATTTGATCTATTTGGAAGACCACCTTTGCAGCATCAAGTATGGTTTTCCTATTGTCTCAGTTTAGATGGATGTCCCCTCCAGCCAGCCTTTGCTTCTGGAGTTCCCTTTAAGTCAGGCAGGTATATACACATTTATTGTAATCTGTTAAGAATGTGGGACCAAATCTTTATTGTCATTTCTTGATTTTCAAGTAGGTGCTTGCTAATGGCTAATGGGCAGTCTTGTGTGATAGGGGATAATCAAGCTTACGGTAACCTGTGTTACTCCTGGCATGCATCATCGTAGATACAGAGCCATTCCTGAGAACAAGAGCTTTGAAGAAAATGCTGCTAGATTTGGGTTAGTGGAAGAGATGAACTGGACATTAGACCAGTCGAACAGTGTCCTCTCTCAGATGAACCAGGTTGGTAAGACTGTATCTGCTGTTTCCGATCATTTAACTAATGTGCTATATGATCTGGCTTTGCGGCTGCTAGGTCAGCAGTTTAAATCTTGGATGTTACACATGCCAAGCTCTACATAGCCTAGATCCTACTTATTTGAAAGTGCTTTGTCACCTTGTACTCTGGTTTGTCCTCTAAGACCAGCGGGAAAAAGGCTGTTGGGTTCCCAGGATATATTTAGAATCCTCTGGAGAGTTGTCTTTTGCCTTTGTTGTATCTATCCTTGGGAATTCATCATCTTTCCTGTTAAGTGCAAGGATAGAGATGCTAAACTATAATCTCTTCAGAAGAGAATACCTTAAGGCAAAAAGAAGGCTGTAAATATTATTGCTTTTATAAATATTACTGTTTAATAAATATGGAAAATTTACTATTTTCATTTTTTAACTGTCATTTATTTAATTAATTTCTAACTGCTTTTTACTGCTTTTTGTTTGTGCCATTTTATGTAAAATGTTTACGCACTATAATTTAATGTATTCATTTTAAAGATAGATCTGATATTGTCCATTTCATTCTTCCTCACCACTGGATCCTTAGATCCGATATTGGATCCGAACTGGCCATTCCAAAAGACAGATGCTACCAGTCTCAAGCTCCTCCCACTGCCATAATGCCCAGCATGTTCTTTAACTCCTCAGATCACATTTACCGCCTTCCTGGCTAGATACGATTGCGCTGGTCTCGAGCTACTTCTCTGGATAAGTGTTGCCATCTGTGATTATTGGCTATCCTTTGTCTTTATTTCTTATGTAGAGTTTATTATAACTTTTTTTCTGTACTTCCCCTCCCATTCTTAAGTGACCTTTGGCATTAGGGCTGTGCTTTTCTGCCTTCGCACACTTTTTCCCTCCCATACAGCCACTCCTTTCCTCCCTTGCTAACTGTTTTTTCATCGTTCTTTTCTCTATTAAAAAAAAAAAAAAAACTTTGCTGGTATCTTTAATTTGTTGCATACTGTTCTTGTGGTGGTTGCAGTTGTTGTGTGTGTGGTTTCTTGCTATCTCACTGTATGTGCTGGTGTGTGGTGTGTGTTTGCTCAATGGTGGGCAAATCCACCGGATTTAAATGGTGTCTCTCTTGTGGGCACAAAATCCTGCATTCAGACTCGCATGACAAATGCATATATATTGCTTGGGTACTGCTCATTTGGAACAGGAATGTGATTTGTGTGTGGCTTATAACCCCTGTGCTTTAACAGATTGTTGCAGTAAGTTAATATTGAAAGGACCTTTACCCTCATCTGATCAAGAATCTACCAAGCCTGGAGTCTCAAAGGAACTGAAGAAATGGGCCCCTCCAGCCTCCTCTGGGGCTTCTACACCAGTTCCTGAGAAAAGGAAAAAAATTGACAGATCTGCTACCATCAGATCTGAGGAGGATCAGGTCTCCTTCAGATCAGAGGAGTTCCTTGGAGCCATCGTTATTTTCTCCAGATGTGATGCCTTCTCGGATGATGGTTCTTCTTTGTTCAGACCATCAGTAAAGGACACACTTACCTGCAGTGAGCAAGAGGAAAAGAATCTGTCTGCTGTAGGGATCCAGTTTTCTTCCCCTCAGAGGCCTTTTTTCAGGAATCAGTATAGTGGGAAGAAAATGTGTTTCAAAAAGTCTCAGAGTTCTTTCCTGAATTCTCAAAAAGAATCCTCATCCAGAGGCAGAGGATTAGGATTTAATGTGAGATGCCACCTGAGGGGAAGAGGGGGTCCACAAAATCAGGGCTTCACAGAACCTTTTTCTGACATGCCCTATCAGCACTCCTGAATCGCTGCCCAACTGTCCTACTCTAGAGGCAGTCGGGGGCAGATTGTCATTGCACCTAAATGACTAGACAAAACTAACAAATGACATCTGGGTACTAAACATAATTTCCAGAGGTTATTGCACCCCCCAACTTCCCAGAAGGAAGCTCCCCAATATCCTACCCAGTCAGAAGGGAGTATGCTATGAGTGAAGTTCAAAAAGTTCTAATGAGAAGAGTCATGCAACCAGTCCCAACTGAGTAACAAGGATGCGGAACTTACTCATGCTTCTGTTTGGTTCCAAAAAGACAGGAGACCTGCGGCCTATATTGGACCTAAGCAAACTAAATCTGTTTGTCAAGAAGTCAAAGTTTCACATGGTTATGGTTCAGTGCATTCTGCCGTTAGTATGTAAGGGTGATTGGATGTGTTCAGTATACCTCCAGGATGCGTACTATCTCATAAAGATAAACAGACTCTCCAGGAGGCATCTGTGCTTCATGCTAAGAGCCAGTCATTACCAATTCAGAACACTGCCATTTGGGTGCACCACGACCCTCAGGATGTTTACCAAATGCATGTCGGTAGTGGCAGCTCACCTGAGGCTGCAGGTATTCCAGGTGTTTCCGTACTTAGACGATTGGCTCCTGATGGCACTATCAAGGCATCAACTGGAGTTGGTGATGCAGTACCTGTTGCATACCTTCAGTCAGCTAGGGATTGCAATAAATTTGGCAAAGCTGAATCTGACGCCTGTGCAGGCAATAGAGTTCATAGGATCACAACTGAACACAGTCACACAGGTAGCAAACCTACTGTTGCAATCTGTGTCATCTCTGAGACAACAAGTTCAAGTTCTGTTAGATACACCCACTCCTCCAGCAAGACTTATCCTAAGACCTCTAGGTTCCATGTTGGCTGCCATACATCTGGTGCCATTGACAAGGTTCTTTATGTGAGTACTTGAATGGACACTAGCAGTCTAGTAGTTCATCCTGTATCATCCCTTAACTATTCTGATCAAACTGACTTCAGTCTGCAGGCAGCATCTTTAATGGTTGATGCTGTCGGGTAAGCTCCAGCTGGGCACACCTTTTTCCCTCCCACCCTCATTGGCCACACTGACCATGGACACTTCCTTATTGGAGTGGGGGGAGCATTTTGAAGGAAGATTGGTCCAAAGCATGTAGTCCATCTTAGATACCAAATTGCGTATCAGAGTTTTGGAGATGAGAGCAGTCCTTCTGACATTGCAAACCTTTCAAGACTGCCTACCTCTGGGAACAATAGCAATTTATACAGACAGCATGTCAGTAGTCTGGTTCATCAACAAGTGGGGGGAACTCTCTCATACTGTAACACACAATTGACCTCTAAGTCTCCTGTACACCTGTCCTCTGATCCCATTGATACCAAACATTCTACAGAAAGTCAGCAGTTTCAAGAGCACTCTGATTCTCATAGCAACCTTCTGGCCTCATTAGGTGTGGTTCCCCTTCCTGCTGTCTCACTCCAAATATCCACTATGGATACCGGATCCCAAACAGGATCTGATCTCTCACCCATCCAAACACTATTTCTCCAATCTTAGGTCACTGAGACTAACTGCTTGGTTTCTCTACTTCTATTGATTTTAAGAAAGTCCAAGCTAGCCTCCCCCATCTTGACATGCTTCTCAAAAACCTTCTACTAAAAAGGTTTACAATAGAAAATGGAAAAGATTTTCAGTGTGGGCATGGAGTCAGAATATTGACCCTTTCTTAGCTCCCATTTCAGCTGTTCTGCTTTTCCTAAGTTCGCTTTTTAGGAGGGAGCCAGTTTTATGCCTATTAAATTACTTTTGTCAGTGAGTGCTAACTTTTACAGTGTGGATGATTCACATTAACTAGCTCCCATCTCAACATCTAGGTTACGCAAGGCATTTATGAAAGGAAAATTTCTTTTTAGGCCACTTATTAAAGATTCTTCTCCTCCTTGGGATCTGAATCTGATCTTACAATGTCTCACTCAGAGACCCTTAAAATAGTCGGATTCCTGTGACTTAAATTTTTTAACCTGGAAGGCCATTTTTCTTGTATCCATTACTTCAGCCAAGAGGGTATCAGAACTACAGGCCTTATCATCTAAACCTCCATATATTTCCTTTTTCAAAGACAGAGTTTCTCTGAGGACGAATCCTATTTTTATGCCCAAAGTGGCCACAGAGGTGAATATAAACCAGTCCATTTACCTTCAGGTTTTCTTTCCTAACTATTCCAACAAGGGTGAATATATGCTTCACCTCCTTGATGTTCATAGACAGTTGAGTTTCTACCTTCACATTACAAGGGAACATAGAAAATCTGAACTATTCATCTCCTTTTCTCCCAAACAGTTTGGCCAAGCAGTGTCAAACGTAACTCTAGCTAAATGGATCACTCATTTCATTTCCACCATTTACTCCTTGAAAGAACTGTAATTGCCCCATCCACCGAAGGCTCACTCTACTAGGTCAGTATCTACTTATCGGCCTTTATTTATATTGATTTATTTATTTAACATTTGTTTACTAGGATGGTCCAACTGGACAGCTGGTGTCCGTTTTCAGCGGAGTCCTGGGGGAAAAGCCCCCCCCCAAAAAAAAAAATTACAGAATATAAACAATATATATAGCAATAACACAGGTTACAAATATAAAGGGTTAATACAGAGGAATTACATACAAGAGTAAGTGTACTACTCTATAGTCAAGTAGCACTGTAGTATACTATAAGCATGCAAACAGTATTTACAAAATGTAAAAAGAGAGAGTGTGAAATACTGTAGAATGTTTGACTGGACTCTCCATAAGCAGAATGAGAGTACAGAAAGGTCCTCCTGCATATACCCTCCATTAGCAGATTGGGAGTTAAGAGAGGTCCTCCTGCAAATATCTCTATTGATGACATCTGTGCTTTGGCAACCTGGTCCAAGTCACATACCTTTGTTTCACATTATAAATTGGATATACTTTCCAGAAATAGAGCACCTTTTCACTTTGCAGTTTAATGCCATACCCTTCCATACGGACCACCCGGGGAAATTATGTAGCTGAGGACTCTGACTCAGTGGTGAGGAAGAATGAAATGGACAAAATCAGATTTAGGAGTCATGTACTTACCATAACTTGGTATCTGTGTTGTCCTGTTTCATTCTTCGTCACATCCCACCCAACCTCCCCCCTTCCAGGAAATCTAGAGGTATCTAGAAGAGTTTAAGCATCATGGATCTCTGTCTTGAACTTCAGTTGAGGTTATTGTCATTGTTGTCATTCATATTTGTTATTCTCTTACCTTTCTTTCACCCTTTTCTGAGGCATTAAACTCAATCTGAGGAGTTAGAAGAGATACAGGGCACTGTGGGAGTGGGAGGATCTCGAGACTGGTAGCACCTGTCTTTTGGAATGGCTGGTTTGGATCTGATATCTGATCCAAGGACCCAGTGGTGAGGAAGAATGAAATAGGACAACAAAGATACCAAGTTATGGTAGGTACATAACTCTTAATTTTATCAGCTCTGTTGGCACAGAAGAATAAAGATCTGATTACGTCATATGTGGCCTGAGTTTGATTAGTGTCTTGGGTACCTGTCAGAGTTGGAGTGGAGAAGTTAAGCCTGTTCACCTGTTTTCAGGAGGAGGGGGAGGGAAAGAATGCTTGGCCATGCTTTCCACAGTGGAATTCCTGGTGAAGATCATGGATCACATAGAGGGTGTTGTATATATGGAGATAAGGCAAATTGATTGTGCCATATAGAGTTGTGAACATACATTGCACATCAACCCCTTTGATGCTTCAGGCATTCCCTTTAATGATACAGCCATGCAAGAAGGTTGTTTGGGCTTGCAACCAAAGTCTTATCTGCCCAACATGTGTAGGACAGCTCCTGTTCCTGGTTTGCTTGTCTCACAACCTATGGAGTGAATGGGCTTACAGGACTGTAGACCCAGGGAATGAGTGGATCCTTTAGACACGTGGGAGTGGACTCTGGTCAGTGACTGAAATTAGGCAAGTAAAAATGGTGGAGATGATATTTCTTGGTTTCCACATCCATGCCAGTACTGAAACATGTCTGTCTTAAGTCTTGTTGCCATTTTGGGTGTTGTGTAGGACTAATTAAAGCATTTTGCTTTATAAAAACTAAATTTCTGAGAGACTTCTTTTTTCACCTTAAGCTATTTTTACTTTAGCAAGTACATTCTACTTTCTGTTTTATAAATGCTGAGGACTATATTTGATTGTCTGCTATTTGCTGTATGTTCTACTAAGTATTTTGGGATCCTTTTACTGATTCTGTGATTGAGATGAAACAGATGTCTTTGAAAGACAGTTAATTATTTTTTAGCCAAAACTGTACAAAACACATGCTTTATTTGTCTTAGTGACACTTGACAAAATTGAAGTGATTTCCAGATTATCAAGACTCCATTCCCCACTTATTAATAATTGGCAACAGCTTATGACATTGATTCTTAAATTATTTTAACCAGTATTTAAGAGAACAATTAAGATTACCATTCTCTGTTCAGATAACAGGTAAAACCATTAAGGGGAATCAGCAAAACCCACAATTTTTCTCTTGGATTACATATTGTGCAACATTGTAGTTAGTTATACATAGGCGGGTTGAAAGGAGCATGGAAGAGCATTGCCCTTAAGAAAAAATATGAAATTGATGCTTCTGTGTTCTGACTTTTATTATATCACCTGAACACAGATCAGCAGTCTTATGTGTAACTATATTTAATGATGTACTAATAGGGGAAAATGGATGTTAAATAGTAATGCTCATTATATTTTCTGTAAATTGAATGGAATAGTCTTTGTATTTTGTACACAATATATTAATATTTTTCCCTAGACAGTTGAAAATAAGTCTAAGATCAGTTTGTTTTAGGTCTGGGGATTCCAGACATTGATGTGATCTTTATTCAAGTAGTTCCATTTTATGCAACTTTACAAAAGCTTGTACAATTTTTCTAATTACATGGCTTATACATGTGTGCCATAATTTGAACTGAAGCAGTTAAAATGTCCAGAGTATCTTAAGTATTCATTTTTACCACAGGAATTTAGTTAGTATTAGTACCAAAAGAGTGGATGTGATGAGTAACAGTTTAGACTGCATCAGCATTTTAAGTATGTTTATTCTCCTTATAAGTGAAAACATATAAATTTCCATTTGGAAAAAAAGTCTTTATTGTTTATTCTTTTCATTATTACATGTTGTGGTCTAAAAATACCGGGAAGATATTCGACCCTCTCAAAAATAGCAGCAAAGCACAAGCATTATATGCATTTATGTCTGTAAAAGGTGCAGACGTTAGCATGGTTTGTAGAACTGAAAAATGCTAATGCCACATTGTACACAAAGTTACTGAAATAAAGAAGTGATGTAATACCTTGAATTGGCCAACATAGATTTTGCAATTACTCAAGCTTTCAGAGTAGCAAGAGCCCTTCATCAGGAGCTGTTACTGATGTTAGATACAGTGCCTAAATATTCACAATGTGAGAATAGCAAAACATGTAGATGTTCTGCAACATCCTCTCAGAGCTGGGCTAAGCTCTTAGGGCTCAGTGACCACTATAACCACAGCCACACTAGAAAACCACCTCACTCACACACCAAACTCATAGACACTACCACACACCAACCAACACAACAAAATCACACAAAGCATCTAAAGAGGCTCTAAATGAAAGAGGCTCTAAAGCCAGGCAAGAACCCAAGCAACTACAACACCAAAGCAACATCTACCCCACCCACAGTGCATAACAGTCACGTGCTCCACAAAACCAACACAAAGAACAGTCACACTAAACACAGTAAACGGCACCACCTGATGACTCCCCATACAGTGGCTGAACAAGGAGAGGGCCACGGTGACTCTCAGGCACTGTCTCCCGGATCTGGTAGCACACTGAGGCCTGCAGCCGAGGTAGCTACACACACCATAACACACTCCTCCAGGTCACTCCAAGGCCACTCACAAATGTGACTCAGTCATTGTCCAAAAGGACGGTCTGACCTGAGGCGATGACATGGCGACTACATGAAAAGGCTGAGGGCTCAGCCCAGGCCATGCAGTGTGGCAGTGACTCTAGCATCAGCCCGAGTAAGATTGATGCCACACAAGAATGATGACTAGATATCAAGACAAGGTATCAATTTCAACAAAGGCAAGCCACTGGTGATCAAATGGGTCATGCCTCGGCTTGGGATGTGCTAACCGACAAGCCACCCGCTTTAAGGGATGGATGATGGCTTTCACCCCTCAAGGCTTTAGGATATTGCTACTCACTCTTTAGGCTTGGTGCCATAGTAGGCTGAGGAAACAAAACTCCAAAGGTAACCTCCCCTCCAAGCACAATCCACAAGAAGTAAAAAACTAAATGCTACTAAGCTCTCAGAGATGTCTAGCTCACCATGCACACAAGCCTCGACTCTCATAAAATCATGACCTGATCAGATACAGAAAGCAAACCTGGCACCTAACAGCCCCCAAGCACCCAGCACTACCACCTCATACCATGCTTACCTCCCTTTTCAGCCCCGAAACTTGGATCCCGAACCACAAAGAGATGCTCGATGATCCATCAGATACCCTCCCGAGTTGGGTGGCCAAACACATCAAGAGATTATCCATGTGCTGCATCGAAAGTTAAAGTAAACTGCCTTCCAGTTTATAGCCTGCTACAGACCACCCTCTAAAACCCAGGAACCCCCTCTAGGCAGATGAGAGAAAGTCATGAAGGTTGAACCAAAACACCATATAACTTGGCAAACTTTAACCCACTATGGAACTGGGGCTCATTAGCTAGCCTCAACACCCTGGCCCTAGCCCAAAGATTCTTAGAAAACACAACTCAAATGCTATGGAACAACACCAACCCCAGAGGGAAGACAACAAACACCAACATGTCAATCATCACCAGCAGGACCTCTATGCTCAGAGGCCTAGTGTGTATCCAATCTCCACTGAAAAGACTAATAAACTATCCTCATCTCCTATTCACATCCCATCCCCCCACACCCCTGCCCACAGAAAAAAAAACTTCTCAAAAGCAAATTTTTATTTATACCAATCTCCCGAGAGTGGAATCTTCAAAGCCCCGGGCCTGTGGAAAAATCTGTTGAAAGCATAGAGATCAACTTACTTACCTTCTATATGAACCTTCAGGAATGCATGGATCATCACAAATCCACCCAAAACCAAGACCCAATCCTCCAAAGGCAAGCGACCTGTCTAACAACAAACAGCCATAAACAAAACAAAGGATACAATAGAAGGAGGAGATTACTATAGAATGAAAAAAGTCCTGAAAAGGGATGGCAACTGATCAATATTGGCAAAAGGCACCTCACGGGCACTCAAAAAAAATTGTCTAAGGCCAGCTTGAGACAAAAAATTAATCAGGACACTAACTTAGTTCCATTTAGCTTGTTTTAGTTATGTTAGGAACCTGGGTGTAATGCCCAATATGCTCAATAAAAGTCCAAAATAAAAAAATACACTGACATGACAGACATCCTAGCAATCTAGCAACCAGGTTCAAATTTCAACCAAAGCACAAAGCCCAATTTCTGCTCATGCAGAGTACAAGATGATGCATCTCGTGCTCAGGTAAGAGTCTCAGCAAAAAAGCCAGCAACACAGCATCAATGACAGGAGGCTCAGAAAAGAGCTAGTCCAACATGAACTCAAGAAGAGGCTAATCCTAAAACTACAAACTATATGTCTGCCCACTACAGGGCGTGCCCAAAGAGTGTGCCCAACCATAAAGGTGGTGCCTCATCCATAAGGAGCGGAAGGTGGAAGCCTCGCCTGAAGCCCCATACAAGCCTGACTAAGCTAAGTAGCATCAGAAGCCTCAAAAATAATCTCATAATACATAATAAATAAATAAATCCTACTACAGAAGAAGCCACACCCAGTTAGAACTACTGGGTTAAATCCTGCCTCTAGCAGATGGTTGATTTCTTTGAAACAGTTCTTTTAGCAAGGGGGCCGAGGGGAAGGTGGTCCACACAGCCTACCTGGACCTGCATAAAAGCCCTTCGATACAATACCCCACTCTCGCATTATAGATAAGCTCACCATAAGCAATATAAACCCCTATGGATTGGATGGATGGATTACCAAGCCTTGCTACATCACAGACAGCACATGGTTTGTCAGACTCCATGCCCCCATGTCCTCCAAACCCACAAAGCTCAGTGGTGGGACTTCTATAGACCTGCAGGACTTCTCTTATTCGGTATATATTTCTGGGAGGTACAGGCAGGCATGGAAGGACTGTGGCTGACCAAGAACTGAATGATAATGGACTGGGCACCATAATCACATCTCCTCTCCGAAGCAACCTCATAAAAAAGAACAGCATAACAACACACAACTGGTGCAGCCCTCAGCCATGCCTCAAGCTAATGCCAAAAGTGTATCCTGTCCAAAAGTGCAAAGTGCTTAAAACCTTAAATTAAATGGTAGGTGGTATCCAAATTAACAATTAAGAAGTAATTAGGGAAGAAGGGACCCAAGTTGATAGCAATCTCATTTGACAATTGGCCAGAAGTGGTTAGAAAAACATTTTTTATAGCCCACCTAATCATGAAGGGATTCACATCTAGATCAGGGAGGGGAGATCATCCTCTTCTCTTTACTCTCATCAGGCATTGAGTACAATGCCCCTTTGGGATGTTTGGTACCCTTACCACCAGACACACCTGCAGAGAAAAAACCCAAAAAGTACCTCACCACAAGAGGACCAAAGGGGCTCAAACAGATGCCATATGCTTTAAAGAAACTCCAGCTCTACTCTTACTCAGTGGCCACCTGTTCAGAGTGATCTGTGCCTGCCGTGATAAAAGCCATGCCCAACCCGAATTTAATGGACATGCTACTTCCAAAAAAATCCCATCCATGAGCGAGCTCGAGAGACGACTTGAACTCAGCACTGAAATAAATGCTGGAGGAAGGCTGACGCATATAACCCCCAGAGGTTCTTCACTCTGGAATAAAAATCCCAGTCCAGGTTAGGCCCCTCATTGACTCTATTCAAGATTCAAGAGGAATCTTGATGAGTGGATGGGAGATTGTAGGTTTGGTATTATCACTTCTGTGTCACTGTTAGACAGAGGCATACTAACTTTCTCGAAAAAAGTGCATAGCAAAATAAATTTAAAAATGGGTGGTGAAAGCCAAACACATTCTGGCTAGGCTTATAAATGCCCTAGGGCAGATAGCCTAGTATGAACCTATGAACCTATGAACTTGTGCCCTAAAAGGCAATTACATACTTTTTTCTTATTGGCTAAAAAATGCCCTTGCAAAAATCTCAGGGTGGAAAGAAAGTATACAGCTTTGATGCTTAATATAACAACTACATATTGGAGACAGACATTTGTGTGTGTGTGTGTGTGTGTGTGTGTGTGTGTGTGTGTGTGTGTGTGTATATATGAAACTTTAGAAGACTGAATAACTGCCTGCCATATAACTAAATGTTCTTCATGCATATTACAATGGAGCCAATGCTCATTTAGCAAAAGAGCTAACAGCCCAAGAGACTGCTCTGACACATATGACACCTGATGGGAAAATAAGTCATAGCGAAAGAGATGCGTAGGGAGATCTTTTAAATCCAGAGAAGGAAAAGAAGAAATTCTAAGTTATAATTTGTTAGTCAATCTAACAAGCAGTCTTTGTGAGATAGATGCTTTGGTTAACAGAAGATGCTAATTTGCAGTAATGTCCAGATCACGAAGAAATGATTTGTTATGAAAAAGGTAGGGACTACAGAGAGAATAAAATATTAGGTTAAAATGCACTGCATCACCTCTGTAATCCATTGTCTCTGCATTTTCTGTTAGTGGACCAGCACAGCATTTCTTATTTTTTTTCCCTACTGTGGTAGATAAATGGACACCAAACACAAGTGCCAGCAAAGCTTAACAGCCCTCTTGGCTTTTTTATGTTGACTGCGATCTGCTCATTTGCATCTTCTGTAGTATTTTTGCAACTTGTATATCCTTAGCTGGTATGTCCCACCATTTTGGCTTCTATCTGTACTGTCTTGGGGCAATATATATATATATATATATATATATATATATATATATATATATATACACACACACACACACACACACTCGCGCGCAAAACTGGAAGAGATACAACCTTTACAGACTGGAAAATAAAGCATCCCAGGGTACCTGGAAATTATTCCATGGAGGCATGCTCTAATTCATTGTATGCAGGGTGTGTGTGTGTGTGTGTGTGTGTGTGTGTGTGTGTGTGTGTGTGTGTGTGTGTGTGTGTGTGTGTGTGTGTGTGTGTGTGTGTGTGTGTGTGTGTGTGCGTGTGTGCGTGTGCGTGTGCGTGTGTGATAACTGTTAATTTCTTGGGTAAACATTTTTTTTTTTGTAAGAATCATTTTCCTCTTCAGTCAGACTTTTCTTTAACCCATCTGTCCTTCAATAGTACTGTCCCGTTATCCCAATACTCCATCATGCCGATCTGCCAGATCTCTCCTTGCCCCCCCCTAAGACTATTCCAGTATTAATGGGGCCGGTCATGATCTTGGATATCTGGGGGCTCGACACATATTTGCATCCATCCAGCAAATTATGGGAAGTATATTTTGTAGAAAATAGTGGGGTATTATCGGCGCTAGTTGCTTTAGTATTAGGCATGAATTGTATGTGATATTGACACAGTTATATTTAAGTAGTGAAAGGTCATGTCATTCTATGGTTACATTTTACTTATTTAGAATTTGAGGAACAGTAAGAGTTGCTCCCATCTGTTTGGTCACTGACTAAGGTGTTCAGAAGATTTTTGCGCATCGGTCAGTTCAAGTGCTTCCTGGATCACTCAGTCACTGATGAAGAATTTTGTCCACCCCAATCTATACTGTGTAATCCATCCATCCACAGCCCCTATTTCCCATTTTGCACATGGGGTTGGGGTGTCGCTTCAGCAGTGACAATAATCTAGAGCCATGCTTTACACTGCTGTGTGGTTACCCCTGCCGCAGAAAAGTACACTGTAAGACTAGAGATAAATATCAGCAATCCAGGAGTGATCTCATAGTGTGAGGAGAAACGCTATCTGCTGTCAGCTCTTTGACTTTGAAAGAAGGAATCTTAACTACAGTTCGGGTGATCTGGGAGTGGTAAGCAACCTCCTTGGCACTGAAGGACCTGGCTGGGGTAGTGTTGGAGCATGTAGCTGATACTGGCTTATTGATATGAAGAAAAGGGTTTGGTACATATCTTGATGCTGCGATACTTGTGAATTAGACCACAGGTTTACATTCTGTGCAGGAATGTGAAACATGGGTAGTAGCCTACCAAGCAGACTCTTTCTCTAGCTAGGCATACTGGATTGTGGTCGCACCCACTGGCAAGGAAAGTAACATAGCAGACTTTGTACCTCATGTGATGATGAGGAGGGGAAAGGGTGAGAAGTAGGATAAAATTTCCTGACGTCTTATAGGATAACTGTGCACTATCCTTGACTCTTGTCTAGCCTGCCTGATATCCTTAGATTCTTGGAAGTGAAGGGATGAATGGGTCACTGGGGGCTGGGAGGTTCAATGATTGCAGGGAGACTGAAGGGTTAAAAAATAATAAAATATTGGAGGTGTGAGTTCTAGCCTCTGCCATGTTTATGACCACAGACAAGGATGTTTTGAAGGTCCTGCATTAAAGTGTTTCTTGACTGAATTAGTAATTGAGCGGAAGACCTGACCCACCTCATGGACACTAAGATGGAGGTAAATGCCAGCAAACTCTGAGACATCTGATAATTTGCCTGCTTGTTGATGTTTTGCTTGCATAATGTTTACAGTAGAATTTGTGATGTGAGAAATCCAATAATTTCCCCATTTAAAAAAAGACTTGGTTACAACTAAAATGCTTCTGCCACATGCAGTTCTAAAACTGTTTGGCCACACATTTATGTCCATTAGCTTTGAGTAAGCACTATTCAATTTGCCGAGAAAAAGTTTGAACGTGATATGGAATTATGTTACCTAATAAGCTGTGCTGCTTCCTTGCACCTGCCTTACACTAATTGGCTTTAAATTAGGTCATTGTTTGGGCTTTCTTTATTAACCTACCCATCAGTCACACCTTCCACATATCACTAACCCCTGTAATTGCTGTTCATTACATTCAGTCTGTCAACATGTAAGATTAGCCTAGCCAGTACAAGGAAAAATATCCTTTTATTGTCATTAGAATTATCATAATGTTCTCACTCAAATGACTGAAACTGGTAAGCCTACACAGAAAACACAAATCTAGTCTTCTATTCAACTTGCTTGTTTACATTATGCTCCTAACATTTAGTTCTTTGACTGTCAATATTTAGGTGAAGTCCATAAATGTATCATGTAAGACCCAGCACACTCTTGCATACAGAACCTACTAAAAACACCATTTTCAATTTGCTAATCCATTGCTTAGCCTTAATTGTAATTATTATTTTTGATTCATACTCCGTTAAAATTTTAGTTGTATTTGACAGCTTTTCTGTTGTCTGTAAAATATATGGAAAAATGTTTCCCCCAGCAAAATAAAATTACTGTGAAAATTACTGTTATGCTTCTAATAGCATTTCAGCAAACCTGTGCTATATACACTCTAATCGTGGACCACCCTTTAAATGTTATTATTTTATTACCCCTTTTATTATGCATAGTCTAACAGGACCACTCAAAAGTGTTTCTGTATAACTATGAGAAGCATTTGTAGCAAGGTAGTACAGCTTCCTATATTAACATACTTTAAATAACAGATGTGTAGTTAAAAAAAGGATTTAATTTATTAGCTCAAAACAAACTGTTTGACCACCTCTAGGACACTGCTAATTTCTTCGTGTAAGGAATACTCATGATCATCAGTGATTTTTAAAAAAGTGTTTTTTTTTTTCAAGGGGAAAAAACCCCCATGTATCCCATCCCTCAATGTGCGGATTCTCCATCTCATACCCAGACTGTAAATCTACTGCCTCCAAGATTGCACAAACTTGGATAATATTTATTTGCAGACTGAATCTATGTATTTGAGTTTCTGACACAGGAATACATAGATGAGAGGTTCTAGCTGTGTGCAAATAAATCGTGAATATCTGAACCTCAGGTAAGAAAATAACCCCCCCAGTAAAAGAGATCTTAGATTCAGAAGTGCTTTTCCCAGGCTTCCCAATATTTATATGGGATTGATTCATTAAAATTAATGGATTCCAACATTTTTCACAAAAATGCAATGCAAACCTCCTGAGAAAAAGTAATTTTTGGATTCAACTCAAACCATTCTCAGCTTTAACAGTAGAGTTTAGGAAAGCTGCTGTATGTAGTTTGTTTCCCTTCATTTACAATGCCTGCCTAAATTTCACCTGCATTTACACCCTCAGCCCCCACATTCTTTAACCAACTAGCAGAGGGTAGTGTTTATCTGCCAATAGCCAGCATCTGGTGTTAATTTTTCACTGGCAGATTAGAAGCATCCCTCATGACCACATAAATCTTGAAGGTTTAATACAGCTTATCATTTGACCTGACTAAAATAGACCCATCTTTGGAAGAGTACTGTAACTTGGGTCATGTACTCCCCACCTCACAAAGTCATATATTTTTTGGTACCTTAATCCCTGCAATAATGTGATCTGCTGTCCTTTTTGATTTGAAGCACTGAACAAACATATAAATTTAGACCCTACAGTTTGCAGTAGCATTGTATATGTGTATAGTATATATTTGTACATAATCTTTCTTTTTAGCTTATGTTTATTAGAGGTATTTAATGTTATGAGGATTTTGAACTATGTACCCATTGTGCTTGAACCTTTTCTCTATGGTATTGTCATGCTTTTATTGCTTGCTACCTCTTATATGAACTAATAAAATGTTATTGGAAAAAAAATAAGTCTAGACCCATCCTATACACTTGTAGAGGAATGGAGAAAGGAGATTCTGCCGATGGGGGTGACTGCAATTAGGGATATAGACAGTAGTCAAGAGGAGACTGGAAATTATTGGAGAAAACTGGCAAAGGAAACAAGGTATTTGGAGCAAATAACTAGAAAGGGAAAGGTAATAGAATGGGAAGAGGCCAAGAATTTATTTGGACTGCAGGTTAGAGATTGCCTTCCCCTATTAAGGATTGATATCAGAATATAAGCAAAGAGAAAGAAATAGGAAATTCGTAAACGAAAGACCAGCACTGGTAGAGTTTGTAGTAGAATCTAGAACAGAAGCTGCCATTAAAAAAGGAATAATTTATAGAGCACATAAAATATTTTTTGATAACTGTAAGAATCTATCAAAAGAGGTTAGAAAGGGTTGGATAATTAATTCACAAAGAAACAATGGGAGGATATATGTATGTCTCCCAAATATGCAACAAAATATAGAAGATTTAAGATTTTTGCAATGAAATGTTTACATCTATATTTTTATGCCCCAAATACACTCCAGAGAAGTTTTCCTCATGTAGACAACAAATCTTGGAGGTGTGATGGGGGAAGAAAGAGGTTGGTGGACTTTTAGGATTCCCAGTGGGTTGCACTGTTGGAGATGCTGGGTGGGCTGATTGGTGTGACGAGGGAGATGATTTTTTTGAGCAGTTATACAGAATCGGAATTGCCTAGACATGCTAAGGCCTTGCTGCGTCTAATTATGGTGGCTGCCAAAAAGCAATTACTAGAAAATGGAAATCAAAATCTAAACCCACTATATTAGAAGTAGTGAGTACAATAACAGAGGTAACACAACTGGAACTGAGATCTTTAAAAAAGGGTAGGAGCAAACTATATAGGAAAAAAAGGTAATTGTGGGAATAACACATACAGGGGAGGAATGAGGTTCAAAAGAAAGCAGGACTTAAATGAGTTATGTAATGTTTGACTGAAAAAGATTGGGCAGATAAGTGATGTATATTGTTTGCAACTGGGAGTATATCACCATGGTTTGTGATGTAAAATGCTTGCAACTAGGATTGTGTCGGTGTGGTTCATTTTCATTTATATAAATGTATGATTGTTTATGTCATAAGTGATGGTTAAATAAATATGCTTCTTGTATAAAAAAGGGGTCAGGAATTGAATAATGTATGTAACGTTGCTTAAGTTATATGATATATAGCAGTATATGTGAAGTATAATGTTTGTTAATGGTAATTTTATACAACTTGATTATTTTTGTATAAATGTAAATTTACCTATATCGCAAGTGATAATTCAATAAAAGGTGTTTAAAAAAATCCCATAGATTTGTACTCATGAAACTCATAACTAAACATTTGACACTTTACTGGCATATTATCATCAACTGATAATGCTTTACACTAAGTTATGTGTTTTGTTATTTTTTAACCTGATAAGTGAGCTGGCCCATATATACTTTTCAGCTGTAACCTGGATCATAAGGGTAAGGATGAATGTAATATATCTGAGTGGAGAGCTGTAATCTGGATCGTAAGGGTAAGGATGAATGTTATATATCTGAGTGGAGAGTTTTGTCTAACCAATCAACCAACATGTTTTTTGGGAGGGGAGAGGAAAAACAGAATATTCAGAGAAAACCCATGCAGACATGGGGAGAGTACGTAGACCTCACACAGTCATTGTCCCGAGGACAGATGTGAACCATAGACCCTGGTGCCATTAAGCAGGGATGTTTCATAAAATCTGTGAGGGTAAAACACTCCTGTACTCCATGGCACCTGAGGTAAAACCCAGTAATAGTGCAGTGTAACTGTGCCTTGATACTACACCAAAAATTGATGTTCCTCACGCACTATAGACTTATAAGTGACATAGAACTGCTGAACTTACCAGGCATAGTTAGTAAGGTTTCTTACACCACAAACAAAATTATTCATCCTTGGCTAGGAAATATGGAAAATGCTGCACAACTGTTAGACCAGTATTTGAAAACCTCACTATTACCAGTGCCTGACTGTCCCAGCATTATAGTAGCTGATCTCGACCAGACTTACAGTGCATGATAATATTACCCCTTACACTTACACTAGCTTACCCTAAACAAGCTTAAACTGTTTTTTTAGCTGTTTGCTGCATTATTTTAAAATCTGCACTTAAAGTTACTTTTTAGTCGAATTTGATCGAAAGTTTGTTTGTTTGTTTAATTTAACTGTTGAGGCTGTCCACTAAAGTGTGCTAGCCTGTGTAACTGATTTATCACTGTTTCTGCATTTTCTGTGTGTTTCTATCAAAAAAACAAAAAAATAATCCTTGTTTTCCTGCCTCTCCTCGACTAGTGTAGACCAGTTTACAGGCATTGCTGTATTCTGGGCTGTGGTGTAGTTCCTGTGTTGTCCATTACCTTACTTGGATAGAAGGAAGTTTCTTTGCTCACCAGTGGGAGTGGGGAGCCTTGAGCAGCCTACCTGTCCCTGTAGGAAGTGACCTCAGCACAAGAGCTGTAGTAATTGGTTGTTTTGGACCATTTCTAGCTCTTTTGTAGTTCCCTGTTTAAAATCCGCATTTGCACGGCTTTGCGCGGTTGTGCGCATAGCACAGCGCCGGTTAAACAACTTCTGGCTCCGTCAGGTCTGCTCTTCAAATTTTCCCTTAAGGAAGCTCTACTATTAGTATAATTAGACTACTCGCTATATTATAAGCCTAGCACTTGTTCTCAAAACTTCTCTACTAAGTAAGCGCACTCATACTAAGTAAACACTACATCCACCTACCACCCCTGTGAATATCCACTTCCCTTAAAGGCACAGCACTCCCTTATACTGTTCTAGCATGTCGAGTGGTAGATTACTGCCGTCCTCTCCAGTTCAGCTGGTTAATCTGGGCATCTTGAGACAATGCTACAATTGTCTCATGTACACAAACAACCCTCTCCTCCTCCCAACAAACACAAATACAATTGAGAGATGCAACTATATAGCCAAACTGGAGGCTGAACTCTCTCAACTCAGGGCTGGCATGACCAGACAGGAGGAGATGGTAACCACACACACAACAAACCCAGTCCCACATAGACCTACCACAACTGCAAACCAAACACATAAAAACACAAAGACATACTCGGAGGCTCTAATAAAATACTTACCGAAACAACAGAAGCTCCCAAAGCAGACATCCAAAAATCCACCACCTCAAAACAAAACACATGCAACACATACTTCAATAAATCAGTGTGTCAACCAATCACAGCCCTTAAGGACAAACACAATGCCTGATACACTAGTAATAGGTGACTCTATAGTCAGACACACTGATGTCCCGCTTATCAGGCTGAACAAGGGGAGGGTGACTGTGAGCTGCCTATCGGGAGCTAGGATCCGCCACATAACACACGCACTCAGGTCACTCCAAAGCAAGTACAAATATGACTCCGTCATTGTCCATGCTGGCATGAATGACCTGAGACGTACCTCCCTGGACTACATGAAAAGAGACATAGAGGAGCTCTCTGATTATGTAGCCCAGGCTGGTATGACCCTGACCCTGAGCAGCATCTTGCCCTCACCAAGAATGATGCCACAATACAAAGACAAGACGATCAGCTTTAATAATTGGCTCAAGTACTGGTGTCATTCTAAGGGGATCCAATGTCTGTTTGCCTGGGATGACATGTTGGACAAGCCATGCTGCTTCGCAAGGGACGGCTTGCACCTGTCAACACTGGGCTTCCGGATATTGGCTAAGGCTCTTGCCACCCCCATAGTGCCTTTTTTAGGCAAGGCTCAAAAGACAAACCCACCTCCTTAGAAAACAAAAATGGAAAAATCTAAGGGTAATGCTGCTCAACGCCAGAAGTCTAAATCTCAAGATGCAGGCACTCGATGCACTCCTCAGTATGGAGAACATCGACGTCTGTGCAGTAACTGAAACCTAGTTCAAGGCTCCTGAGAGCACCCCAGCGCTACCAGGCTATACCACGTATCATGCTTTTCAGCCCCAAAACCCGGGCCGAACCACAAAGGGAGGGGGAGTGTCCATATTCATCAAGGACACCCACACCTCCAGGTTAGTAGCAACACATGAAGCATCAGAGACCATACAGGTGCAACTAACCATAGGCAAAACTGCTATACAACTGGTAGCATGTTACAGACCACCCTCCCAATCTCAGGAACCCCACTCAGCCTTCCTGAAGACATTGGAGGATATGAATGTATCACAAAATACCGTCATACTGGGAGACTTCAACTACCCAAACATAGATTGGGTACATTATTCTAGCCCTAACACCCTAGCCCAAAGGTTCCTGGAATTCATAAATTCAAATGCACTGGAACAACTAGTCTCCTCTCCCACTAGGGGAGATAATATACTAGACCTGATCATCACAAACATGGGGACAAAATGCTCCACACCGGAGGTATACCCCTCACTAGTGAGATCTGACCACAAACTAATCACCCTGGATATACATATCCCACCTCCACCCCCAGCACAAAAGACCACAGTGAAAAACTTCTCAAAAGCAGACTTCACTCTTCTTAAGACTGAGATGGTATCCTTTAAGCCCACTGGGCCAGTGGATACCACATCCCACAATGCCGAATCCTTCACAAATGCTTTCTATGGACATCTCCAAGAATGCATGGATTATACAATCCCAAATAAATCAAAAGTCCCTCTCCACCAAAGGCAAGCGTCCTGTCTGGTGAACCTCAGCCATTAACAAATTGTATAACAAAAGAAGGAAGCTACTGCACGACAGAGCAAAATCCCATAAAGGGAAGACATCTCTGATCAACATTAGCAGAAAACTATGTTCTCTCATAAAAACATCCAAGGCCAACTTTGAGAGAAAAATCGCTAAGGACACTAAAGATAACCACAAAGCTGCCTTCAGCTATGTTAGAAACCTGAAGGAAACCCTCAGATATGCTCAGAGTTAGTTCACAACAACAAAAATACACTGAACCCACAGATATTGCCAACATTCTGGCTGACAGGTTCAGTGCAAATTTCTCCCCTCCCTCACCCCCAAAAGAAGAAATACTTATCCCAGCTGAATGTAATCTCCCTGTCATCTCAGATGTCCAAGTGAGAACTGCCCTCAACAAAGCTAAAAACACAGCATCAATGGGACCTGATGGTATCCCGGGTTGCGTGCTACGTGAACTCCAAGAGGAGCTAAACCCGCACATAAAAATGCTATTTAACCTTAGCCTTACTACAGGATATGTACCTGAACACTGGCGTACAGCAACAGTGGTCCCACTCCACAAAGGGGTACCTCTACAGACCCTGGGAACTACCGCCCCATAAGCTTAACCAGCCTGGTCTGCAAAGCTATGGAAAGAATCATTATGGAACTCATAAACAGAGACATAGGGGACCTACAGACACTTGACCCCACCCAGTTCGGCTTTGTAAAGGGCAGATCCTGCCTTTTGAACCTGGTTGACTTTTTGAAACAGTCACTAGAGCCATTGATGAGGGCAAAGCAGTCCATACAGCCTACCTGGACTTGGCTAAGGCCTTCGACACAATACCCCACTCAGGCATCATAGATAAGCTCAACAGCTTAAACGTAAACCCTTTTGTCACTAGATGGGTTGCAAACTGGCTAAAGGACAGAACCCATAAAGTTAAAATCGCTGGAGCAATGTCAGACTCAAAGCCAGTCACAAGTGGTGTCCCACAGGGATCTGTTCTGGGACCCCTCTTGTTCGGCATTTATTTCTCAGATGTTAAAGCAAACATGGGAGGGTTGTGGCTGACAAAGTTCACAGATGACTGCAAACTAGGCGCCATAGTCAATACACCAGCGGACACATACATCCTACAAAAAGGCCTCACAGAAATGGACAACTGGTGCCGGAGTCACGGCCTTAAACTAAATGCCAAAAAATGTATAGTCATCCCCTTTGGGAAAAACAAAGTACCCACAAATTATCACATAGACAGCAACCCACTGAGTACGGAAAAAGTAATCAGAGACCTAGGGACCCAAGTAGACAGCGACCTCTCATTTGACACCCACGTTGCCAAAGTGGTTAGAAAAACATTCTACCTTGCACACCTCATCATGAAGGGATTCACATCCAGATCCAAGGATGTCATTGTACCCCTATACTCCTCCCTCATCAGACCCATGATTGAGTACAATGCCCCATTTGGTATGTACCTCACCCGGCATTTACAACAGCTGGAGAGACCACAAAAGTACTTCACCAAGAGGATCAAGGGTCTCCAACATATGTCTTATTCTGCCAGACTAAAGAAACTCCAGCTCTATTCAGTAGCATACCGCCTGCTCAGAGGTGATCTTTGCCTGATGTACAAGGCCATGTCCAATCAGGATCTGATGGACATGCTCCACCTCAAAAAATCCAAATCCATCAGGACCACGAGAGCTAAAGACTTAAACCTCGGCACAAGTATGAATAGGACATGCTGGAGAGATAGATTCATAACCCAGAGGCTTCCCATGCTTTGGAACAAGATCCCAGTTCATGTTAGGCAGAGCCCCTCACTGACTCTCTTCAAGAGAAATCTTGATGAGTGGATGGGAGATCGTAAGTTTACCCCAGGGGTCACATCTGTGTCACTGCTAGACAGGGGCACAGTAAACTAATTCTATTATATAAGGGGACCTTCATTGTGTCACTACTAGACAGAGGCACAGTATTCTAAATCTATTCTGTGGATTTTTGTACCATTTCATGGGGTGGCGAAAGCCACATCACTATGGCTAGGCTTACAAATGCCCCAGGACAGATAGTCTAGTACTAAACTATGAAACTTCCACCGTTCTGTCGCCACCTACAGTCCCTTCCAAAATTGTTGATTTTCAGGAAGTTAAGAAACTTCTACTTACTTCCCCACACTGCATTTCACTCCTCTGATTAAAAAAACAAAAAAAAAGTGTGGTTCAGATTTAGGAGGCAGAATGCTGTAACTGTCACAAAAATAATCCATAGAAGTTTAATACAGGGCACAGTATCTGCAGAGTACAGGCCGAAAAATGAGATATTTATGAATATTGTAAAGTGCGATCACAAATATGCACCTCATTTATTATGTGTAAAAAGATCGAGACTGCGGTACTTAGTTCTTCTCCTTATTTGGAGTTACTCTGATCAATGAGTTATTATACATAAATATCAGAGATGTGAGTGATAATGTTGCAGGGGATAGAGTGCTCCTGGATGTATTTTAAGTGTTACTTCAGTTTTGCTGTTTGTTGTTGTAGCGGGTACTCATAGTTTTGTGATTACAGTTTAGTATCAGTCACAATTAGATCATGCTTCCTTTAGGAAGCCAACCACAGAATGTAAACCATTTTTGTCATTCTACTCCACAAAATAGGCCTTTGCACCACCTAAATTAACTCTAGGCTGTTTTCAAAGCTGTGTATTGTGGCCAGAGTCATGGGGCAATCAGTGAAGGTATGACTACTGTCCTGTATCAAAAGTTCTCATTTTAACAACTTCACAATATAAGTTCACAAAAAGTTGTAGAGCTAAAGAGTTTCATGCAGGATTTTTATTTAGAAATTCAACAAAATTCAGATAATAGCTGCCCTTTACTGCTACGACTACTACTAACTAAGAAGCATTTAATCCAGGGAATCACTCTCTGCTACATCTAAATCGATCCAGTACAAGTTATTTGTACCAGTATGTCTTGGTTGTGTAGTTTCCTTTTGTACATTAAAGCAGTAAATGGGTGACAACTATTCCAATTAATTCTGCATTGATAAAGCTGTCCCACAGAATTTATTATTGGGTCCAGTGTTTTTAATGCGTATGTGCATCATTTAAAGAAAAACTAAAGTTTGTTCAGTGTATGCATGTCTTTGCTATCATGTACTGTGCCATGAACATTCATATATCCTTCACAGACAAGTCTGATTAACTTTATCCATTTTCCATTTGTCTTCTGAGGCTAACCATGTATATGGCAGTACTGTACTTAACTTGTAAATAACTACAGGTACCAGCACTTATTGTTTTACTCAACAAGCAGCACCTTGATCAAACGTTTGATTTGCAGCATGCATAGATGTTTTTATTGCTTCTCAGTTAATCTTAAAACATGTTGATTCCTGCTATTAGTTAGTTTCCATATGATTAAAAAAAAACATTATGCTACACCTGACACTAGGAAAACACTGATTGTAGTACTGCTCATTCCTAAGCTTCTCTGTGGGTACTTGACTTTTTCTGTAAGGTAGTTAAGATTACATTTCCAAAGCAGGGTCACCTCCTAATAACGTTATGAAGTTTATCTTTAATGACCGTTGGAAAGCATATTATTATTCTCCTTTAAGAAGAATATGGTGGCTTGGACATCACTTCCTTCCTCCCTTGCCAGCTCCTGTAGGCTGCCAAGCTACTGTTTGAACTTTGGTCACCTGCGACATAGTCACAGCTTTGTACCTCAATGCTCAGAGCTGGCTAATAAAGCTATCAAGTCTTGATTCAAGAACAAGTGAATCTTTCCTTGTTGTGTCACTTGATTATAACACCACCATTATCCTCACTGCCATCCAGTCTTGCTCCATCTATTAGCTACTTCAGTATGTATCCCTCTTTGAGATATCTGCCCTTATTTATTCAGTTTGCTGCACTTTTATTTATTTATTTATTGACTTTTTTTAACCTTGCCTGCCTGGGTGCATTTAATAATTTATTTATAACCTCACATGGTTACTTTAACATCTGTATAATTTCTGCAGTCCATTTTGTCTTATCTTTCTGCCTATATTACTGTTTCTTCCATGTTCATCTATACTTTCTATCCTTTTATCTCTGGCTTCCTAGTCCAGTTTTAGTGTAAGCCTTCTCATCATTTCCACTTATCTCTCTCCATTTGTCCAACAATATTCCCACCATATTACATCTGCATGCCATATTTTCCTGCTCCTCTTGCCATCTTATTTACTGCCAAACAATTTTGCTTGTGTCTAGGATGCTTTGCTAAAAATTACCCCTGATACCCGCTACTTCTGATTCGCAGGCCTCTACTGAGACCTATTCGGAGTCCGATATGCCGCGAGATGCTTCTTCGACTATGGAACCTGTAGATGGGTCCGGAGCCGCTGTGCAGGCACCGGCTTCTGAGGGTGTATTCAGGCCTGCAGGCATTCATATTAAACCAACGCCATCGTTTTCATCCAGGCCAAAAACTCGCACCACACCTAGAAAACTGACGACCAAACCACAGACTCGGGCCCATATGCCTAAAAAACAAATGCTTAGAATGGCTGAAGACCTTATTATCTTAATTAGGTGAAGCCAGCCCTCCCCCTCTAAGAGACCTAGAGCTGATTTTTTTCCTGATTCTTCTGATCAGGAATCTGATATTTCTGCTCCTTCTGATTACCAGGATTTGCCCTTATCTACTTATGAGGATTCTGATGCAGAGGATTCTATTCCCTCTGCTTCCCCTCCAGAGGATTTTTCTTTCGGTGAAACCATGTACACTCTTAGGGAGCATTTCTGCTGGGAAAGCCAGGATTACTCCGAGTCCAAAAAGAGACTTGGGGAATTCTTACTACTGCCACCTCAACACAGGACTTTAGCTATCCCTCCTGTTCTGGACATTGTAGACTATGCTTTCTTGGAATCTAGCCTTACCCCAGACACTTTACCTCCAGCTCCCAGAGAACCTGATAGGTACTACAGAGTACCTGACTCTCACAAGTTCTTCTTCAAGAATCCTTCTGTGGATCCAGAGACCATTTCCCAAGGAACAAAAGGCATTAAGGCTAATGCTGTCAAAAATCCTACCCCTTCTGATACAGATTCTAGAGCCTTAGACAGATGGGGTAAGAAGGTATACACTTCTGCTACTTTGGCCATTAGGGCTTTAAATTGCCAGTTTCATATGTTAAAGTATCAGTAGCATGTTATGGGGCTACTTAAACAGAAAATTATCTTGATTCCTGACTGTACTAAACACAGAGAATTACAGGATTTAATGCATTCTGCAGAACAAGTTGGTAAACATACTTTGCAATGTAGTTTTGACGCTTTAGAAGCATCTTGCAGGGCTGCTGTCACTGGGTCTGTAATGAGAAGGCATGCTTGGCTTAAGGAACAAAACTTGCCAGATCATATAAAAGCTAAATTACTGGATGCTCACTTAAACCAAGCCTGTCTTTTAGCAACAAAGCAGAAGAAGTCCTAAAAGGATGGAGGAAAAAGCTAAATCTATGCAAACTGTTAAAGATTTCCTACAAGTGCAGTCTCCCAGATTCAATAGGCATTGGCCTTCCAAGAACTGGTCCTTTCCAGTCCCTTCTAGGCCTTCTCAGTCCAAACCCAGGAACAGCAGACCACCTAGCTACCTGCTCCCTTAGGAGGAAAGCTTGCCCTGCATGCAAAATAACTGGGAACTCATTACCCAGGACAAATGGGTTTTGAAAATAGTTTCCCAAGGATACAGATTCCACTTCTACACACTACCAACCCCAAATGGTTGGCCAGACCTACCACCAAACCAATGGGCGGAGGCCCAACAGCAGGTTCTCTCTCTCCTCAATATCAGGGCAATTCAACCTGTCCCAGCAGAACAAAGGGGATAAGGTTTTTAATTCAAGACTTTTTCTGGTACCCAGGAAAGACAACTCCTGGCATCCCATCCTGGACCTCTCTATTCTCAACACCTATCTGGTAGTTCCAAAATTCAAAATGCTAACTCTGCAACAGCTTCTTCCCATGCTAGCCAAGGATGCCTGGCTGGCAACCCTAGGCTTAAAGGAAGCTTACCTCCACGTCCCAATAAGGGAATCTTGCAGGAAATACCTATGCTTCAGGGCAGGCTCCATGCACTATCAGTTCTCTGCACTTCCCTTTGGCTTATCTACTGCGCCCAGGGTGTTCACAAAGTGTCTAGCTCCAGCCATTGCATTTTGCAGGCAGAGAAATATTCACATTTACCCATACTTGGATGATTGTCTTATTCAGGCAGAAAGCCAGGACTTGTTATTACAACACCTGGCATTCGTAAAGAAACTTCTAACCTCTCTGGGGTACACCATCAATGAAAAGAAATCTCACCTAGTACCCTGCCAACAGATTGTATTCCTGGGAACAAGCTTGAACACAACTGGCATTCCTCACTCCGGAGAAACAGTTTATTTGACAACCTACTTCAAACTATTGGCCACAAAACCCCAGCTATCTGCAAGGAAAATACTGCAAGCCCTGGGTTTCATGGTCTGTTGCATTTTACTAATTCCATATGCAAGACTGCATATGAGGAAACTCTAATGGTATCTAAAAAGCCTATGGTGTCAACATTCTCAGGACCTGGAAGCAATGATTTCTGTCATTCCTTGTATGAAGACAGAGTTCCTTTGGTGGGCAGAAGCCTGCTACCACAACAAGGGACTCCCTTTCACTCTACCCCCTGCTACCCAAACCCTAACAACAGACGTATCAGACTACGCATGGGAGACTCACATGGCAGGGCAGTGCATTCAGGGCAGATGGAACCCAAGACAAATGCACCTGCATATCAATCAAAAAGAAATGTTAGCTGTACATAATGCTCTGACAGCCTTCAAAGACCGTATTCTTCCAGGACGACTATTGGTAAAGACAGACAACACCACAGTTATGTGGTACATAAATAAACGGGGGGACCCCACTCGTACCCTCTCTGTGGACTAGCCATGGCTCTGTGGAACACAGCCTTCAGCTACCAAGTACACCTGCAAGCTGACTTCCTGCCAGGCAAAGTAAATTCACTGGCAGACGACCTAAGCAGAAATCTCATGGACCCACACAAATGGAAACTAGAACCCAAAATATTCAACCTTTTGAGGAACAAATGGGGGACTCCAGAGGTAGACCTGTTTGCCTCCCCTCAAAACTACCAATTGCACAAATTCTTCACACGAAATCCCCACAGCCAAGCTTGGAAGGTGGATACCCTGTCCTTCACCTGGGAAAGCCTCTCAGTTTATGCCTTTCCCTCTCTGCCTCTCCTCTCGAAGGTCCTATTAAAGATCAAACAGGACAAGCCAAGGACAATACTGATTGCACCAGACTGGCCACGCCAGCACTGGTACACCCTCTTGCCAGTATGACACTGCTACAACCATGGCACCTGCCGCAGACTCCTTTCCTGCTGTCCCAGCAGGCGAGCCAGATTCTGCACCCTCAGCTTCATACCTTGAACTTTGCAGCCTGGCTAATTCCTTGAGCTCTCCCCTAGCATCCCTCAGTAAGCAGGTACTGGATGTCATTCTGGAGGCAAGGAGGCGTAGTACTAGAAAATCGTATGCTGAAAAGTGGAAAATATATTTTTCCTGGAGCCTAGCTTGGAGTGGGCACAGTGGTGCCAAGCTTACCTCATATTTTACAATTCTTAACAGAAATACTCCACAAAGGCCTATCCTCCTCATCAATTAAAATTCATGCCTCTGCCATTTCAGCACATTATAATACTGAGCCACCGCTCTTCTCTCACCCCTTGCTAAAGCAATTCCTTAGAGGGGCCAAAAATTTAAGACCCCACCCAGGAGAGCTCCCACTCCAGCCTAGGACCTTAACTTTGTATTGGAAAAGCTCACTCTTCCCCTTTTGAACCAGCTGCTACAGAAGAGTTGAAATGCCTTTCTTGGAAAACAGCCTTCCTTCTAGCCATTACTTCAGCTAGAAGAGTGTCTGAATTACAGGCCCTCATGGCAGTGGAACCCTTCATTATCTTCCATGCAGACAGGGTTTCCCTCAGGAGTAATCCTTCCTTTATGCCCAAGGTGGTGTCTTCTGTGGCCATGAATCAGTCCATTCATTTGCCTACTTTTTTCCCTAATCCAAAAAACAAAGGGGAACAAATACTGCACTCTCTGGATGTGCACAGACTACTTAGATTTTATTTGGACAGGACTAAGCCTATCAGAAAATCTGAACAGCTGCTAGTTAGCCTTGCTGCAGGGGCAGAGGGGAAGGCTATTTCAAAGCAAACCATTTCCAAATGGATAGCCCATTACATCCATTTCTGCTACAAGCACAGTGGAAAACCTACCCTACAGGGGATAAGATCACATTCCACCTGGGCTGCATCTACCTCTGCGGCATTTCTAAGAGGAGTCCCTGCCAGGGACATCCTGAAAACTGCTACCTGGAGCTCTGTACGTACCTTCACCAAGCATTATCACTTGCCTATCTTTTCTAAATCCAGAGCTGGATTTGCCACTGCAGTCTTGCAGGGATTAATAGCTGGCCCTAATGCTCTTTAACTTACTCCTCCCTTCCTTAGCTTTGGGAATCAACCCAAATGTGAGGACTGCAACAGTGAAACACGAAGAACATAGTACAGTTGTGTACACTTACCATAAATGTAGATGTTCGAGTGTATTCACTGTTGCAGTCCTGGTTACCCTCCCTCCAGCCCCCCGACTTCTCTTGCCTCTACCTTTCCTTCTTATTTGGCATATATTATATCATGTGTGTTTGCTTTTTGCTGGGGGTGTACCATACCATACCATACCATACCATACCATACCATATAACAGCTTCCTATTGTGGGGACACCTGACATCTGGGGCAAGAAAAAGCTGATGTAATGGTGTTGGTTGCATGTTTTATACCCCTGACGACCTGACGTCAAGGAATAAGCGACAGCATCCGATGCAGAAATCCGAAGACTCTGGTATTCAGTCCGGCTGAGGGCTACCAACAGGCAGATAACCCAAATGTGATTACTGCAACAGTGAATACACTCGAACATCTACATTTATGGTAAGTGTACACAACTGTACTTTCTTCTGTTTGACTCCTTTATAAGCACTGGCATTCCTTTCATATTGACATTATACTACAGGTAGGATTATCTGAGGACCATCCTACAGTGTGTATTGTACTTCAGGTAGGAATGTCTGAGAACTATCCAACAGTATGCATCAAATTGTCTAAAAAGCCTGTCAGCTTTGAAGATGGCGGCAATAACATGAATGCTGTACTCGCTATTCTGTCTTTTCACCTCGAAAGAAAGAGGTTTCATCTCTTCTAAGATTTAGTCACCA